>NC_085861.1:28083167-28098167 GCF_034702125.1 Engraulis encrasicolus | reverse complement strand
TCTGTCTCTTTCTGTCTCTTTCTTTCTTTCTCTCTTTCTTTCTCTCTCTCTTTCTCTCTCTCTCTCACAGACACATGAGAGAGAGTTAGAGAGAGAGAGAGAGACTGGGCTCTCTGATGACCACCTGTGGGTCTGTTGGCTGCAGCCTATCCTTGAAGCGGGGTAAAAGGGGGGAAAGGGGGGGCGGTGTAGCAGAAGAGCACTGCGTGTTCCAGTGGGATTTTATGCGGTTGGAAACCAGCGCAGTGATGTTTTAAATCACTAAGGTCACCGGGTTTGCCTAAGACCTTTCAAATCTGCAGGCCAGCCCAATCCACTAAGCCTGGCCGAAGAGACCTTGTTTTTTTTTTTTTTTTTTTCAATTTTCCATTATTTTCCGATGTAGTCATCTTTGTTTCCCTCCATTTTCTGGCGCTGCAGAAAGTGAGCCACATTGGGTTGTTGTAGGAAATAACTTACAAATAAATGAGTTAAGACCTTGATGAATCAGTGATGGTTGATTAGGTTACTGAGTATGCCGCATGAACTCGCTCTGATTCTGTGTAGCAAAACTCAAGACAAACATCACAGGCTAACTAATGTGTTATTGTCTGTCTGCACTGGTTTTGAGGATATCAGGTTTTTTTTGGTCATTTTGTTAAGGTGGTCCTAGTCAAAAAAGTAGCCTGTGTTATTGTGTGTATTGTTTGTGAGTTTTCAAGGAATCACTGGAAGGGTTTCCGTTCTTTTAGCACTGCCATTAGATATGGCTCTGGATTGTTTTGGGTGGATATGACTATGGTGGTGCAGACAGAAATGTTTTTATTTTATTTTAAGTGGTGTCCTCCATGTGCTGTGTGTGTTGTGTTGTGTTGTGTTGTGTTGTGTTGTGTTGTGTTGTGTTGTGTTGTGTGTTTGTGTGTGTGTGTGTGTGTGTGTGTGTGTGTGTGTGTGTGTGTGTGTGTGTGTGTGTGTGTGTGTGTGTGTGTGTGTGTGTGTGTGTGTGTAGTTGTGTCAAGCCGTCCCCCTGAAGCCACATGTGTTGCACACACAGCTCTCTCTCAGGGCAACCCAAATAGCTCCAGCAGTACTCCAGGGCCTGAAGTGTTTAGACACGCATTCCCCTTGAGCTGCCTGGCACAGGACTAAACACCCACACGTCCATTTGTGTATGTGCTTTTCTTTTTAAACGTCCTCCTGGCCTACGCTACGTCTGTGCCTCTGAATGAGTTTATACGAGGACACCGTTCACTGTCATCTGTAGAGCACTCTGTGTTTTCCGCAGCATTTTCGTTAGTCAAGGTGATGGTTGAGGGTTAGCCGGTAGCAGAGACGCATGACTATCATCATTGGAAACAATGTGTTTTACGCAGTTTGATATGAAATACGATGTGAAAACCTGTAAAGGTATGCTTTTATTTATCTTATCTTATCTTTACAGAGGACTTAAAGTGATACTGTCCCATTTTTGGAAATAAGCTCATATTACACCTCCCCTTGAGTTAAATAAGTAAGTTTTACCTTTCTCCTGTACTTTCTGAGTATGGCAGTGCAAATTTTACCTCCATGCTAGCAGTTAACATTGAGTCCTATGAGACCAGCTGGCGGCTAACTGGTCTCATAGGAGTCCATGTTAGCTGCTAGCTTGGAGTAAAATTTGCACTGCCGTACTGAGAGAACGATTGATAGTACAGGAGAAAGGTAAAAGCCAGTTATTTATCTCAAGGGGATGTGTAATATGAGCTTATTTCCAAAATCCTTAGGAAGGGTGGTTGGTGTTGTCAAGGTGAGCTTGGCAATACTGAAGTGTCCTACTACGTATGCAAACTTGATTACCACAGGAACCGCTCATCACACACTTCCTGTTTACCTGGCAAAAGATTGTGTTGATTGAACGGTTTGTCAGTAAGGTTGGTGAAAGTTACCTTTGCCAAGTACTGTGTATGTAGCCTACTGTGTGTGTGTGTGTGTGCTTGTGTGTGTGTGTGTGTGTGTTTGTGTGCGGTCCTTAACTTGGGCCCATGCCCGTGTTGTGTTCATTGAGTGTGTGTATCTGTGTGTGTGTGTGTGTGTGTGTGTGTGTGTGTGTGTGCGTGTGTGGGTGTCAGACAGGCTCTGGGTAGCATGTGTCCATGGCACTATGCGACAGAGCAGATGGAAGTGGACGTTCACAGCCAGCTAACAAGCAGCCCACTCATCACCTTACAAACACCCTACTGCTACCACTTACAGTCGACCCCCTCACCCCCCAGCCCTACTCACACACACCCACACACTCATGGAGAAACAGTCGCGCGCACACACACGCACACACCATACACCACACACACACACACACACACACACACACACACACACACCCCCCCACACCCCCCCACACACACACACACACACACACACACACACACACACACACACACACACACACACACACACACACACACACACACACACACACACACACACACACACACACACACACACACAGTACAGTAGCCATACACCCAGGCATACAGTGTGTATGCCTTTCTCTGCCTGCCTTTGTTTGCGCCTCTCTTCTCGGTCTGTGGCGCTGTCATATTCTTCTTCGCCCACATGCTCTGAGAGACTCACACAGATGAACACCTCTCTGCCCCCCTTTGCTCTCTCTCTCTCTCTCTCTCTCTCTCTCTCTCTCTCTCTCTCTCTCTCTCTCTCTCTCTCTCTCTCTCTCTCTCTCTCTCTCTCTCTCTCTCTCTGTGTTACACAGCTACTATGTCCCATTGAGCACACACATTGCCAGTGGCCTTGGGAGGATATTCACTTCCTGTGTGTGTGTGTGTGTGTGTGTGTGTGTGTGTGTGTGTGTGTGTGTGTGTGTTATTTATTATGAGTGAGGATGTTCAGCACTGATTCTTAATATCGTCTTGTTTTAATCCATTTCCATAGTTCTACTACGGTACTTGGATTGTGTCAGGTGAGGGCACAAAGAATTTTTCTGGTTCAAGTGGATTTTGGAGCGTTTGTTTGTTTTTATTAGATCCCCATTAGCTTTTGCTTTTAGCATTAGCTATTCTTCCTGGGGTCTTTCTCAATATTTCATTTAAAATGACAAATATCAGCCACACAGCGTGGCGACAAACACAACATAGGCCACATTGTATTCTTTCTGTGGTCCTTCTAATCAACCATTAACAAATATCCATTACACAGAGTGATAGTAAACATGACATAGGCCTACATATCTACTACGTCGTTCATCACAGCGAGTTTGATGCCATGCGCAGTACTCTGCTGAGGTTGTTTGTTTTAGCTCCCTCAGTGCTGCTGTCTGCTCTACTTTTTTAGCAGTATGTCGGCTGTACGTCCACTGGCCTACTGATCTACAGTAGCTGCAATGTATTTACTCAGGTCTATGAGGTAACGCAGACTGCATCAGATATCACACATCAGATCACAGAGTAGGGCTGGGCAATATGATGATATACAGTCCCAGGAAAAAGTTTGTACACCCTTTGAAATTTCTTACATTTCAGTCCAAATGTATCATAAAACTTGGTCTGATCTTCCCGGAAACCTCAAGAAGGAACAATCAGAGTCTGCTTTAACTAATTCCACACAAACATTTACATGTTATCATATTTTTATTGGCCATAAGGCTATAACATTCACAGGACAGCAAGGCATAAGTAAGTACACCCTTGCATTAAATAGGTTTTAACCCTCAGTTAGTTGCAATATCCTCAACCAGACTTGTCCTCTAGTTGCAGATCAGATTAACAAAACAATCTGGATGTATCTTGTCTCCCTCTTCTTTAGAGAACTGCCTCTCGTCAGCAAGGTTTCTGGGATGTCTGGAGTGCATAGCTTTATTGACTTAATGCCATATAATCTCAATTGTTTTTAGTCAGGGCTTTGACTGGACTATTCCAGACTGTGTATTTCATTGTTATGAAGCCATTCTAATGTCGATTTGCTTCTAAAGTATGGGTTGTTGTCACATTTCAGCACCCATCCTCTTATGTGCTTCAACTGTGTGACAGACTTCCTCGCGTTTTTTTCTGTAAAATATCACAATAAACTTGAGTTCATTGCTCCAATGATAATAGCAAACTTTCAAAGGCCTGAGGCAGCAAGGTAGCCGCATATAATGATGCTCCCGCCACCATACTCAGAAGTGGAGATGTAACCAAGAATAACTAAAAATGGGGTTCATTCTGCCAATCTAAAATTAATGGGGTTTCTGTCCAAAAAATATTGCTGCACCTTTGAGGTTTGCGAAAAAGCATTTATATGCTTCATAAAATTACTGCTAAATATTCCGTAGACCAACGTTGAAACCAAAGTTGAATTTTTCAGGGGAACACATAGTATCATGTTTGGAGGAGAACTGGAGAACCACACCTTCACCAAAACATCATCTCCACCTTTGAGTATGGTGGCGGGAGCATCATTACATGCGGCTACCTTGGTGCCTCAGGCCCTTGTCAGTTTGCTATTATCAGTCAAACAATGAACTCAGAAGTTTATTGAGATATTTTACAGAAAAAATGTGAGGTAGTCTGTCACACAGTTGAGGCACACAAGAGGATGGGTGCTGAAATGGGACAACCACCCATATTTTAGAGGCAATTGACTTTTGAATTGCTTCATAACAATGAAATACACATTCTGGAATAGCCCAGTCAAAGCTCTGACAAAAAAACATTTGAGATGATATGGCATGAAGTCAAGAAAGCTGTGCACTCCAGACATCCCAGAAACCTTGCTGAAGAAGGGCAGTTTTCTAAAGAAGAGGGAGTCAAGATACATCCAGATTGTTTTGTTAATCTGATCTGCAACTACAGGAAACATCTGGTTGAGGTTATTACGACAAACTTAGGGTTAAAACCTATTGAATGCAAGGGTGTACTTACTTATGCCTTGCTGTCCTGTGAATGTTTACATCTTATGGCCAATGAAAATATGTAAACTTGTAAATGTTTGGGTTGAATTAGTTAAAGCAGACTCTGGTTGTTCCTTCTTGTGATTTCCAGGAAGATCAGACCATGCTTTATGACCAATTTTGACAGAAATGTAAGAAATTTCAAAGGGTGTACAAACTTTTTCCTGGGACTGTATATCGTTATCGTGATATAAAAGTGTATATCATGACCTTTCTCCTATATCGTTTATATCGTGATAGTAATTTTATCAATTTCATACAATTGAATACCATTTAATTACATTTCATGTTGTCACAATACACACTATAAGTTAATGTAACTGTAAAAATAAGAATAAAAAGATCAATTTTAAAGAAAGGTTGTTTTGCGACATGAAAAAATAAAGAGCAAATGAAGAGAATAACTGAAAACGTATGTAATTGTGCTATATCGTGATATATATCGTTATCGGGATATAAAGTAATCCATATCGTGATATTGTTTTTTTTTTCATATCGCCCAGCCCTATCACAGAGTCCATGGGATATCACACATGTGTGGCAGCTATTTAACCTCCCAACACACACACACACACACACACACACACACACACACACACACACACACACACACACACACACACACACACACACACACACACACACGGGTCATTTCACGTGAAATCAGACACTTTGGGACCCGACCGACCCGGATTTCAATCATACTTGGTGTGCCTTTTCAGTAGCAAGGTAGCACCCCAGAACTGCATTGGTTTGAATCTGACACTAATATTAAGGGAGAAACAGACTAGTCAGGTCCCAAAGTGTCTGATTTCACGTGAAATGACCCACACACACACACACACACACACACACACACACACACACACACAGTTATCCATGGGGCTGTGCCATGGGATATGTGACCACACCTCTTTTGTGGCTTTATAACATCAGGAGACTGCCCCCCGCCCCCGGACTGTGCCAGGAGAGTGACTTTAGTGTGGCATTGGTTTTGTGACACCATAGTAGTCCAGGGGTTGTTTGACCGTTTGTCTCTGCAACACATCCATCATTCAACAGCTCACATCATGGCCACCCTTCAGCTGACTCTGGGTAATGCAGCGGTCAGCTGTTCTCCCACACAGGCCTTTCCTCTCCTCTCCTCTTCCACGCTAGCCTCTCCTCTCCTCTCCTCTCCTCTCCTCTCCTCTCCTCTCCTCTTCCACGCTAGCCTCGCCTCTCCTCTCCTCTCCTCTCCTCTCCTCTTCCACGCTAGCCTCGCCTCTCCTCTCCTCTCCTCTCCTCTCCTCTCCTCTCCTCTCCCACGCTAGCCTCTCCTCTCCTGTCCCACGCTAGCCTCTCCTCTCCTCTCATCTACTCTCCTCTCCTGTCCTCTCCTCTCCTCTCCTCTCCTCTCCTCTCCTCTCCTCTCCTGTCCTGTCCTGTCCTGTCCTCTCCTCTCCTCTCCTCTCCTCTCCTCTCCTCTCCCCTCCTCTCCTGTCCTCTTCTGTCCCCTCCTCTCCTCTCATGTCCTCTCCTCTCCTGTCCTCTCCTCTCCCCTCCTCTCCTCTCCTCTCCTCTCCTCTCCTCTCCTCTCCGCTCCGCTGTGTAAATGATGGCACAGCAGTGGGCCAGCTGGAAGTCCTCACTGACCAGCTGCAGTGATAGAAGTGGAGAGGAGATGAGAGGAGAGGAGAGGAGAGGAGAGTAGTGGAGACGAGAGGAGAGGAGAGGAGATGCTAGGGTGGAAGAGGAGAGGACAGGAGAGGAGAGGAGAGGAGAGGAGAGGAGAGGAGCCTGGCAGTGGCGGTAGCCATGGTGAGGGTGACCGCTGTGGTGATGCTGATGCTGATGCTGATGCAGGGCCCTGCGGGTGCGGGGTGCAGAGTGGGGGGTAGGGTTCTGGGATGGGCATGATGTTCAGGCTGTCCAGCGGGGGTAATTGTTTTTCCGGAAGGTTGAGGGTGGTTGGCGGGCTGTGGTAAGTAATGTGTGTGTGTGTGTGTGTGTGTGTGGGTGTGGGTGTGGGTGTGTGGGTAGGGTGGGGGAGTGGGCGGTATGTGGTGAGCAAAACCACTTCATTAGGGTTTTGGGCGTTCATCAAATGCTAATGAAGGTCCAGGGGGCTGAGGGCTGATGTGAAGGGGCATGAGTGATTGGGAACAAGTTGGCTGGAGAGGAGAGGAGAGGAGAGGCACAAGTGGAGATGGAGGTGGAGGCAGAAAGTATCGGGCTGGACACGAGACGGAGGAGGCTGCAGAGAGTGGTGCAGGACAAGTCAGTCAATCAGTCACTCGGAATTGAAATGGAAATGGACTTGACTCCTGAAGTCCAAGTCCTGTGTTTTTGAACTACATGATAGCAGAGAGTCGGAAACTCTGCAATTGTGCAGTGTGTGTGTGTGTGTGTGTGCGTGTCCGTGTGCATATGCGTGTGCGCGTGCGTACGTACGTACGTATGTGCATGCGTGCGTGCGTGTGTGTGTGTGTCTTTGTGTCTGTGTCTGTGTTCTGCACACCTGCAAAGCTATCTCTGATGAGTCAATCAGACCACCACACCTGGTGACAGGACCAATCTCCTCCACACACATCAAACATTGTACTCTAAACCACTCCTTCTCTCTCTCTCTCTCTCTCTCTCTCTCTCTCTCTCTCTCTCTCTCTCTCTCTCTCTCTCTCTCTCTCTCTCTCTCTCTCTCTCTCTCTCAATCACTCACTCACTCACTCACTCACATATACACACACATACACACACATGCGCACACATACACACACACACACACACACACACACACACACACACACACACACACACACACACACACACACACACACACAAACACACACATACGCACACACACACACACATACATGCACACACGCCAGTCATTCTTTCCCTTGCTCTATATCTGGCAATGTTATCAGTGAGAGCTTAAGCAGCAAAGCACCAGTGAACTACATTGAACTGCAGCGACATACATGCTTGCATGCTTGCTGGCTGGCTGTTCGCCATCTGGATCAGGGCTGCCTACAACCAGATTTATCGGAAGTATCGGCCGGCGATTTAATCGAATCGCATCGTATCGTGGGGCATTCTTAAGAATCGAAAATAAGCCTGTCACGATATACGATAAGTCAATAAATCGGACGATAACTTTTTACAAAAACGATCACTTTTCTGGCCCCGATAAGTAACGATAAGTTATTTGCGTGATGTTTTGTTTTCCCTCTCTCCCTTTCTCTACCGTAGCCGTAAGACTACTGATGGCGCGTTATAGGCCAACGCAGCGCAATGATGCTTAAATGTTGGTATAATTTTAAGTTTCAGTGCAGTTCTGGTTGGGAAAAAAGTGCTCTGATCTGGCTACTTGCGTCTTTGAAATAGAACGCTGGTGTTCCCGCGCGTCGCTTATAAGCCTCGACAAAGAATCAGCGCTAGAGACTAGGAGCGCAATAGGCCTATTCTTCCAGTCTCAGTCAGCGCATCTGCAACGTTCCTCAGAGAGGGGAATGAACAGCTCCAACACGGAGGCAAATGTTCATTTTGAAACATGCGCAGCAACCCAATATCCACGACGAAGACGTGTTTGTGCAAACATGAAATAGTGGTAACGTCTCGACAAACTTGCTCTGAGGCTGTTATTTTAAACCTCGCCGAGTTTCCACTATTATTTCAATGCGCCTCCTACCCCGACGTTCGTTGTCTGTTCTTTTTGTGATTTTCGCTATATTTCTTATTTATTTAGACCTAATAATATGAGTAGGCAGTCCGCAAGCAAATCATGAAGATAAGATTTGTGAATTTAAATCTGTCACATCAGGAGAATGTAAACGGTTGAGCGCGCTACAGGGGAAACAAAGGCATGGCGACTCATAACTCATAAGAATCAATGTATGGGCGTTCATAAAGGACTTTAAAGTGCGCAGAATTGCAACTTGTTCCAGTCGAGGGTATCGGAGAGAGATAGAGATAGAGATAGAGAGAGATAGATAGAGAGAGAGCGAGAGAGAGAGCGAGAGAGAGAGAGAGCTGCCTGCACCTGGAACTTGTGCATCTGTTCATGCTCTTTTGCTTTTTGCTGATGTTGAAATGCCTTTAACAGGGCTGATTTGGGTTTTGACTGACAATTAGCTAGTAACAACGTGCATTTGTTTGAAATAATCTGTCTAAGTAATAATTTGTGAATTAACAATACCCCACCAGTAGGTTATTTTACATCACACCATGGATAGGCCTATAAGCCATTCAGTGTGCTTGAGAAAGATAAATAACAGAAAATGTTAAAGAAAGACTATATAACTTACCCTAATAATAAATACAAAAAAGCCTATTTAGAGCCTATTGTGCTCCATGAGGATGTATTTAAAAACATATAAATATCCCCCACCGTGATGCTTTAAAAATGTGAAGGGGTGTAGTCACATTTTTATTGCATTTTTGCGTCATTATATTGTTTGACACGTTTCTTCTTGGAGCAGGCGTCAATCTTAATTATTTAAACCTCTGAGTCTGCTGGCCCAAATGTTAAATTCAATGTTTCAAGAAGGAGGCCGCACCTTGCATAGCAGTGTTTTTTATTGCACATTATATTGTTTGAAAATGGCGAGAGAGACAATATTATCGATTATCGCAATAATTTCTTGTTATCGTTATCGTCTGGCAAAAATTGTTATCGTGACAGGCCTAATCGAAAAGAATCTAATCGCTGGCCCCTGTGCAATGCCCTAGCTCCATAAGACAATAGTAGTGGAAAAGTAATTGGAAAAAAATCGAATCGAACCGAATCGCATCGTATCGTGGGGAATTCTTAAGTATCGAAAAATATCGAATCCCTGATTTAAGAAACCGATACCGTATTGTATCGTCATGAAGGCTGTGATTTACACCCCTAGGGTAGAGTAGCTGTTTCATGCTGGCTATTGGTTCGATTGGCCCCTAGCAGCATACCATCTCCATTTTGGCTCCCATAGCGTCACACACACACACACACACACACACACACACACACACACACACACACACACACACACACACACACACACACACACACTAGGGATGCAAATTATCGATTCATTCATTTATGATTAGTTGATAGCCTTATCAATCGGCTTACGATTAATTGATAAGCTGCGTTTTCCCCCCGAAATGTCAATGTTTCTTGAAAAGTTTTTAAATTAAAAATTGAGATGAAATACCACATTTAAATTAATTCTATTTCAATTCTTTAATCCAAAGGTGATTCAAATATTCCCAGTATTCACACCCCTCTTCACACACACTCTTCACATGCCCATTTCACCTGTCTCTTGTCAGTTGAATTGTCGATTAATGTTTTTTAATCAATTAACACATTGATCGATTAAAGTCGATTAATCGATTAATCGATTAATCATTTGCATCCCTAACACACACACACACACACACACACACACACACACACACACACACACACACACACACACACACACACACACACACACACACACACACACACACACACAAACCAGCTCCGTTTGAGCTCTCAGAGCAGCTGAATGGGTAGCATACCAGTTTCAAGATGGTTCATGGCTAATGGTTAGTCTCGTCTGGTCTGTTCTGTGTCTGCATACCTGTTAAGCAATGAGCTAGCTACCATCTCCATTCCGGCTCCCATATATAGCCCTTCAATAGGCAACAGTACCAGCTTCATGGTGGATAATGGGAAGCCATGAGATTCATACCTGCCAAGCGGTTTGCTGCATACCAGCTGCGTCATCCTCCCATAGCTCTGGCACGGGGAACAGGAGGCATGCATGCATACCAGCTCCATTCCGACTCCCAGAGACCCTGGATGGGGATGTGCATAGCATACCAGCAGCGGGTCAACTGGCGTGCGGTCCGACTCTTCTCTCCGCATGCATACCAGAGGAAGCAGAAGCATGTCTGCCATTGTTTCAGTGGCTGTGCAGCAGATTGGAGGTCAGGCAGGGTGGAGAAAGAGAGAAAGAGAGGGTGAGAGGGAGAGGGAGTCATGGTTGTCAAGAGTATGTGGCCCTCTTAGTAGTGGGTATCATTATTGTGGGTGTGAGTGACACATTGGCAGGGAAAGTGACTGGGATTTGAATGCCTAACCATAACGGAATTGAATTGAATATTAAGCATTTGAGGACATGCCTCAGAGTGTTTCAGGCATAGTTTGATTCCCCTAGTCTGTGAAGATGACGTTCTGGTTAATTGCTCCCCCCATCAACCTGGTGGGTCGGGAGTCGAACCGGCAACCTTTGGACTACAAGTCTGACGCTCTCTAACCACTTAACTCATGACTGCCCATGACTTCTGCTAGTGATGCTGCTAAGGGCTTCCGCACATAGGCTCCGACAAAAGTGCTGCGCACTGCTCCACAAAAGTTCGATTTCATTATTTTCGATAGAACCCCGCACACTGCCGCCGATGTCCGCGGGCATTCGCCGATGTCGGATAGCAATTAGAGACAAGTTCTATTTTGTCGACGCCGCCCATTGACTATCAATGCTATGTTCGTGTGAAGTTGGGTTTGGGGGTCCGAATTCTGTCGGAAGCAAAAGTGCGCCGCAGTGCTGTCGGAGCCAATGTGCGGCCGGCCTAATACTACTGATACTCTTGCTGCTAGCGCTCCTAAAGTCAGTACTATTATGAAAGCGAGGGCTACTAGTGCTAATATAGCCATACAAGTGTTTAGACTGGATGATCCTCCACCAAGTGATGGATAACAGCTGTGCATGTCTGTGTTTGTAGAGGTGTTTACTGTGTGTGTGTGTGTGTGTGTGTGTGTGTGTGTGTGTGTGTGTGTGTGTGTGTGTGTGTGTGTGTGTGTGTGTGTGTGTGTGTGTGTGTGTGTGTGTGTCTTTCAAGAGTAGTGTGAGTGAGTGTGCGTATGTGTATGTATGTGCAGGTGTTTGAAGAGTAGTGTGTGTGCCCATGTTTGAAGTGCCTGTGTGTGTGTGTGTGTGCGTGTGTGTGTGTGTGTGTGTGTGTGTGTGCATGAGTTCCCACGTGTGTGTGAAGAGTAATCTGTGTCCATGTGTAGTATGTCTATAAAGACTCTGAGTGTGTAAAGAGACGTTTGTTTGTGGCTGGAGAGCGAGGGCCAAGGTGTTGTGCAATCAGTTGAGTCCAAGTGGATGCACAGCCCAGGCAGGCCTCACTTCTGGTAACCCACTCACTCACTCCACTGCCAGTAACCAATGAGCCTCGTATTACTCACCCGCTCCCCAGTCTCTCTGTGTGGCTGTGCATGTGTGTTAGTGAGTTTGTGTGTGCATGTGTGTGTGAGAGAGAGAGAGAGAGAGAGAGAGAGAGAGAGAGAGAGAGAGAGAGTGTGTGAGAGAGAGAGAAACAGAGACAGACAGACAGACAGACAGCGGAGAGAGAGAGAGAAGAGTGTGTGTGTGGGTGTGGGTGTGGGTGAGAGAGAGGGAGTGTGTGTGTGTGTGTGTGTGTGGGGTGGGGGGTGGGGTGAGAGAGAGGGAGTGTGTGTGTGTGTGTGTGTGTGTGTGTGTGTGTGTGTGTGTGTGTGTGTGTGTGTGTGTGTGTGTGTGTGTGTGTGTGTGTGTGTGTGTGTGTGGTAGCCTCGTCTTAATGATCAGATGAAAGTGGTGGTGGAGCCTCTTTGATGTGTGCCGCTGTTTACACTCCCGTCGGGCTGGAGACGAGCTGCATGGCTCATCGTGGCCGCCGATTCCCAACGCTACACTACACCAGTGTTTCCCAAACTTGTTTGTCCTGCGTACCCCCTATGACAAGGCAAGGCAAGGCAATTTTGTCTGTATAGCGCATTTCATACACAGATGCAGCTCAATGTGCTTCACAAAAATAACAGTGTAAAAATAACAACAAATTAAATATATAAAAATGTATAAAAAAAGGTCCTGGGCCATTTTGTTTTATGCTGAGTACCCCTTCACTCATGCTCTATGTCCGATTGTATATCCTGATGTGACTACATGCCATATATTTGAAGAGTTTATTTGCAAAACCATACAGTATATAGGTTGAAAAAGTTCTCAAAATATTTGAATGGCAATAGGCAATTCACACATAGGTGATAGGACCTCGGAACAGTCATTTTCAATAATACAATGCAAAAGTCAAAAATGGTGGATACATCGTTTTGCAAATAAACTCTTCATTTGTTACTATTACATTTTGCTACGTACCCCCTGAGGTGTGCTTGCGTGCGCCTAGTGGAACACATATCCTTGGATGGGTGCCACTACACTACACTACTATAACATTCACATGGCTACCTTGCTGCTTCTCGTTGTCGTAGTAATCAGTGTTTAACCCCTACATGTGTTTGACTTGTAGAGTATGTCATTTTAGTCATTTATTTTAAAAATGTGTGACGCCCATTAATGATCTTTTCGTGAATTAATTAATACTTACTAGTCTGATAAAAAAAACTACAGCAAGCTTTACAGCCAAAGATGTATATTGCTGGAAATTCAAAATGGCAGACTCAGAAAAGATCCACCTTTTTGTGTATGAGAAGAGTAATTTTCCCAATCGTTACAAATACTTAGAGATTGACGGCGGTGGTACAGATTCATGGCAAAGATAGCATCTCTGAAATGGCAACAAAATGTTCACAAAAACATACCCTTCCTTCAAAAAAGCACAAACAAACAACAGATTTTTTTGTTTTGTTTTTAGTCACACTTAAAGGGACACTGTGAGATTTTTAGTTATTTATTTCCAGAATCCATGCTGCCCATTCACTAATGTTACCTTTTTCATGAAAACTGACCACCCCCATCAAATTCCAAGTATTCATTATGAAAAATTGCACTTTTCATACATGAAAAGGGGGATCTTCTCCATGGTCCGCCATTTTGAATTTCCAAAAATAGCCATTTTTAGCTGCAAAAATGAGAATATTTGTTTATTTCTTAGTAAACTTTCATGTAAAGATCAAATTTGGTAATAGGCAGCCCAGTTTCAATGAGCAGCATATTTGCAGTACCTTTTTTGACCATTTCCTGCACAGTGTACCTTTAAAGCAGGTGTATGGGATATGCCGATATGACATTGTAGAGGCCTATACTGTTCAACCACCTTCTTCAACATCAAGGGATGATATCCTGACCGGTGTTGCCGTCTAGGACATGAAAGGTGGTTGCTTCAGTCTCTCTCTCTCTCTCTCTCTCTCTCTCTCTCTCTCTCTCTCTGCCTCTCTCTCTGTCTCTCCCTCTCTCTCTCTCTCTGCCTCTCTCTGCTGTTGCTTCTCTCACGGTGAGGGTGATGCTCTGGCGGTTATTGTAATGCAGGTGTATTTATAGGCCAGAGGGCCCTGAGGGGTCGAGGAGGAGAGGGAGAGAGAGACAGACAGCTAGACGTGGCGGTGAGTTGCTCCCCAGCTTGCGCCCTTTGATTTGTGTCCGTGAGAGAGACGCGGCACCATGCCGATCAAAGGTGACGGGCCGGGCTGGAAGGGAAGCTGCTCGCAGGGCAGGGAGGATTCTGCCCCCCCCCCCTTTTGGCCCCTTTGTCTCCCCCCTGTTGGCCTCCCAGACTGCTAGATATAAGACACCGTGTTCTGAAGGCATGCACTGCTGATTGGCTAATGCAGCATCGGGTTTGTTGGGAACAGGAGGATGCTGTATATTCATTTGACATGGTGTTCAAAGGTGCAGCAGTCTGGTGCTAATGCTTTTCTTTTGTGGTCTTGACTCGTGTTTGTGTGTGTGTTATGCTGTGCTATTACAAGATCGAAAAAACTTTTATGAGGGAAATACTATTTCATTACACATGGTACATACGGCATTCTGTTGCTGAACAAAATGTTAAACTGTCACCAGTCCTGACCAGACCAAGTTCATCCCTAACTCCAGCCTGTCGGGTAAGAAGTGTTCAGAAGGGATAGGGATGGAAAATGATACTACAGTATCCAAGATAGATGGCCAGACAGACAGACAGACAGACAGACAGACAGACAGACAGACAGACAGACAGACAGACAGACAGACAGACAGACAGACAGACACACACACACACACACACACACACACACACACACACACACACACACACACACACACACACACACACACACACACACACACACACACACACACACACACACACACACACACACACAC
>NC_085861.1:28065667-28068167 GCF_034702125.1 Engraulis encrasicolus | reverse complement strand
TGAGCTGCACTCTCCAGGATCAAGCAGACACTGTATGAGTCGCGCCCCGATGAAGACCTGGGGTGGTTGAAACCGGCTGGCGTTTTTAGATACAATGCCTCTCTTTTTAAAATAAAGGGTTTTTAATTTAACTACGCCTGCCTACTACTCGTTGTCTACATGCAAGATTTGCCGGAATACAATAGAATAGAATAGAAAGCCTTTATTGTCATTATACAAAGTATACTGAGATTTGAGCTTCCCTGCACAGTCCTTTATAAATGAACATTGTCCAGTAAGTGTGATTTCATTGTTGTAACAGCTTTGGGGAAGAAGCTGTTCTTCATCCTATTGGTTCTGGCTGGTAATGCCTTATAGCGCCTGCCAGAAGGCAACAGTGTAAAGAGATGGAAGCCAGGATGTGTGGGATCTTTAATGATACTCCTGGCTCTACTTACGCAGCGGGAATTGTAGATGGTGGGTATGGGAGGCAGGGGACAGCCTATGATTTTTTGCGCTGTTTTGGTCACCCTCTGCAGTCTCTTCCTGTCAGCCTCAGTGCAGCTTGAGTGCCACACTGACACTGCGTAGGTCAGCAGTAGGCCCTACGAAGACTACGTTTTCATCGGACTTTGTGTTTTGACTTCAAGAGCACAGGCATATCGGCGTTTATTTATTCATTCAACAAAAAAGAGCACTAAGCATCTCTCCCTCAAGCAGACACTGGATGGGTATTCGTTTCTGTCATGCAAGTCATTTCGACACTCAAGACTGCGATGTGTCCATGAGTGCACCATTTGTCACATGAGCTATTGTGTGAATGGGCAGTCTCTATGTTACGGATTCCAACTAGCAGAGTGTGGCGTGGAACATTAGTAAGCCTGCCTCCCCGAAGCCTCAATACATTGCGGTAGCGTTGGGCTATCGGACCAGCCCTTAGGCTCAGTGGCATCGTACTGTGCCTCCCATGGTGGATATAGCGTTTTGGAAAAGAGCTCTTCATATATGCTAAATGCTTGTCAGTGCGAGTAGGTGAATGTGCAAGTCTAGTGACTGTGTATAAGTCAAAAGCTTCTGGGCCTCTCTCTCTCTCTCCATAAATGTTCGTTTCACAATGTGTGTGAATGGACAGGTGTAGTGACTCTGCATAACTAAAAAACGTGTGTGTGTGAGTGTGTGTGTGTGAGTTTATGTGCGTGTTTGTGTGTGTGTGCGCACGTGCTTGTGTGTGTGTGTGTGTGTGTGTGTGTGTGTGTGTGTGTGTGTGTGTGTGTGTGTGTGCGTGTGCGTGCGTGCGTGCGTGTGTGTGCATGTGTGTGTGTGTAGCTCACTCAGCACATTGATGCTCCCTCTCCTCTCCTCTCCTCTCTTCGCGGCTCACCTTCCCGGCGAATCCTCCTCTAACACTGCTCCCTTGTCCACCGCCTCTTAAGGACAACCTCGCCATTCAGTGGCCCGCGTGTGCCTGCATACAGTATACGTGTGTGTGTGGTGTGTGTGCGTATGTGCGTGTGTGTGTGTGTGTGTGTGTGTCTGTGTGTCTGTGTCTGTGTGTTTGCGCGTGTCTAAAAGTATGTGTGTTTAGTGTTACACTGTATGCGTGCATAATATGTATTTGCATTTAGCTGTAAGCTATGTATTTCTGTGTCTGTGTGTCTGTGATCTGCTGTGCGTTGGCATGCATGCACATGTGTGCGTGAATGTGACTGTGTGTGCTCGTGTGTGTGTTTTAGTCATTTATGAATGTGCGTGGGTGTCTGCCTGTATGCATATTTGTGTGTGTGTGTGTGTGTGTGTGTGTGTGTGTGTGTGTGTGTGTGTGTGTGTGTGTGTGTGTGTGTGTGTGTGTGTGTGTGTGTGTGTGTGTGTGTGTGTGTGTGTGTGTGTGTGTGATGTATGAATGTGTCCTCTCATGTGTGTCTCAGGCAGCACTGTAAAGCCATGTTACCGGAATGACCCTCCAGCTCTCCCCTCTCCTCCCAGCTTCCTCCTCATATGAGGACATGGACATCCTCTCAATGTGTGTGTGTGTTTGTGAGTGTGTGTGTGTGTGTGTGTGTGTGTGTGTGTGTGTGTGTGCGTGTGCGTGCGTGCGTGCTTGCGTGCGTGCGTGTGTCCATTCGTGTGCACTGACGAACCTGATTTTGTGTAGTTTATGTATTATTGATGTATTTTTGTAGGTATTCCATGTATTATTGGTGTTTAAATGTGCATCTGTGCCACATTGTGCTCAGCTGTGTTTGATATGCAGGGTACTGAATTGCTGTAGGTTTGATTTTTTAATAGAGATGCACCGGATCCTGATTTTTAGGATCCTGCCGGATACCAGATCCGGTGCTTAAGATCCTGCCGGATCCGGAACCGGATAATCTCCATTTTCTTTCACTCCATGCAGCGATTGGGGATGTGAAAGACTGACTGAAAGGCCTGGGCTAGGTAAAAACTAGAGATGCACCAGATCCTGATTTTTAGGTAACTGCCGGATACCGGATCCACTGCTTAAGATCCTGCCGGACCCGGA
>NC_085861.1:28053167-28060667 GCF_034702125.1 Engraulis encrasicolus | reverse complement strand
ATCATTATTATTTTGAATCTTCATTATTAGCCTTTTGCAACCTATTCTACGTATAAACTATCATGGATTTCATTTATTTTTTTATTGTATAATGTTGGCAAAGGTGAAAAAAGAAAATGAATGAAGTAAATATCGCTTGTGTGCATGTGCGTAGGGCTGTGCAATATATCAAATTCATATCGTGATGTCAATATTGCTGTCAAGCAATATCAAATTTCATTATATCGAGTTGAAACAATATTTTTGTCTTTTGTCTATAGTGCCAAAAGGTAGGTTACGCTAAGCATAATATATTCCCCTCCACTTGAGCCATTGCAAGCACAGAACAGACTTGCTACCCAACACTCATGCTGAACACCACTGTGTGTTTGTCTATGGCCCTCCACTCACACTGCTGAAGGAAGGGAAAATTGTGAATTGTTTAGCAGAATTATTTCTCTTTAAAAGAAATTTCGTCTAAAAAATTGTGATATCAGTATTGACTAAAATAATCGTGATATTGATATTTCTCGAGCAGCTCTACATGTGTGTGTGGGTGCGTGTACGTGTGCGTGTAGATGTGTGTGCCACTGGTTTTGCTGTGTGGGCCAGAAGTGCATACCCGTATGCCGCTAGAAGCAAGGGTGGAATTTCAGTCCCTAGATAGAAACTCCAAGAAGGGGAAACACACACATTCAGACTTGTTTTAAGCATGAGATATGGACACACACACACACACACACACACACACACACACACACACACACACACACACACACACACACACACACACACACACACACACACACACACACACACACACACACACACACACACACACACACACACACACATTCAGACTTCCTTTAAGACAACTCCTACACCCATCACACACACACACACACACACACACACACACACACACACACACACACACACACACACACACACACACACACACACACACACACACACACACACACACACACACGCACACGCACAGAGCCGGTCCAAGACCGGGACACCCCCACATTCCTCTGCACAGTGTTCATTCCTGCACTCGCACGACCTGCTGCTATCTATGAGATCATCTCAGATCATCATATTTCTGGATACAGTCAGACATCATTTGGAAACACCACTCTATAACCACAGAGTTGTTTTTTTTATTCTAACCATCAAATTGTTGCTTTTGTTGCTTTATTTAAGGTTGGTGCATACACTTACAGCCAGTTCAATCGCAGTTGTTTCTTTAAGAATTTGTCTCCTGGTGCACCACACGTTTTATACTTTTTTTTTGCACAAAATACGAGGAGATAAAATGGACTCTCACACTCTACGTTCCTGTCAGAGACTGATCCATGCCGTTTCTCTCTTTCTCTCTGTCTATCCTCCACCATCCTGTCGTTATCTGTGCGATGCCATTTATCCTAAGTGCGGTGATCAGCCGCACGATTCAGATGGAGCAAACAACCACCTGGGCAGATAGCAAGAGGGGCAGAAAGACACAGACAGGCAGACAGGCAGACAGACAGGCAGGCAGGAGACAGACACAGATGCACAGACAGGCAGACAGACAGGCAGGCAGGCAGGAGACAGACACAGATGCACAGACAGACAGACAGACAGACAGACAGACAGACAGGCAGGCAGACAGGAGAGAGACACAGATGCACAGACAGACAGACAGACAGACAGGCAGGAGACAGACACATATGCACAGACAGACAGACAGACAGACAGACAGACAGACAGACAGACAGACAGACAGACAGGAAGAGAGACAGGCAGGCAGACAGGAGAGAGACACAGATGCACAGACAGACAGACAGACAGGCAGGAGACAGACACAGATGCACAGACAGACAGACAGGCAGGTAGGCAGGCGGGCGGGCTGGCGGGCAGACTGACTGACTGACTGACACACAGGCAGGCACACAAGGCAGGCACATAGGCAAGCACACAGGCAGGTACACAGACACACGGACAGGCCAATCTCGTGTGTTTCCTGCAGGAGTGTGCTGCAGGGCATGTTGGCGGTCAATAGCACAGTGTTAGTGGCTATAAGCTTAGGGGCGGATGCTGGGTCATGGCTGATTTGCAGGGGCTGTTCCCTTGGCCAGGCATTGGGGCCCAGCCCAGCACGTGTCCCATGTCAGCCCACTACGTGGAGGTGGAGGTGGAGGTGGCGGTGGAGGTGGAGGTGGAGGTGGAGGTGGAGGTGGAGGTGGAGGTGGAGGTGGAGGTGGAGGTGGAGGTGGAGGTGGAGGTGGAGGTGGAGGTAGGTTTGGGGAGACGTGGGAGCTCCCTTGTACAGGCACAGCCATTGGTGGGCAATGGGTGGGTCTGTATCCACCCACCCGTCAGCCAGATGGTACTACAGTATATACTAAGCTTTTCTTCTGCGTATGTTTTTGGAGTTGGCCTGCCTTTTCTGGGCCTACCAAAATTACGATTTCTGGATACACCCCGGCGGCAACCTTGTGGTATGGGGTTGAGGAGGTCTGTAAGGGCTGTGTGTGTGTGTGTGTGTGTGTGTGTGTGTGTGTGTGTGTGTGTGTGTGTGTGCGTGCGTGCGTGCGTGCGTGCGTGCCAGGGCTTAAAGGGGGGCCATGTGTGCCATTCTGCATGGGTATAATGCCAGATCGTTGTACGTTACTGTGTCACTTCTGAGAAAACACATTATCCTGTCACAGTCTCTTTAATGTCCATCCTGCTCACTTACTGCTTACCTCCCTTTTTCCAAACCCTGAAGGCTAAATTTCTCTAGTCTCACATCCACACACACACGTGTAAAACACACACAGACATGCACGCACGCACGCACTAATGCGCTCGCACGCACGCACGCACGCACGCACGCACAAGGGCCTACAGTTCTGGTGCACATATTCTCTTCCTCTCTTTCACACACCACACACACGCACACACACGCACACACACACACACACACACACACACACACACACACACACACACACACACACACACACACACACACACACACACACACACACACACACACACACACACACACACACACACACACAAGCACAGACAACCTTGCGCATTAGTTGAATCACTGTGCTTATGTTTCTGCCGTACAGTTGAGAACAGTCCCTACATTGTGGCCCTTGCTGCTTGGGTACCCCCGGCCCACCTTTCCCCCTTTCACACACGCACACACACACACACACACGCGCACACACACACACACACACACACACACACACACACACACACACACACACACACACACACACACACACACACACACACACACACACACCACCATTTCCCCCTGGACCGCCCCAGGGCCCCATGGGAGGAGGTTCCCCCCAGCTAGAGGCACCCCTGCCACTAACACTCAAACACACACACACACACACACACACACTCATACACTCACACGCATGCAGTACACATACTACACACAGACACACATGCAATTCATTCACACACATACTCTCACACACACATGCAGTACACACACACACACACATATACACCCACACACACACACACACACACACACACACACACACACACACACACACACACACACACACACACACACACATACACTCACATGCAGTACACACACACACATATACACCCACACACACACATGCAATACATTCACACACATACTCACACACACAGAGAAACACACACGCACGCACGTAGGCACGCACGTAGGCACGCACGCACGCACGCACGCACGCACGCACACACACACACACTCCCCTGCTGGCTGGGGCCCCATTGCTACAGTAATTGGGAGAGTAAACAGCAGATTAGTGTGTTGCCTCACCATGGGCCGAGTGTGTATACCCTCCTCTCTGGCACAGCACAGGCAAGTGTGTGTGTGTGTGTGTGCGTGCGTGCGTGCGTTTGTGTGTGTGTGAGAGAGAGAGGGGGGGGGGGTATGTGTAGCCTCTTCTCTGGCTATAGCAAAGACAGGGCTACACCAAGGTAGACATGTCTACTACATACAGGTAGAGTAGACAATTAAGGAAGCAAGCATTGAAATTAGACTTAAAAAGGAATGTGGTGTGTGTGTGTGTGTGTGTGTGTGTGTGTGTGTGTGTGTGTGTGTGTGTGTGTGTGTGTGTGTGTGTGTGTGTGTGTGTGTGTGTGTGTGTGTGTGTGTGTGTGTGTGTGTGTGTGTGTGTGTGTGTGTGTGTGTGTGTGTGTGTGTGTGTGTGCGTGCGTGCGTGCGTGTGTGTACGTGTACGTGTGTGTGCTTGTGTATGTGCATACGCACGCTCATGAGTGTACGTGTGTGTGCGTGCCTGCATGCATGTGTCCATTTATATTATTTGTCCAACAAAGCCTGGATCATTATCAGTGCTGGCTGCACGGTTGTCTCATCTGCCTTTCAAATGCGCAGTGAGGCTTGCGCCCAGTGCTCTATACCAGTGTTTCCCAACCTTTTTTGTCTTGTGTACCCCCAAGCCTTTTCGTTGTGCCATGAGTACCCCCTAAGTCAAGTTCTATATCGCTTTCACCATCCCAATGTAACTGACCTCCATATATTTGTTAAAATTTCATTTTTCCAAGTACCCCCTGCAGTGTGCTCGCGTACCCCTAGTGGTACACGTACCCCTGGTTGGGAAACACTGCTCTATACATAGCTGCTGGGCTGGCCCGTCAGGGTGCTGAGTGGAGGCTGAGTGGAGCCATTGTGGCTGGGCCTTCTTCATCTGCCCCTATTCACATGCATGTATTCACAGCTGACCATAGCAGGTTGCACAGTCTCTGCTGTCGCTGTCCTGTCTCTTCTCCCATTTGGGTACAGCATGGTGACAGCCACAGACAAGAGACCTGCACGGCTCCAAATGCATGTGTGCTCTACCATATATTTAAAAAAATGATAGCCGGCCTACTATTAACAAAAAAGAAGTATTTGTTTGGAACTGGCTTCATACAATTTGAAGGAGGCTTTTAATGCAAAAAGAAAAAGAACACCCATCATTTGCACAGAATTCTGTGAGATCGTTTTGCATCCCATATTTCCCACAGATATAAAGACACCTGCTGTGGTGAAAGCAACTAAAACTGGCAGGCTTTTATTTAAAATGTTTTAGAGCAGGTCACTAAAAGAGGCAGGCTACTATTAGGGGCCTGGTTATAAATTGAGGAAATGCAGTTTTCGCATCTGATGATAGTCCAGGATAGTCCAGTGCATGGATTCTTCAATCCATTTTTCTCTCTCATCTCCATTGTTTCTTTCAGTACCCCATGGTGGGTGAGAGAGAGAGAGATAGACAGTTTTTTTTGGAAATGAGCGCCACTCCAAACGAAGCTCCAGAGAGTAAATAATTAAATAAGTAAATTTCTAAATACAGACAGGCGGACACTGAAAAAGGAAACTGTAGTCTAGTATCCATGGAAACATGGAGCTACTTCCTCTGCCTCCTAAAAAGTATATCAGGAGCACAGAAATAAACGAAAACATTGTCTGGGTCACAAAGACTAGAGTCTAAGTCACCAAGTCCCAAACCTTTCCATGTTGTGAATGATTGTGTAGGGATAGAGTACTCTGAAATCAAACTGCATTGTACGTTTTTCCACAAGTCCCCAGACTGGATAGCTCTAGATTCTTCTGACATCTCTGCAAGACCCAAACGTTTTAATAATGCTTTTAATAACTGTATAGATTAGGTGAATTTCTCTGCTGTTAAAATGGTGACGTCAGTCACAATCATTTGTGTAAGTAGGGTAACACCAGGGACTCTGAAAAGAGCTCTCTTGTCATCAATGTTGGCATTTGTTTGTGAAGATTGTCATTATACAGATAATCTAAAGAGTCTGGAGATCTTCCAAGAGCTTAGAAGACATTTAACTCCAAATATCTGGACTAGTTGTCTTGTTGATCTATCAGGGAATTCCTAGTGGTTTCTCTTCCCCTCTCCACTCCCAAATGTCACACCTCCATACAAACCAGGTGACGGTTTGTGACGGCAATGGGCCATTTCAAGTGTTGAAGTTTGAAATGTACACCCCCACCCCACCACCCCCCTAGCAAGACTATAGGCCTCCTAGAACAGTGGTTCTCAACCTGGGGTGCGGGCACCCCCTGGGGGTGCGCCAGAGATTTCAGGGGGTGCGTGGAATTTTGTTTGTGTTGAGGTTGTGACCAAAATTCTGCTAGCAACCGTTATAATTAGGCCAAATCAAAACCAAATTAAAACATATTTGGTCCCAATGTAAAGTAATTAAGGTAGTCATAAATGTCTCAAGCTAGAATCATTGTAATTAATCACTTAAATCATTTTTTTAGTGCGTATACACGTGTAGAAGTTTGGGTTGGGGGTGCGCGGCTTGTCTTGGGCATAGGTAAGGGGGTGCGTTAAGAAAAAAAGATTAAGAACCACTGTCCTAGGACACCCGGCTAAGATGTAACATGAATGGACAGTGTTTTCGACTGGAGTTTACGTATGGCCCATTGTGATACTTTGGAAATTGGTGTATATGGGCAAGACTCCGAGCCCTGGTCCTCAGCACGTGTCCTCGTGTCCTGAAGTCAATGGGAAGATGTTTTGCATCCAGCACAGTGGGGTATTGATAGCATCGGCACGGGGAAGCTGGGTTGGCTTATATGATGCAAAGTATGATGAGGGGGGGTGGAGGGGGGGTGTCAACCATTTCTGTAGCAGTAGCCTTTTTGAATAATTATCATGGCCACTGTAGCCTAAGTTTACGCTGGAGACCGTTTCATAGGGACCGCTTGCACAACCCTGGAGCGGCGTATGAAGATACGACACACACACACACACACACACACACACACACACACACACACACACACACACACACACACACACACACACACACACACACACACACACACACACACACACACACACACACACACGCGCACAGCAGACGAGTGAAGATTGTTTTCGGCAGAACAATTTACTCAGCAATTTATTTCTGTTGATGTGTTGCAGTTTTTTCGCGCCTCGTTTCCAGCTTACACACACACACACACACACACACACACACACACACACACACACACACACACACACACACACACACACACACATACACACACATACACACACACACACACACACACACACACACACACACACACACACACACACACACACACACACACACACACACACACACACACAAACACACATAAACACACACACACATACGACTGTCAGCAGGGAGGCTTTTGAAAGTCTGTGTATTTAAATAGTTTATCTGCTTGCAGAATCTGAACGAGAAAATAAATAAGCGGCGATGTCTGTGGCTGCCGGAGTTAGTTTCAGAGTTTCAGTAGTAACTTCTCCCAGATGGAGTGGAGGGAGGGGAGGGTTGCGGCAGTCCAAGTACCGCATGGGTGTAATTTCCAAGGGGGTTAAAGGGGTTACCGTACCTTGCGTCGCTATTGTGACCTTTTAAACTCTAGATCAGGGGTGGGGAACCTATGTCTCGAGGGCCGTTTGCGGCCCTTGAGGCCGTTTTATCCGCCCCCCCAATATAATTTTTATGTTATGC
>NC_085861.1:28040667-28048167 GCF_034702125.1 Engraulis encrasicolus | reverse complement strand
TTTACACACCAGTGAGTCTGCCTTCAGCGTTCTGTCTTTGTGTGTGTGTGTGTGTGTGTGTGTGTCTGTGTGTGTGTATGCATCTAGTGGATGCACTCAGTTATGGATATCTCCGACGTTTCAGCTCTACATGCAGAGTATAATGGATCAAGGCTGGGATAGACTTACAATCAGAGGCAGATTATCAACACACACACACACACACACACACACACACACACACACACACACACACACACACACACACACACACACACACACACACACACACACACACACACACACACACACACACACACAATCACAAGCGCGCGCCCACATACACACACTCACACACACACACACACACACACACACACCCTCTCTCCCTCTCCCTCTCTCTCTCTCTCTCTCTCTCTCTCTCTCTCCCTCTCTCTCTCTCCCTCTCTCTCTCTCTATCTCTCTCTCTCTCTCTCCCTCCCTCCCTCTCTCTCTCCCTCTCTCTCTCCCTCTCTCTCTCTCTCTCTCTCTCTCTCTCTCTCTCTCCACACATCTCTCTCTCTCTCTCTCTCCCTCTCCCTCTCCCTCTCTCTCTCTCTCTCTCTCTCTCTCCACACATCTCTCCTCCCGCGGCCGTTGGGGTTGACTCTGGAGTGCTTATGTAATCTTGCACGCGTCTTCGTCTCTCCGTGACAGCCACCTTGCATAACGGAGCCCAGTGCTAATGGCACTCATTTTTCTCCCTCAGTCTTTCTCGTCTCCCTCGCCCTCCCTAAATTCTTCACTCCCTATCCTTCCCTAGTCTTTCCATGCGTCCCCCTTTCCTCTTTCTCCATCAACCTCTCTCTCGTTGTCCTTCCATTTCGCTCCTTGCTGCCGAGTCAGCATCTAGGGTAGTGTTTCTCAACGGAGGGGGTACAGCCCCCCAGGGGGCATTGGGGAGCTGTAGGGGGGCGTTGAGAAGGAAACAGCTAAAAGGGGGCGGTGTTAAGTTGCCATTGGGGGGCATTAGTCCATTTATTTTTTTATACTAAGTGGGACGTTGTCAAGCTTATGATCAAGCTTGTGGTCAAGGGGACGTTTGGAGGCTTGTGATGAGGCTAAGGGGACGTTTGTTCAAAAAAGGTTGAGAACCACTGATCTAGGGCTATTCTGCGCTTAGTTTGAGCATTGTTTGCTCTCTTCTCTTCTCTTCTCTTCTCTTCTCTTCTCTTCTCTTCTCTTCTCTTCTCTTCTCTTCTCTTCTCTTCTCTTCTTTTCTCTTCTCTTCTCTTCTCTTCTCCACTCTTGCCAGTGCCATAGTACAGTAAAGACATCAGCCAATAATTGTGTATTTGTTTAAGTGAGTGTAATGTATGTATATTTGTGTATTCATGTGTGCTGTGCGCGCGTGTGCGTCTCTGGGAGGGCCATGTGTGTGTGTGTGTGTGTGTGTGTGTATGTGTGTGTGTGTGTCTGTGTGTGTGTGTGTGTGTGTGTGTGTGTGTGTGTGTGTGTGCGTGTGCGTGTGCGTGTGTGTGAGGGCATAGTGGGTGCAGAATGTTCCTGGCCACTCTGGAGGACTGCTGCTGTATTTCAGTCTGACAGTCTGCAGGAGCAGAGGGGAGTGTGTGTGTGTGTTTGTGTGTGTGTGCATGTGTGTGCGTGTGTGCGTGCACGTTTGTGCGTGCGTGCATGCGTGTATGCCGGCACGTGTCCGTGCGTGCATCTGACCGTGCATGTGTGTGTGTGTTTATCTGTGAGTGGAGGAGCTAAGGTGACAGCCGGCAAGAGTGTGTGTGTGTGTGTGTGCATGCGTGCGTGTGTGTTTTCTTGTCTTCTGTCTGCCTGAGTTGTGTGTGTGTGAATGTGGCCTGATGGAGAGGAGCTTATTGAAGCAGTGGGATGGTGGCGGAGGCTTCCTATTAGGCAGTCCGCCACTCAGCGCTCCAACTGGCGTCGTCCTAGCAACCAACCTGGCATGGGACCACAGTTCAAAACCACTGAAGGTCTCTGTTGGCCGTGGCATCTCTATCAGGCTTCAGGAGGGAGGTCTTTCAAACGTTCTATCACCAAACTCTGCTAGTTAGCAGGGCTGTAGTCCAGTGGTGTAGTGGGGATTTTTAAAGTGGGGGTATGCGATTTTTAACGTCATCAAATAATTAGGCAACTTATCATGTCAAACCCCCCAACTGTCCTTAATCTACCGTCATTGCTTCTCCGCTTTCATCTGTTTGGTCAATCACCTGCAATACTGCTATGGGATCATTCCTTTTTGTATTCAAACATGGGCAGAAGATTTTTTTTTTAAATCTCACTTCAGGAGAAGTGGGTGGACTGCGTACCCCCACGTACCGCGCCCACTACACCCCTGCTGTAGTCAAGTCTTCCTTTTGTTTGAATGTAGCCTAACCTACAATATGCTATGCATGTGAAGATTAACTACTAGACCTATGTTATTGGATTTCAAGCTCCACTTTAGAATCCATGATGACCAGTGTTTTAAGCAAAATTGAGACAGACTCGGGTGAGCCCAAAAGTCTATAATTTGGCAAGACCAGTGCCCAAGTTCAAGACAAGTGCGAGTCCAACTACTAGTGAGTCCCAAAAACAAGTCCAAGTCCACAGAAAACAGACTTGACTACAGACTAAAGTCAGACTCCAGACTCGAATACTGCAACCCTGATGCTGAGTTAGAACTATGAGGTAAGATCAGGCCTTGACTGGGCAAGAAATAGGGTCACCGGTGGGCCCCACACCATCGTGGGCCCCTGTTTTCAGAATTAAAAAAAAAAAAAAATTCTGAAAATAGGGGCCACGAGGGTGCGGGGCCCACCGGGAAATGCCCGGTATGCCAGATGGCCAGTCCAGCCCTGGGTTAGATCTGTATTTAGTGACATTCTATTGTGGAACTGCACTTCCTGGAAACGGTTGCACGTAGCAGAATGACAGACTCCAGACAGCATTAGGCTGCAGGGGTTGCGCATTTGCTGCATTGTTGTGGGACGGCCGCAGGAATGTAAACATCACACAATACTCAATCTCAATTGCACACATCAAATGAGGAGGCACTGTGTGTGTGTGTGTGTGTGTGTGTGTGTGTGTGTGTGTGTGTGTGTGTGTGTGTGTGTGTGTGTCTTTCTCTCTCTCTCTCTCTCTCTCTCTCTCTCTCTCTCTATCTATCTCCGCGTCTATCTCTTGCACACGTACACAAACACACACACTCTCTCTCTCTCTCCCTCTCTCTCTCTCTCCCTCTCTCTCTCTCTCTCTCCCTCTCTCTCTCTCTCCCTCTCTCTCTCTCTCTCTCTGAGGCCAACAGCACACCTGACTCCTCTTATGTCTCCTGTGAGGTCTCCAGTGTGGTACTGTACAGTATTAACCACATCAGCTGTGCCCTGCCCAGCGCTGCTATTAAGCCAGAGTGCACGGCTACACTGTGCCCATGCAGACATCCAGCTCTAGCTGCAGCAATACTGTGCCCATGCGGACATCCATCTCTGGCTGCAGCAATACTGTGCCCATGATGAGGACATCCATCTCTGGCTGCAACAATACTGTGCATATAAAGATATTTAGCTCTGGCTGCAGCAATACTGTGCATATGATGAAATTTAACTCTGGCTACAGCAATGCTACATATCCAAAGTTGTGCCCATATGGATATTTACCTCCAGCTGCAGCAGTACTGTACATAATATTTAACTGTGGCTGCAGCAATGCTCTCACATCCAAAGTTGTGCCAGTCACTTTTTTTATAATCGTAGCTGCAGCAACACACTACTTATGCAAAGCTTTGCTTGATAGTTTTTGATCATTGATACTTAGTTATACTGTATACTGCAGCAGAGCCACTTCTCTGAAGCTGTTCCCATCACTGCTACTTACTGTGACTATAGCTGGTACGTAATAACAGCTGTTTATTCAGCTCTACGGTATCAGAACTGTCTATCCAAGACTGTGCCCATTGTTGCTACTTAGAGCGGATTATGATGATTTTTTTCGGCCATTGATGATACTCCTCTGGCGTAGGCTATTAATACTGCTTCTCCTAATCAATATGCACTGCTGTTTAACCTTTCCCAAAAAATTTGTTCAAAGGACACACTTGAAACTTGAAAGGCATTTTCTTCAGCTGAGGTGCTTCATTGTAGTTTCTATTCATCCATAGCTAGCCAAGCTCTATACATGCAGTAGATGCTTCTTAACTGAAACTGTTATGCATTCATAGCTATGTTGATGGGTGCATGCACTGTTTTGCATTTTTTTAAGTCGCTGGTAAGGGGGTGGATATATCAGCTGTGCTCTGCTGTGTCCTCATGTGCTGTGCTGTGCTGTGCTGTGCTATGCAGTGCTATGCAGTGCTGTGCTGTGCTGTGCTGTGCTATGCAGTGCTATGCAGTGCTATGCAGTGCTGACTTTGGGGTGGGTGGCTGGGAATCTGCTATGCTGTGCTCTAGTGGATGCTGCTGCACTGTGATTTCCCTAGTCTCTTCCTAGCATGTGGCGTGCAGAATTGTTGTGGAAGGGAGTGGGTGCTGGGACGCTGCTATGCTGGGATGGGATGGGACGTTCAATGTTCAATGTTCTGTGTTCAATCGTTATTTATTACTCTAACACTCTATTACTTTATTGCTTACTACTTGTATACTGTTATTGGTCCTGTCTTGCACTTTAATATCTGTCTCGTTCATGTCAGTCTGTACTGTATGTCTGTGTCCTGCAGAGAGATACATACTCTGAATTTCCTTATATGACCTGTGAATATGAGGAAACTGGCAATAAAGCCGGCTTGACTTGACTTAAGAGTACATGTATAGTAAGGGGAGCTTGGTGGCTGGGTGCCACTGCTGGCTGTGAGAGGGTCAGACCATCCGTCATGTCTGCCCTCTGTGTCTGATACAGCTGAGTCAGGGAGATCCCTCCTTCACACCACACCACACCACACCACACTACACAACACTGCACACTACAACACACCACCGCTGTTGCTTCTGTACCAACATGTCAGCCCATCCACGTGGAAGATTAACTAGTATGCAAGTGTGGGGGTTGGTTAGGGGCGCAAGTAAAAAATACTCTGCATGTGCAATGCTGCACTGCTGTACTAGAAAAGTAAGCCCTGGGGTAACTGTGTGTAAGTCAGTAATGAAGACCTACTGTGTATATGTTGTGGTGGGGTATGATAGTATAGTATAGTATAGTATAGTATAGTATAGTATAGTATAGTATAGTATAGTATAGTATAGTATAGTATAGTATAGTATAGTATAGTATAGTATAGTATAGTATAGTATAGTATAGCATAGTATAGTATAGTATAGTATAGTATAGTATAGTATAGTATAGTATAGCATAGTATAGTATAGCATAGTATAGTATAGTATAGTATAGTATAGTATAGTATAGCATATAGTATAGTATAGTATAGTATAGTATAGTATAGTATAGTATAGTATAGTTCAGTATACTGCCCTACAAAGGCAAAATGCAGTACATATTTTGTCAGAAATTGAGTTTAGACTGAAATTGGTCTTCATTACACCTCCTTTATCTCGTGACGAAGCCTTATGGTCTAAATGTGTCCCGTTTTAAATATATTGCAGTAACTAACTACCCAACCTACTACCAAGGCTTTGAAGGCATTTTTCTCAGTTTCAATGTTGGCAGAGTTACTGCCCTTTGCTTTTGTAGGGCAGTATAGTATAGTATAGTATAGATTAGTACTGCATAGTATTGTATAGTAGCCTGGGAACTCTCATATTGCCTTTAGTTCTCTACACCAGCCGTTCTCAAACTTCAGAACACCAAGGCACACTTTGACATGTGAAAAAATTCTGTGGCCCACCAAACCATAGACTATAGGCTTGCTGACTTTGTACGGCAGCAGTCCTCTGGTTCTGAGGAGAACCTTGAAGGTGCAGCTATCCGAATGGTAGATGAAACCCCTGAAGCACTTTAAAGTTAATCATCTGAAATGTACTCCGCAGCTCATAGTGAGAGATATGGAGGGAATCGTTTATCATTGCCGTCTAGGTACATCAGCCATGTATTGGCTTTTGTAAAGGAGTCTTTTCAGCAGAGATACTCTGGAGTCTCAAGCACTTCCTTCTCTTATCCCACTCATCTCTTCTCCCACTCGTCTCATCTCATCTGTCCCTTCTCTCTGCCTCTCTCTTTCTCTCTCTCTCTCTCTCTCTCTCTCTCTCTGTCTGTCTTAGCCAGGCTGTGCTCTCCTACTTTCAGCGTTGCAACTAGTCAGGTCAAGAGTAATGAAAGTACTTTCTGAGTTCCCAAAAATATGGGAACTCCTCCCACTTTGTCGGTAAGCAAACAACCATAAGCGACCAACCATAACCAAGAGAAACCAATTGGGAAATGTTAATTTGTATGCTCTTGGTCAGACTAAGTCTCGAAGAAATTTGAACGTCAATGATAATCAGGCTATATCTGTCTGTCTGTCTGTCTGTCTGTCTGTCTGTCTGTCTGTCTGTCTGTCTGTCTGTCTGTCTGTCTCTCTCTCTCTCTCTCTCTCTCTCTCTCTCTCTCTCTCTCTCTCTCTCTCTCTCTCTCTCTCTCTCTCTCTCTCTCTCTCTCTCTCTTTCGGCACAGGCCAACTGACAGTGCTGCACCTTTCCTATTGTTTGTCTTAGAGTGTGTGTGTGTGTGTGTGTGTGTGTGTGTGTGTGTGCGTGTGTGTGCGTGTGCGTGTGCGTGTGCGTGTGCGTGTGTATTCGTGTTTGCCTGGAAGAAGCCTAGTGTTTTTCTTGGAGTATTATTAGGGATGCTTGAGTGTAACTGGAACAGCAGAAATGAAAAGATCATGAACAGCTGAGGTCTGAGATCATGCAGGTGTTTCCAAGAGAACTACACACGCACACAAAAATGCTCACTTTGCTCAGAGCTGGACCGTTAGCTAGATAAAATGGCCCCTTAACAGATATATTAAGTGCCTTCAGAGGGTTAAGGGGCTAAACCACACGCTGGTCCAAACATTCACAAAAACCATTTGACGCTAATCAGCACCAGTGATCCTTATCCAGGTAGTTGAGGTCATTTTGTTAAATTGCCCTGTGCTAGCGTATGTTCACAGGTATGTCCAATAAACTGTGGGAGGATTCATAAAGGCAGAGTTTTTCCCATGATCGAACATTTGTTGTTTAATGGTTCTTGGTGTTGACAGCCATCTGTTGAATGTTCAGCTCGCAAGAATAGAACCTAAATTAGTTAATCATACACTTACTTCCACCATTGGACCACAGACTTGGTCATACAGCATCTTGTTGCCTCCTAAGAAGAATGGACGATCAATTAGTTAGTGATACAACGTTCATTCCACAATGACACCAAGGGCCAGAGATGTTTTAGCAAAAGCAGGATTGGTCACACTGGACAGATTTAGTCACAAGGCCCAAGCTAAATCACAAGGCACTAGGTTGATCAAATGCTATTTAATCATCATTCTAAACACATCATAACATTTATCAAATATAAATGAATTATGTTGCTAATTGCTAATTGCTAAAGGCTAAACTATATTAA
>NC_085861.1:28030667-28033167 GCF_034702125.1 Engraulis encrasicolus | reverse complement strand
CACCTGGTCTCTGTGGCGTGGTCTCTAGCGAGAGATAAACAAGGGGGTAAAAAGGTTGCTGCTCCACATCATCAACCACATCACATCACGCCTCATCCTGCCACATCAACGTCCCGCTCACCCCCAAGCCAAAATACCATCGCGTCCTGTGATGGTTTATTTGCCTTATGTGTTCTTCTATTAGGAGTATTACTTTGTATTTTTTTAAATAATAGTTCATTTAATAAATATTGCTTTTCAACATTATAACAAAGGAGGGTTTTTTTTCCTAAAAAGAGTTTACTTTTCCATCCATCATGGACTATCACACCACTCAGTAATTTTGAAGCAGTTCTTCTCAATTCCATAATTCCACTTACCACCTGTAGACAACCAAATTGGAAAATAAAACATTGTTTCTCCAGGGAGCTGTTCATAGCACAACTATACTGCCCTACAATATCAGAACGCAGTATCTTGAAAATGGTCGAAAATGGGTTTAGACAGGAAATTGGCTTTAAAATACCTTCTTTTTCTTGTGTTAAAATTTTTTGGCCCAACTTGGTCCCGTTTCGGAAAAAAACGCAAAAAACTGATTATACTGCGCTTTTTGGTTTTAGGAGGTTACGTCGTACTAGCCAAGAACGCAGTATAATGCGAATTATACTGCACTTCTCCATTGACACCGTGGTTTTGGTGTAGACAGTAATACCACAACAGAGCGCAGTATAATGATTTTTCAGCTAAAAAGTAATGAGAATGTTGTTTTTTTTGCTTTTTTCTTGTGTGCATAAATTTTCACCATAAAAAAGTATTATATGGAAGTGTCATCACCACTTTACCTCCAACACAGTCGCGTGGACAGAAAGGAAACTTTAAAGCCTTTTTTCTCAGTTTGGCATTTTGAATTATACTGCGTTCTGAAATTGTAGGGCAGTATAGAACAGTGCAGTTTAGTATAGTACATCTTAGTCTAAGTGGTGATGCTTTAAGCCAGTAAGACATGGTCCCTGTTATTAACTATCTATTAAAGCCGAACTGGGAAACTCCAACTCCCATTGCCATTGTGACACAGCACTCCACGGCACACAAGTGCACACTGCACACAGCGAAATTGTATTTATGCCTCACCCGTGCAAGGGGCCAGCCCCCAATGGTGCCCCAAGGGAGCAGTGCAGCAGGACTGTACCAAGCTCAGGGTACCTCAGTCATGGAGGAGGATGGGAGAGAGCACTGGTTAATTAATCCCCTAACTAACCTGGCAGGTCGGCAGCCGAACCAGCAACCTTTGGGCTACAAGTCTGACGGCCTAACCGCTTACCCATGACTACCCTGCTGTTTCCAGAATGGCAATGACCAAGTCTTAATCTATTTCTAAAGACCCCTTGCACTTGTGGTCTAGTACTATGGTACTAAAGGTTTTCAGTGTCTTTTACAGGTGGATGTCATGTGTTAAGGGGCTACAAGAAAGATTTTGCTTCTTGAACCCTGCGCTCCCTTTTCCTCTGTGTGTGTGACATGGCAATGGAACAACATGGTTGAGCTAGTCGCCGGCCAATAGGATCGATGCGTGCGATCAATGCCTGGAAGCAGATGTCTTCACAGGCTGTTACTATTCCACTCCTGCACTCCTCCCCTTCTAACCCCCCTCAAGGATCCATACTGACCTACAAATAAAAGGCAAAGTTCACGAACTACGCTATCATTGAAACTGAGAGAAATGCCTTCAAAGCCTCTGAGATTAGGTTGGATATTGTAGTGCCTGTTAATTTGACATCGCAATATCCCTAAAGCGGGACACATAAATCACATATCACAAGATAACGGTGGTGTAATGGAGACCATTTTCAGTGAAAGCTGTAGTTACCTTAGCATTGGAAGGGCAATTGTTACCGCCAGGTTTAGTTTTTTTTTTCCCCTGTTAATTACTGTCTTGTTGGGGACCCTTAACTTAATGATTGTCCTCAACAGGATCGCAGTGATCATCAGTGGCGACACCTGTGGATTGGGGCAGAGCGCTGCGTAAAAAAACGTAGGCTGAAAACAGCTCTCTCTCATCCATCGAGCATCCGGCTTTGTACTTCCCCGTTCGGCCCTGACTACTGAGCATTTTTGCTGACCCTTTTGAAACTCTTGCCTTTTTTGTTGATCTCGCTGTTTAGAAAAGCGTTTTTGGTTTTGTTTGTATGTAGGGGCTCGGCTCCTCTTTCGTTCACCCCCTAGACTTTATTTAATAAATATCCTTTTCGATACCGTTTTTCAGTTCTCGAGCCCCCCTTATGTTGCGTTTGTAACAGCAATACACATGTCCAGAGAGGGTGAGAGGACAATGGGTACACTCTCCCTCAAAACTCAGTCACTCACACGCGGAATGAGTGACACGGCTGCTTGGACTCATTACATTGCATTGCATCATATTGCGTCATGTTATCTCATCCAGATTTATTTACAGGTCAGTTATTATTTGCCGTACAGGGACAGTCTCTACTCCCCAGAGCTGTTAGATGCCTTGCCCAAGGGC
>NC_085861.1:28018167-28020667 GCF_034702125.1 Engraulis encrasicolus | reverse complement strand
GGGAGTTGTGGCTCGCGCGCATTAAGTGCTGCGCTACTCTCTTGGGCTCCATGCGCACACACACACACACACACACACACACACACACACACACACACACACACACACACACACACACACACACACACACACACACACACACACACACACACACACACACACACACACACACACACACACAGTGCTTGACTGCTGACTGCACACTGGCCTGAGGGAGGGCCACAGAGGGATATTATTTACCTCAGGCTGCACACACACACACACACACACACACACACACACACACACACACACACACACACACACACACACACACACACACACACACACACACACACACGCACGCATACACTCTCTCTTTTTCTCTCTCTCTCTCTCACTCTATCCACACACGTGAGGAGTTTCTTTTTTTGCAGGTAAGCAGGGGAGCTCCAGCATCAACACCACCACCACCTCAATGACCCTCATCTTCCCCTCCCTCCTCTCCTCCCTCTCACTCTCCTTCTCTCTCTCTCTCCCTCTCTCTCTCTCCTCTCCCTCTGCCTCCCTCTCTCTCCCCATCTATCTATCGCCTGAGCCTCCACCTCACTTGTGTGTACATTGGAGGTGTGAGCTTCACTCCTGAGGGAGGAGAGAGAGAGAGAGAGAGAGAGAGAGAGAGAGAGAGAGAGAGGGGGGGGGGGGGTGGAAGGGTGGATGAGGAGAAGGAGAGATGGAGGGAAAGAGCCAGTACAGAAATAGTCCAGTGTGAGCTTGTTTTCGTCAGAGATTGTTGCTGGTTCGGAGGGTGGTAGTTGAGCCGTCATTATTTGAAGGTAGACAGCTTATCTAATCTCTCACTTCAAGTTCATCATTTACTATTCATTGGTCAATACTTAGTTAATGCAGTAATGAATTAGTCCACATGTTTCTTTCTTTTGAAAATGAACAGGCTTGTTGGTACCCAGGATATCACTATGTGCCCGAAGGCTTTCGAAATGTTGACATATTTTGACCGTTTGTATTGTTGGTGAATTTGCTTGGGGTTGGTCGATGAATTTTCTCCCATTTACTTGTGGGTTACTTTCTATCCATGCAGCGCTGAGCTTGGATGTGGTGCACTCTTCAACATCAGTGCAATGCTGAACGTTTGGTGAATTCTACCACGTGTTTAGTTTGGTTTTGGTTTGTTTTGTTTTTTCCTGATTAGTGACATCTGGCTTTGACATATCACAAACATCACAAGTTGTACCATGGGTTTGTTGAAAAGCAGTGTTGTGTACTGTATGAGTACAATACTGAATAAGTAGGGAATTATTGTTTAAAAGCTGCCACTGTTGACAAAGCTGTGATTGCCTGCTCCTGCAGTACACATGGCTACAATTAAATAACATGATGAGTCCATTAAAAAGTGGAAAGTGTCATCTGCACATGAGCCATGATGGGCATTCTAACACACATACACACACGGATGCACGTGCACACGGATGCACGCACACACGGATGCGCGCACACACGCACGCGCACACACAGGCACGCGCGCACACACCCACACACACACACACACACACACACACACACACACACACACACACACACACACACACACACACACACACACACACACACACACACGCACACACACACGCACACACACACAGACACACACACACACACACGGGACATGAGCAATGCTGGACATCCTCCTCACACTGACACACACATGTGTGCGCACACACACACGCACCCACACACACACACACACGCACCCACACACACACACACATACACACACACAGACGGGACACATTCTCGGAAGCACGCACACACACACAGCAGCAGTTAGAAAGAAGTTACAGACCCAATTTTAGTCTCACTAGTCACTTAGGCAGCTAAATTATTCTATATATCTCAGTAGCATAACGGGGATATCCTGATTTTGGACCTAGTGTTATATTAAAGTTCAGGAAAGACCATTCAGGTTGTATGTGTTTGATATACTGTAGTGTAGATAGTTTAATTTAACACACTATGTTCATAGCACTGGTCATCTTCCGTCAAGTCAAGTCAAGTAGGTTTTATTGTCAATTTCTTTACATGCACTGGTCATACAAAGAATTTGAAATTACATTTCTTGCTTTCCCATACAGACATAGACTAAATCTAGGTAAGGACATAGACAGTATAGACATAGACAGTACTTATACATGGACTTAAGACAGTATGGACATAGACAGTGCTCATACAGACATTTAAAGTGCAAGACTGGACAACAGAAGACTTGTAGAGGACATACATTAAGAGGTATTGTTGTGCTTTTGTGCTTTTCCTAAAAAGTCCTTTATAGCGTTCTGACATGGTAATAGTAGCATTTGAAGAAAAATAAATATTAAAAAGGTCTGTCAAGTACACCAGCAGCAGTGTGTGTGTGTGTGTGTGTGTGTGTGTGTGTGTGTGTGTGTGTGTGTGTGTGTGTGTGTGTGTGTGTGTGTGTGTGTGTGTGTGTGTGTGTGTGTGTGTG
>NC_085861.1:28000667-28003167 GCF_034702125.1 Engraulis encrasicolus | reverse complement strand
TGTGTTTGTGCGTGCGTGCGTGCGTGCGTACGTGGGTGCGTGCGTGTGTGTTTGTGTTTGTGTGTGTTCCTCTGTGTGTAAATATACACACAATTGTGATGTGTGTCTGTGTCATGTGTTGTGTATTAAATGTGCTTGTGTTTATATGTCTGCTCTATGTGTGTGTGTACTTGTCTCGTCTGGGTCTGGGTCTGTCATGCTGTGTCTGTGTATGTGTGTGTGGTGTGTCTTGTCTGGGTCTCTGCCTCTGTGTGTGTGTGTGTGTGTGTGTGTGTGTGTGTGTGTGTGTGTGTGTGTGTGTGTGTGTGTGTGTGTGTGTGTGTGTGTGTGTGTGTGTGTGTGTGTGTGTGTGTGTGTGTGTGTGTCTGTGTGTGTGTGTGTGTGTGTTTGTGTGTGCCTGCCCGCCTGCCTGCATAAGCAGTGGTTATGAAATCAGTTATGGTAATAGCGGCTGATGAATGAGGTCATTTAGAGGTGAGACAGACGGTTGCAGAGGAGAGTATCTCTGAGGACCCCTGCCATGTCCATGGCTGCCCGCCGCAGTGCCAGGCCACCTCAGCCTGCATTAAGGACCCCTTAGAGAAGGCCCCTGAGCCGTCTAAACATCTGCCTGTGCCAGCTGCTGGTCTAGTAGCGTTACGGCAAGATGTATGAGCCGGTATCAGGGATATGTGACTATCATCATTAGAAAGCCTACGTTCTAAGTCAGTGGTTTTCAACCTTTTTTTTTTTTTTGCAAACTCACACCTTTTTCGAGGACAAAATGCAAAGGCCAACTTTAAATAAACCCCTATTGCCTAGTATATTAAAGGGACACTGTGTGAGATTTTTAGTTGTTTATTTCCAGATATCATGCTACCCATTCACTAATGTTACCTTTTTCATGAATATTTACCATCACCATAAAATTCTAAGTATTCATTATGTCTGGAAAAATTGCACTTTTCGTACATGAAAAGGGGGATCTTCTCCATGGTCCGCCATTTTGAATTTCCAAAAATAGCCATTTTAGCTGTAAAAATGACCCTACTTGGACCATACCAGAAAAATATTTGTTTATTACTTAGTAAACTTTCATGTAAAGATCAAATTTGGCAATAGGTAGCCCAGTTTCAATGAGCAGCATAGTTGCAGTACCTTTTTTGACCAGTTCCTGCACAGTGTCCCTTTAACTGAAAATAAAACCCTATTGCCTAGTATATTAACAATATATGCAGTCATTCTATAATTTTCCACGGCACACCAGATGATCTCTCACAGCGCACTAGTGTTCCCCGGCACAATGGTTGAAAAACACTGTTCTGTTATTTAACAGCTACATTTCTGTTCCCTGTTCTGTTATTTAAGCTACAATATGAAAATGTCAATACTAAATAGCCTATACAGTGTTTAAGGACACTTTAGAAATTACTTGCACAATGCAAAATGTTTATCTTTTCATGGGAGCTAGATAAGGAGGTAGGTGATTGTCGTCAACCTTAACTCTAACCCTAGCCCTAGAAATGACATTCATAATACAAAATCTGTTATATTTTCTTAGGACCTCTCAGGGTGTTAGGTGATTGTTGTCAAGGTGACCACCTTATCTATTAAGGGCTGGGGCAGACCCTGTAACAGCGTTCTTCCTGTGGGTGACTGGGGCTGTGGCTAGCCTGGACGTTGACCTGTTCAAAGCTCACAGCCAATGACTGATGGGTGTCTTTGTTGCACAGCAGTGGGTACAGTAGGGTGTTAACTGGGGTATGATAAGAGGGTCGCTTTCAGTGTGTTTTATTGGCCGCTTGTTAAACCACAGCTGCAGGGATGAAAGATTTCATGGCCAGTAGGCAGTTAGGTGTGAGAAAGTAGTCTGCATTAGTCATTTGTCACTGTAGTAGCTTCACATTTTGGTAATTTTGGTCAAGCATAGACTTGGATTTTCACACTTTGAAGCGTTTGGCCTGCTCCTTGGAACAGGTTAGGTAATCTCAACACACACAGTGTAATATTCACAGTTTTTGGCTCTTGGGACGTATGTGAAGGATAAAAATAGGGAAGGCATTAACATTTTAAAGAAGTGCATTAAAAATAGAAAGTGCACTTAAAGATGGGCAGCGGGGAGTGTGTAGCTCCTGTGTTTGTATCTGTCGAGGGGGGTTTATTCTTTTTTAGCTTCTCAGCTTACATAACACCTCTAATGGTCTTCACTTTAGTTTAACCCAGTGTTTCTCAAAGTGGGGTGTTAGCCCCCCTGGGGGGGCTCGGAGGCATCTCAAGGGGGGCGTGTGACATCTGATTTTGGACTTCTTCCCCCCAAGCAAATGATTTCCTGTCTCACCAATATGTCAATACGTTTAAAGCCCTCACCAACATTATATTATTAATTATCATGAATTTGAATAGCATAGGAAATGAACGCATATCTGCATTCGACTGCAGTCCCTCTTTGTTTAATCTCCACCAGTCACCTTTCCTTTGATTTTGCAGCAATCACAAAATCAGTTTGCGCGAGTATCCCTAC
>NC_085861.1:27988167-27993167 GCF_034702125.1 Engraulis encrasicolus | reverse complement strand
GTCTGTGCATGATATGCATTCCAGTACCCTGTGCCCTCTGCAGCCTCAGAGCGATGTGGACCATGCGGTGGGAAAGCCCCCATCTAAAGTGCATTTGCTGTGGAGGCATCCGCTGAGAGTGTGTGTGTGTGTGTGTGTGTGTGTGTGTGTGTGTGTGTGTGTGTGTGTGTGTGTGTGTGTGTGTGTGTGTGTGTGTGTGTGTGTGTGTGTGTGTGTGTGTGTGTGTGTGTGTGTGTGTGGTTGCGTCACTGCCTCCTCCAGCGGTTTCCTCCGGAGGCACAGCAGCGAATCATGGCCCAGAAACGGAAGGAATTTCCTCCATTCTTTCTCTGGACACCCCCACCACCACCTCCCTCTCCCTCTCCCTCATGGTTGGTCTCTTTCCTTATCGCACTCTTTCTTTCAGTTTCTCTCATTCTTTCTCTTGCTCTATCACTCTCTGCTTTCTCTCTCTCTCTCTCTTCCTTATCTCTCTCTCACTCTATCTATCACTCTCTGCTTTCTCTCTCTCTCTCTCTTCCTTATCTCTCTCTCACTCTATCTCGGTCGTTATCTATCCCACATACCTTCGCTGTGACTGTCACTCGCTATCGAGCCCTGTGTGTCTTGTGTTGTTCCCTTGCGTGAACTCGTGTGTGTGTGTTTGTGTGTGTGTGTGTGTGTGTGTGACACTGTGGCATCCTCGTGTGTGCTCATGGATTCCCCGGCGGATGGGGAAGCTCGTGTGGTCTGAAACCATCAAAGCCAGTTGACCCCGAGGGAAAGCTGTCTGTGTGGGTGAGTGTTTACCCCAGCTTGGGGTCAGACTGCCCACTCTGCTCTGTCTCTCTCTCTGCCTCTCTTTGCCTCTCTCTCTCTCTCTGCCTCTCTCTCTCTCTCTCTCTCTCTCTGCCTCTCTCTGCCTCTCTCTCTCTCTCTCTCTCTCTGCCTCTCTCTGCCTCTCTCTCTCTCTCTCTCTGCCTCTCTCTGCCTCTCTCTGCCTCTCTCTCTCTCTCTCTCTCTGCCTCTCTCTCTCTCTCTCTCTCTCTCTCTCTCTCTCTCTCTCTCTCTCTCTCTCCCTCTCTATCTATGGAAGCTGTGTGTTATAACAGGGGGTCAAGTCCTAGTTTTTGTTGCTGACGTCTGCTCTGAGGATGGCGCACTTTGATTGCAGAGGGAGCACACAAGGTTGCTGGCAAACACTCAAAACGGCAAACACAAGCGAAAGGGTGACTGTCGTACAGTAGTAGGCGACCGCCATACAAAAGGGTGACCGCCACACTAAGGAGTCTCCAGCACACAGCCAAAAACTAGGAGAGTAAACAAGTAGACATCAGTCTGTGGTTGCTTTCTGCTCCAACTGGTTGGGCCTGCATACCTTATGCAGATCAGCAGTTTATGACTAGTTGTATAACCAGCTGTTCTTTGTCTCTGTCTCGCTCTCTCTCTCTCTCTCGTTCTCTCTCATGTCACGCTTTTCCTCTGCCACATCTCTCTCTCTCTCTCTCTCTCTCTCTCTCTCTCTCTCTCTCTCTCTCTCTCTCTCTCTCTCTCTCTCTCCCCCTCTCTCCCTTCGTCCAGTGGTGAAAGCTCCATTGTGTCAGAGGTGTTTTCTGATCTCCTCTGCCAGGCTACTGTCGCCGCTGTACAGTTGTCCCCATTCATGCTGTCCGCAGTGCCGGAGGTACACTGGGTACACTGGGCTGCTTTGTAGTGGTCAGCCCGAGGGACAAAGCCAAATCCCCAGTCTCTCTCCCACATTTTTGTCTGGCGAACCCCAATCCACCCCTGGACCATTGGGGATAACCCCACAGTCTCTCTCAAACAAGGCTGGACTGGGACCAAGAGAAGTCCTGAGCATTTTTTTTTTTTTACGCGACCCTCTGTATTCCCGCCCAGCTTCACCTTACTCGAGGGTCTGGAGGATGTTCAGATTCGTCCAGCTCCCAAATCGTCATGCAGCTGAACCACTCAGGATTGTGGAATTTGTTCACATCGTTTGGGTCAGCAAATTATTTCATTAAGTTATTATGGTTCTGTAATATACTATTCTTAGGATGGGCAAACTAAGTTAGGAAAGGCTGTTCTGTAATACATGTTTTGCTAAATACGATCCTAAAGCACCTTTGCCACCGGAACTAGACAGATAAGATAAGATTCTCAAGGGCGTTTCTGTAATACGGCCCCAGGTTATTGCGGGTAGTCTTTGAGAAAATACAGAAAAACCCAACAGCATCGGCCCCTGAGGACTGTTGGCCCATTGAGAAATGCCCTGTGTGCCAGATTACCAGTCGAGGTCTGCTCTCAACTATGACCACTTCTGCCATTACCACGGCTGGACCAACATCAACCCCCACCCACTATCCAAAACAGCCCCCACCTCCCTTCATTTACCCAAACCAATCCAACCGAACAAGCTCACAGAAAACACTCAAGCTCTTTCCCTTTGGCGTTGTGAGCCACCGTCCAAACACAAGGCCAGTCGCTTGGCCGTGCTGATTCTGAATGAATGAATGGAGGGAGGGATGAATAGATGGAGATGGAAAGAGAGAGCGACGGAGATGGAGACACAGATTGAGGTAGGGAGGGAGATGGACAGAGAGAGAGAGAGAGAGAGAGACGGGGAGGGAGATATGGAGTTGGAGGGAGGGGAGCCAGTGAGAGGGGGTTCCTCCCTCTTGTGTAATGCCAGCTGTGAGCTGTTGGTCTGCAGTACAGCAGGACTTGTCTTTGCCATATGCGGCTCTTCACCACACAGGCACAGAGACAGACAACAGGATCATTTTACACTCTCTTGCTGTCTCTCGCTGGCCCCCATTGCTTTCCCTATCTGTATTTCTCCCTCATACTGTATGCTCTCTGTCACTCCTTCTTTCTTTTTGTCTCACATGCTGTTTCTTTCTTTCTGTGTGGGTATCTCTCAGACTCTCATGCTTTTGTTTTCTTATTGATCTCTCTCTCTCTCTGTGTCTGTCTGTCTCTGTCTCTGTCTCTGTCTCTCTCTCTCTCTCTCTCTCTCTCTCTCTCTCTCTCTCTCTCTCTCTCTCTCTCTCTCTCTCTCTCTCTCTCTCTCTCTCTCACTCACTCTCTCTCTCCTTGTTGCTTTGGGGAGTACAGATGGCTGTGGCCATAAATGCTTTGGTGATGCGGCGAGATGGGAATGTTGGTGGGTGCTTTCCTGAGCAATGTGTTTATACCAATGTGTCTTTGTGTGCACTTGGCCGGAGCGCTAGTGTTGCTACTACTACACACTAGTGTGTGTGTGTGTGTGTGTGTGTGTGTGTGTGTGTGTGTGTGTGTGTGTGTGCGTGCGTGCGTGCGTGCGTGCGTGCGTGCGTGCGTGCGTGCGTGCGTGCGTGCGTGCGTGCGTGCGTGCGTGCGTGCGTGTGCGTATGCATATGCATATGCATATGCATGCTTGTCTTTGCATTTGTATGCTATTACCATCATGTCTAGGGTGTGTGCGTGTGTGTGCATGTGTGTGTGCATGTGTGTGTGCATGTGTGTGTGCACTGCCATGAGGTTTGAGTCGGCCAGTGCTGCGCTAGCTAGCCAGCCACCCCAGGGCCTCGCCTGCTGCTGCTGCTGATGATGTCATCGGCCAGATATGGAGCTCTGGTTTCACTGGTGCAGGGATTAACGCATCATCCATGAGGTCACCACAGAATCTGCACCGCTTTTTAGTGTGGGGGTGGGGAGAGAGAGAGAGAGAGAGAGAGAGAGAGAGAGAGAGAGAGAGAGAGAGAGAGAGAGAGAGAGAGAGAGAGAGAGAGAGAGAGAGACAGAGAGAGAGAGAGAGACAGAGACAGAGACAGAGACAGAAACTAAAAAAGAGAGTGTTTGTGTGTGAGTGTGATATGTGTGAAAATCTGCTGAAGCAGTCCACATCCCCACTCCTCTCCTTTCCCTGGTGGCCTAAACATACTTTAAGGGTTGCAGGCTGCTGAGATATTTCGGGGAAAAGAGAAGTATTTGCAGCAGAAGTACAGAGACGAGCTGAGAATGGTGTTGATGATTGTACAGAAGACTAGACTGTACATCTAATTGATGTACTGTGCATATGCCATATGGAATAAGCACTGTTACTCAAAAACTGTAATGCACTACTTATTACATGTTACTGTCATTTAAAAGTAATGCCTTACATTACAACATTACTTTTTTTTAAAGTAAGGCATTACACTACTTTTGCATTACTTTTAGTTACTTTAGCCAAAATGACTGGAAATAAGGATTTGGCAATCTACAGTGCAAATCTATGAGGTGGCATGACTTTCACCTGCCATCCACAAGTCGTTTTGGAAGCCTGCAGACTGAAAACCAACATTTTCAGGAATTGCGTCTTACCCACATACAATAAGGCCTAAGAAAAATAAAAGTTTGGTTCCGGTTGGTTGTCAGGTTTGGTCATCGTCCGGTCGGATTTTTTTTTATTTCCAATTTTTTTTTTCAATTTCTTTTTTTTTATGTCCGACCCCTCAACCCCCCACATGCGCCAGATTTTGTCATAAACGTTGTTGAACAATGCCAAGGACGATAGTAGAGTTGAGGCTTGATAAGTACAGCTGAAGCTACAATGAAATATAATAAGCATTAATGAGCCAAGAGGCCTATAATATTTTATTTCAAATTGATTTATTTCAATTTTAGTGATATTTTAGTTGAACAAAAGTGAGGGGGGAGCAACGTACTCACCCCCCACGTCGGATAACCTACCCTGCCGTGTCCCTGTCTCGTGCGAATGGGATGCATCCCCTCCTTTCCTGACTAATTTGGTGGTGCTATGGCACCTCTTGAAATCGTCAAATTGTTTGTAGGCTACTGTTTTTCAACGTGGAAAGCGGTTTGGGTTTCAAGTACAGTGTGCATTTAACTAAAATGTTCTTGGCGTCCTTATTTTCAATGGAGTCAAAGTAGTGGGCATATACCCATCTTGAAAACGAGCAAGCTGGATCTTCTGGATCGGTCATCCTTTGTCAGCCTGCCATTTCGAGAGACGAAGCGTGAAAGAGGAAGAAATG
>NC_085861.1:27973167-27978167 GCF_034702125.1 Engraulis encrasicolus | reverse complement strand
TGTGGGTCTGTGCAAATAGTTAGCATTACATAATAATTGCTCAGTCTGACCCAGGCTTGGTCATGCTCGGCATTAACAACAAAGCTAGGCGTAATTATGACAAGGCAAATCTACATATTTCAGGAATGCTCTTCTCTCTATCTGTCCTTCCCCCTGTCTCTATCTCCCTTTCTCTCTCTATCTCTCTCTCTCTCTCTCTCTCTCTCTCTCCCTCTCTCTCTCATCCCTCTATATCTCTACCTTTCATTCATCTCTCAATCTCAATCTCTCTCTGTTCTTTTGTGGTTGGTTGAATGCTGTGGTTGGTCTCTCTCTCTCTCCCTCTATTTCTCTCTCTCTCTCTCTCTCTCTCTCTCTCTCTCTCTCTCTCTCTCTCTCTCTCTCTATCTCTCTCTCTCTCTCTAGCAATCTATCTATCTATCTATCTATCTATCTATCTATCTATCTATCTATCTATCTATCTATCTATCTATCTATCTATCTATCTATCTATCTATCTATCTATCTTCTCTATCACTCCCTCTGTTCTTCTGTAGCTGGCTGAATGTTGTGGTTGGTTCAAGCCACAGCACTAGTTCTCTATCTTTCTTCTCTCTCTCTATCATCTTTCCTTCATCTCTCTATCTCTCTCTCTGTTCTTCTGTAGCTGCCTGAATGTCGCGGTTGGTTAAAGCCACACTGCTAGCTTTATCATGTGTCAGTGGCCTGTCATCGCCGCCTATTGTGTGTTGGCGTGCGGCTTGTCAGGCGCGATAAAGAGGAGGGATTAACTGTGCTTATTGGCCTTTCCCATTTCCAGCATTTGGCCTTTCTTTTCTTTTTTCAAAAGAGCAGAGCGGCGCTGCCGTCGCTGAGAGAGCCCCGAGTTGCGAAATAGCGGTGTGTGTGTGTGTGTGTGTGTGTGTGTGTGTGTGTGTGTGTGTGTGTGTGTGTGTGTGTGTGTGTCTGTGTGTGTGTGTGTGTGTGTGTGTGTGTGTGTGTGTGTGTGTGTGTGTGTGTGTGTGTGTGTGTGTGTGTGTGTGTGTGTGTGCGCGAGCGAGTGTGTGCATGCGTGAGTGTGTGTGTGTGTGTGTGAAAGAGAGAGGGAGAGAGAAGTAGAGAGTGTTTGTGAGAGTGGGCTCTCTCTATCTCTCTCTCTCTCTCTCTCTCTCTCTCTCTCTCTCTCTCTCTCTCTCTCTCTCTTTCTCTCTCTCTCTCTCTCTCTCTCTCTCTCTCTCTTTTCGTGGTCTCGCAGCGACACTTTCAGCCATCATGCTCTTGTTAGGCTTTAATGGGCCGTACAGTGAGAACATAGGTTGTGTTAAACTACTGTGAACTCATGGGTGTGTGTGTGCGTGTGTGCGTGTGTGCGTGCGTGTGTGCGTGCGTGTGTGTGTGTGCGTGCGCGTGCGTGCGTGTGTGTGTGTGTGCGTGCGTGCGTGGGTATGTGTGTCTGTTCTTTGTGTGTGAGCCAGTGCCTTTGGCTGTGTGTGTGTGTGTGTTTGTGTGTGTGTGGGGGTGGGCGGGTGCGAGGGTGTGTGTGGGAGTGTGTGTTTGTGTGTGCATGGTGTGTGTGCGTGCGATGTGAGTTTTTACTTTATGATAGTATGACATCCATATGAGCTGTCAGTATGCTATGAGTGCGTTGGTTGTGGCTGGGAGTGCCGAAATTTTGACTCAGCGGAAGGCGGGCCAGGCTCCCCTGCCAGAAAGACGTGCAGCGTATCGCAATGCTAAAGGGTTTCTGGTGCATAAGGGTTGCACACTGGTCTTCAACATGGGCCGTGTTAAGTTCAGAGTACTGACAGTGACACATGACAGTGACAATGATGTATGATGAGCTTTGTGACACTACTGACGACGAGAGTGTGTGGAGTGGAGGCAGGATATGGAGGACTGTACGCAAGTTTGTCTTTTTCCTACATGACATGTTTTGTCTTTTGTGCGGTCACCATGTGGTGATGTCTGGTATAAGATGTTGAGAGTACTGATATGATTGTTTTTTCCCTTTGTGCAAGTCATCATCACAGCTGTAAGCTCTTCATGATGTGATTTTTGGCGTAGCCTACTGTTTCATCACCTCTGCTTGAGGTTGTGTGTATGTAACGATGTTTTGAATCTTTTTTGTTGTAAGTCCTCTGAAGATTGCGTTCTGACTGTCTGTCTAAGGCGCTTTATATAAGTTGCTCTGTGTGTCTCATATTTTGACCTGGACTCCCTGGCAGAAGAGCATTTAGTCTCATTGGGGCAATCCTGGCTTAATAGAGGACAGTGTGTGTGTGTGTGGGGGGGTGTTTTCATTTTAACGAACAATGCTTTCGCAATAAAAAGTAACATGCCATTTCCGTCTTAGATACAAAGATGGGCATTGAACTTTAGAGTATAGATCACAGTGGTGGGGTTTTGACGGTACCCCTTTTACAAACGCTGTCTGCGTGGGTGTGTGGGCGTGCATGCTTGTGTTTGTGCAGGGTAGGCCTGTGTCTGAGTTTACTAAGAATAGGACTTTACGGATCGATCTCTATCACATCTGCCGTAAGCTGTGTTCATGACTCTGTTGATGAGACTGCAGGCTTTGTTCATAGGCTATTGCCATTAGTCCAGATGGCAGAATTTGTAACATTGTTGTTCAGCTTAACATTCTGGATGTGGGCACTTTTCACGAGACACTAGTGCACTGTGTATGTGTGCCGTTATTATCCTATTGTGACAGACAAGTTTACAAGTTTACATTTTGTCGATACTTGGCGTCCAACCAGCATCGACGCTGTGCTCTGCTTTCACAATGCCAAGTTGCCTGTTTGATGGTTGTACTCAACGCTGCCAGTGCGTTCACTCTACTCTACCCCATGTGTGATGCCAGCTCTTTCACTGTGCTTTGTTCCATGATGTGACGCCAATGCATCACTTTTATGAAGCTATTATGAATATTATGAACGTTTTGTCGTATTTGTCGTATTTTGTAAGTATTTCACATCCAATCAATATTGGCGCTGTGCTCTGCTTGTTGATGCCAAGACACCAGCACTTGAGTTCACTGTGCACTGTTACTGTACATGATGCCAGTGTGTTGGCCATGTCCTCCACCCCAATGCCAGTGTATGAGTGAGTGTATCTACCCCACTACTCCCCAATGCCAGTGTATGGGTGAGTGTATCTACCCTACTACTCCACAAAGCCAGTGTATGAGTGAGCTACCCCACTACTCCCCAATGCCAGTGTATGAGTGAGCTACCCTTCTACTCCCCAATGCCAGTGTATGAGTGAGCTACCCCACTACTCCCCAATGCCAGTGTATGAGTGAGCTACCCCACTACTCCCCAATGCCAGTGTATGAGAGAGTGCAGTTCTACCCTACTACTCCACAAAGCCAGTGTATGAGTGAGTGCAGTTCTACCCTACTACTCCCCAATGCCAGTGTATGAGTGAGCTACCCCACTACTCCCCAATGCCAGTGTATGAGTGAGCTACCCCACTACTCCCCAATGCCAGTGTATGAGTGAGCTACCCCACTACTCCCCAATGCCAGTGTATGAGTGAGCTACCCCACTACTCCCCAATGCCAGTGTATGAGTGAGTGCAGTTCTACCCTACTACTCCCCAATGCCAGTGTATGAGTGAGCTACCCCACTACTCCCCAATGCCAGTGTATGAGTGAGCTACCCCACTACTCCCCAATGCCAGTGTATGAGTGAGCTACCCCACTACTCCCCAATGCCAGTGTTTGAGTGAGTGTATCTACCCTACTACTCCACAAAGCCAGTGTATGAGTGAGTGTAGTTCTACCGTACTACTCCACAAAGCCAGTGTATGAGTGAGTGTAGTTCTGCCCTACTACTCCACAAAGCCAGTGCTTTCAGTGTGCTCTGTCTATGATGGGTTGCCCATGCATTGGCTGACGCTGGCATAGACAAAAGAAGAGGCGTAGAAGATGGGTGGCGGGACAGGAGGCTTCCTGATGCCAAGACGATAATGCATTTGCTGTGCTTTACTATGCGATGCCAGTGCATTTGCTGTGCTTTACTGTACGATTTTTTTTTTTTTACGACATTTGCTGTGCTTTACCATAAAATGCCAGTACCTTTCTCTTTCTCCTTCTCCACATTTCCAGCATATTGACTGTGCTCAGTCTACTCCATGATGTAATGATCGTGCAATAGCTGGCATACGCACCGGCACGGGCACCAGCATTGGCACAGGCATGTGCAGAGGAAGAATGGCGGGAAAAAAGGCTTCCGGATACCAGCATGCCAGTGCATTTGCTACGCTTAATTACTTTTTTTTTTTTTTAAATGTTTATGTTTATTTTATTTATTTATTTATTTTTATTATTTTTTTTACCTTATGTTTTATCTTAATGTTTTAAATGTTCTTTGACTCTAATTTATTTCCTTTCTAATTTGTTTCCTTTCTTTTTGCATTTGTTAGTTTTGTGAAGCACATTGAGTTGCACCTGTATATGAAATGCGCTATACAAATAAACTTGCTTTGCCTTGACTTGCCTTGCCTGTATACAATGCCAGAGTCTCACTGACTGCCCCCTACTCCACAGTACCAGTGCATTCACTGTGCTCAGTCTACTCCGTGAAGTTATGGCCGTGCATTACATAGCTGGCATGGGCACTGGCGCGGGCACTGGCGCGGGCACTGGCGCGGGCACCAGCGTTGGCGCAGGCGAATGCAGAGGAGGAGCAGTGGGATAGGAGGCCTCCTGATGCCAGCATGCCAGTGCATTTGCTGCCCTTAACCATACACTGCCAGTGCACTCCCTATGCTCAGCCTACTGCGTGATGTTATACCCGTGCATTAGTTGGCATGGGCATGGCCACGGGCATCGACGCGGGCGTATGCAGAGGAAGAGCGGCAGGGCAGGGAGGCAGGGGGGCTTGGGAGGTCGTGAGGCCAGCGTCCCACGTGCCGGCGAGGTCAGCCTGTCCCCTCGCTCCCTTCCTCACTTCCTCCTCCGCCACATGGCCCGGAGAGGATGCTGGGAGGACGGAATTAGACCTCCGGCTCACCCT
>NC_085861.1:27965667-27968167 GCF_034702125.1 Engraulis encrasicolus | reverse complement strand
ACGAATCTTCATCGTTAATTTCTATGGACACTTACGATTGTGACATATCTCCCCTTCCTAAAAAAAATCTTTGAATACGCTTCTAACAATAATCCACAAAAAAAAAATCCATGCAATTGTGGATCCTGACCCTGAACCCTGACATGTGCTACTACTAAAACGTCATTGACCCATTTACTATGACTGTCTATAAACACATATGCTAGTGCTTCTTAAACTGTGGGTCAGTGGGCACCAGTGGGCCCTGAAGATATTCCAAGTAGGTCTTGAAATTATTTTCTTAAAGTCAAAATAATGTCTGTGCGCGTGTGTGCGTTGACTCACAGATGGATTCTAAAGCAAAATAACTGATCAACAACAAGCGACTCAAACATATCTGTACGCACAAGCACGTGTGAATATACATCTACTATTGCTCACATTAACAATCTTAGGATCTGATGACACTTTTTTCTGCATTAGTAAGCTTCTGTAAGTAGCAAATGTATGCCCTCTTTCAACACACACACACACACACACACACACACACACACACACACACACACACACACACACACACACACACACACACACACACACACACACACACACACACACACACACACACATTTGGCAAACCGGCTTCAGAGGTTACAAACCAGCACCTGCTATTTGTTCCAGCCATTCACTGCATCAGTTGATTAATGACATCACCTAGACCTCAGATAGATTTATTCTAGGGTTTTATAGCTGATAGATGTTCCTCCTGGTTTTAGGCAAGGGACACAGCACATACTCTTGGTTTTCTGGCTTTAGAATTGGTACAGGCTCCCGTATGATCTAGGAGGCAAGAAAGATGTATGCCTACCATCTTGGAACCAGGGTGGACAGGCTTGTGGGTTTGAACCTGGGTGCATAGACTTCTGGCCTGTGGAACTGGGCGCCAGGAGTCCTAACACCTCTGTACTCAGGGGCAAAGTGGATGGTCCTACTGCGTTGGACCTCGTCGGGTGCAATCCGGTTCTGGACTTCGGGTGGCCCCTGTGGTTCTGTTCTGTTCCAACATGATCTCCAAAAATTCTGTGCTCCTGGACACGGATGTTAAGGGCACAAAATCCGTGTCCAGGAGCACGGATTTTGCCAAAATTCCGTGCTCCTGGACACGGAATTGTTTTCCGTGCTCCTGGACATGGAATTGTTTTCCGTGATGGACACAGGGAAGTGCTCTCTCTATAGGCTAATCCCACAGCTCTATGTTTCCACAGTCTTGTGTTTTCTCAGGATTTTTCTAATTTCAAATATTTTTTCTAAAAAAAAACATTTCCTACTGACAGGTTAGGGTTAGGGATTGTTTTGGTCTGGGCACAGCTAGTTTTCTTTCATTCATTATATGAATTTGATAGCCTAGCAACCAACTGGAAAAGATATTTCTCAAAAATATGTCTTAAATGACAGGTTAAGGTTAGGGAATGTTTTGGTCAGGGCACAACTTAACTTGCTATAGCAGGGGTAGGCAACCTTTGAGACATGGAGTGCCAATTTCAACATCTCTAATCAATGAGTGTGCCACTATCAACAATAATGGTAAAAAAAAACGCAAACTACAGGAATATGTTCTAATTTTGAATTTTATTTTGCATAGGAAATGTGCCTTACAAAGAAAACTATTAGGCCTATAACTATTTTCATTCATTCTTTTATTATTAATTTCTAACATTACACTACAATTTTTAATAGTGTTATTATTATTGTAGGCCTGGGCATGCATACCCTAACAAACAGCCACAGCATTTTATATGAACAAACAGCAACTTAACAGTGTGAGCTGAGGCTATGTGCCACAATTAATCTTGCCTACCTGTCAGTGTGAGCCCTGTCCTTGCTTTTCTTGGCTGAGCTTTCTTATCTGGGGTTCATAGTTTGTCACTTTCAATTGTAAACATGACTCGGAATTGTCAGTGGTCAAACGGCTGCGGGTAGGGCTGAGCACACTTTTCATGTGCGAAAACACCTGTTCACACAAGTAAGTTGAGCCGAACACTGAGAGGAGGGCCAATGCAATGTTCTTTAGACAGCGGAACTTATCTGGAGCAGACGCCCAGCATTGCAGGATGCAGGCTCCGTGCTGTTGTACAGGGATGGATTCCAATTGCTTTCGGAGCTCCGCAAACTTTGTCACCCACAGTGACGAGCTCTTCAGCTCTATCAGCTGCATCTCCGCTTCCTGTACATTCATCCAGTCGATCAGAGCTGCGTCCAGGTCGTGTCCATCAAAGCTGTCTGGGTTGATCAAGAAAGAGAACATCGGGCCGTACCGTCTGAAATCCACAAAGCGGGTCGTGAACTCCGCCTCCAGCTCACGCATGTAGTCGGCTATTTCAGCGTTGCTGATGTTGCGTTGCGAGGACCACTCCCTCAAGTGTCGGAAGTAGCGGAAAGTGGAGGACGCAATGTCACCTGAGAATACTGCAAGCTTGGCGACAAAAGCATTCCACGTTTCAAACATGTCCAGAACGGTTTG
>NC_085861.1:27958167-27960667 GCF_034702125.1 Engraulis encrasicolus | reverse complement strand
AGACGAAACAACACAGCATAACGCAACACAACGCAACACATGACAGCGCAACATAACACATGCAGCACAGCACTGCACAGCACATTGTAACACAGCACAATGGGTGTTGCTAGCACAACATTATGCATCCGAATGCAACACAACACAACAAGAGGCAACAGGCAAGGAAACAGCACAACACAACACCGCACAGTGTAACAAAGCACAATGTAACACAGCGCAATGCAACACATCACAACAACTCAACAGGACAACAGCTTGTCAACACAAACTGTGATACAGCACAGAACACATTCAGACATCCACTGTAGTTGTAATGAATCCCTATCTTAGCTAGCAGTGTGGCCTTTAGCTCAATTGGTAGTGTGTCTGTCTCCCATAACAGCATTTGCTGTGAGGTAGAGGGTTCCAGATTGGGCTTTAACTGCACCAGATGACCCTGAACATGGGCGTCACATATTTGACAATGCACAGGTCTGCACTCCGCTGCCTGAAATGGATGTAAACATTCGACCAGAAACACTACTTTGCAACCTTTCAGCTATAACATTGGAATAACCACATGAAGCTTCCTTTTGACCAACGGCATTTTAGTTTTATCAGAGAGAATTTGAGTGAGAGGTTAAAAACTAGAGAATCGTTGGCTCTTCCAGGTTGAAACCACAGTTGAATCATCCTCGACTCGACTTGACATAATATGATTTGGTTTCTCCAAGTTGCTATAATGTAACAACAGATTAGTTCCACTTCACAAGTGTTTTACTTTGTATTTAACTTTAACATACAGTAACCTCAATTAAATATACTCGGAATATCGCGCTGGGGGCGTGGTCACCAATACTACCACTAGAATACTCCCCGGGGCTAACTACGCTTCTCACCCGCCTTTCAAACCTTGCGGCCCGGTCAGCCTCTCGCGGCAGACAACAGGCAGACCCAGCGAGATAGCAAACAGCGAACAATTGTTTGCACACATTACTCCCCCAATATCACAACACATTGTCTACATGGCTTAAATGTGATTGTGTTTTGGTCCTAGTAGACGTTTAAGCCCTGTTGTCGTTATAGAAGTACAAGAAGTAGTCTAATATAAGCTTGTAGCTGCCTGGTTCTGGTAAAATGCTAATGTTAGCTTACCCAGTTAGCTTAAAAAATCCAGCGATCAAATGACATTGCGAGGTAACCTATTTGTGTCAAATAAGTTTGTGGTGCATTTTTACATCAATCCGTGGTAGTCATGACATTTATAAACATTTAGGGTCTTTAAATTGAGCAAAAACATGATGTTGGAAGTCACAGAAATTGCCACCATGTTTTTTCTAAAAATGTTGTAACTCCTGCCCTTGCTACCCATACGCCCATCTGATTGGATTGGATTGGTTATTGAACCATCTAATCTGCATGATATAGAGAACTCGCTGATATCAAATCGCGTCCCACGGCGGGATACGCCTCCGCGCCGTCACGCGCGATATTGCCCCCATTCAAAGTCAATGAGAGCAGGGCAGAATTTAGCTCTGTGGGGACGGGCCATTACACTTGCAAAGGGTATTTATACTCATGCAAGGCACTGTATACTGTATAATCTAGCAATAGCATGGAGCAGAGCAACACAGAGCATCAATGCTGTCAGTCGTTAATTTGTTCTTTGTAAGTCGCTTTGGAAAAACACATCTACTAAATGTAATGTAATGTAATGATTGCCGCAATGTAATGTAATGCAACCGCAGTAGAAACCCGTCTTGACTGGACTTGACTTCTCCCCTGTACTACAATCTAACAATAGCACGGAGCAAATCAAGCATCGGCATGCTAGTCAGAGGTCTGTCAGTGTTGCGACACGAGGTTTCCTTCTCCTTATCTCCGGGAGGATTCCTGCCTGTAAATCTTGCGTCACCGCACCGCACCGCACAGCACAGCAGCCCATCCCTTTTAGTGCCGTGACTGTCTGTTGAGCAGAGCGGAGAAAGCCTTGAGGTTTCCCAGCCCTCTCTCTCTCCCTCCCTCTCTCTCTCTCTCTTTCTCTCTCTCTGTTATGTAACTGTGTCGACTCTGTCTGTCTGCTGTAAGAGGGTGTGTCTCAGAAGGCTTGTGTGTGTGTGTGCGTGTGTCTGTGTGTGTTCACGGGCGTGCGTGCTTGCAAGCGTGCGCGCGTGTGTCAGCCTGTTTGTGTGTGTGACACACTATGTGTCATATTTCCTGGTAATGTCGTTTGTCCTGTAAAATCAGTGCTTGTTGAAAGAGAGCATACACTTGCTACTTACAGAAGCTTACAGATGCAGGGAAACAGCTCTTAAGATTATTAACGTGAGTATATTCACATGTATGTGTGTTTATTTGTCAATATGTGCTTGTGCATATATTTTGGTCGTATGTTATGATCATTGATCAATTATTTTGCTGTACAATCCCTGTGTGTGTGTGTGTGTGTGTGTGTGTGTGTGTGTGTGTGTGTGTGTGTGTGTGTGTGTGTGTGTGTGTGTGTGTGTGTGTGTGTGTG
>NC_085861.1:27938167-27953167 GCF_034702125.1 Engraulis encrasicolus | reverse complement strand
CATCATGAATTTGTGCTCTGCACCGGGAGCGTGTCTATGTTCCCACAGCCCATTGGTCCCACAGCTCATTGGTCCCACATCACTAAGACTTTTAACATTAATTTTAGGGCCCATTGGTCCCACAGCCCTATTGGTCCCACACTTATACCTACTGGCCCATGTTCCCACATTTCTAAGAATTTATTGAAATTTAGGCCCTATATCCTATGGCAGGGAGAAAGGCATGTTCTCTTAGTTTACTCGGAAATGTGGGAACATGGAGTTGTGGAAAATAGAAGAATTTGAATAATTTCTTTAAAATGTGGGAACATGGAGCAACATGAATAAGCTGTGGGACCAACAGGCTGTGGGACCAACAGGCTGTGGGACCAATGGGCTGTGGGAACATAGAGCTGACCCCCTCACCTACACCACGCATGTGTCCGCTTATCTTTTTTTTTCAGTCCTGTCGAACGTGTAGTGAGCAGTGAATAATGACAAGTGAGGGGGTTTTTGCCTGTCTGAGAGCGTCTTTTTTTCGGAGCATATGGCCGATGAGAAAGACACCTCATTAAAAAGCAACCTGTCACCGGCAGCAGCAGCAGCAGCAGCAGCCGAACTCATCAGCTCTCCACCGTGTCAGACTGCGGCTGCTTGGCTGGCAGGCTGGTTCATCCTCACACAGCTCCATTCACACTGCCTGCCTGCCTGCCTGCCTGCCCGCCCGCCTGCCTGCCTGCCCGCCCGCCTGCCTGCCTGCCCGCCCGCCTGCCCGCCTGTCTGCCCGTCTGCCTGCCTGTCTGCCCGCCTGCCTGTCTGCCTGTCTGCCTGCCTGCCCTCCTGCCTGCCTGTCTGCCCACCTGCCTACCTGCCCGCCTTCCTGCCTGCCTACCTGTCTGCCTGCCTACCTGTCTGCCTGCCTGTCTGCCCGTCTGCCTGTCTGCCCGCCTTCCTGCCTGTCTGCCTGCCTGCCCTGCCTGTCTGCCCGCCTGTCTGTCTACCCGCCTGCCCGCCTGCCTGTCTGCCTACCTGCCTTCCTGCCTGCCTACCTGCCTGCCTTCCTACCTGCCTGCCTGTCTGCCTGCCCGTCTGCCTGCCTGCCTGCCTGCCTGCCTGCCTGCCTGCCTGCCTGCATGTCTGCCTGCCCGCCCGCCTGCCTGCCTGCCTGCCTGCATGTCTGCCTGCCCGCCTGCCTGCCTGCCTGCCTGCCTGCCTGCCTGCCCTGCCTGCCTGTCTGCCTGCATGTCTGCCTGCCCGCCCGCCTGTCTGCCTGCCTGCCTGTATGTCTGCCCGCCCGCCCGCTTGCCTGCCTGCCCGCCTGCCTGCCTGTTTATGTACTTTTCCCAGAGCATTGAATAATTCACCACACTCAGAGGGATACTGAAGCACTCGCTCATGCTAAGCTCACCCTCGCTTTCTTTCTTTCTCTCTCTCTCTCTTTTTATCTCTCTATTTCTCTCTCTCTCTCTTTTTATCTCTCTATTTCTCTCTCTCTCTTTCTCTCTCTCTTTCTCTATCTCCATATTTTCTCTCTTTCTCTTTCTCTGTTTTTCTCTGTCTTACTCTTGCTCTCTTTGTCTGCTCTGCTCTCTTCTTTCTGCTCTCTCTCTCTCTCTCTCTCTCTCTCTTTCCTGCTCTTTATCATTCTCTCATGTCTTCACTTTCACTCTCACTCTCAATGCATCCCGCTCACACACTTGCTCACTCTGATGCATCTGTCTCTTGCTCAACTTCCACGCACACACATATCTCTTTCCCTGTCCCCGTGCTCCCCCTCTCTCTCTCTCTCTCTCTCTCTCTCTCTCTCTCTCTCTCTCTCTCTCTCTCTCTCTCCCAAACCTTTTTTCTCTGTCAGTCAGAGGAAAAAAACTGTAAACTGTAGTGCAGTGAGGGGACTTTTTTCCACACCTGCTCTTGGCTGCAGGTATTGCAGTGCTGGTGTGGATGGTTTCTGCCCTTGTGAAATGTTTGCTCCACGTGTGTTACCAGCAGGAAAGAGAGAGGGCGGGGTGGTGGTGGGTGGTGGTGGTGTGGGGGGTGTTGGTTACCGCTTACTATACTTGCACAAGGATGGTGCATGTTACAACACCCCAATTGACAGATTGAGTGACATGATGAAGACATTATCCCATAACACTGACATGTTGACACATTGCCTGTAAGCAGTGGCATTAATAATAACAGCAGACGAAGACATAAACGTAGACATAAACACTGCAGCATACTCCTCTTGCAGGATCCACGTCATTGCCGAGCACTGAGGGATGCTAGCAGTTTTACTAAATGTACCCTCCAAAATCACATTTCATCTATATTAAATTGATCTAAGAAGCCTTTACAGTGTGTGCCTGTAAGAGGTGGTTGGTAAGGAGACTGAAAACATTAGTGCCTCTCATGATAACATGCCTGTGGCCTGGCGGAGGGCACCGGCAAGTTCAGTCACTGTGCCCCCTTGTGGCTCAACATTGCCATGGTCCTGGGTAGTGTACAGTAGCTACTCATTGCCATTCATAAACAGCTGGTGCAGGGTCTCTTCTCTTGTGCAGAGAACAGGCATGTTTTACTCTCAGCTTAACCAGCTTAAGTAGCAATACTCAACAAGCTTCTTTCTCCAAATATCATGAAGCACTGTGTTGTGTATGGTTTCCCACATGAGCAGAGAGAAGGGAACAAGTGTCTGAATGTATTTTGTGTACTACATTATGTGCACTGAATTGTAATAAACTGTAGTGTAAATAATTAATTTGTCCAAATAAGTATCACAGTGTAATCAGCACGTGTATTTACGACAGCCTTTGGGCTTAAATATTCACATTAATATCCATTAGCATCACATAGCACCAAAGAGACACATCAGGTCGGGATTCACTACTTCAGTACAATGTATCCCATGTGGTGTATATTAACTAGAAGCAGTCCCGAGTCACGGAGTGCAGGGCCGCTGACAGCTTTTCCCGCGCTCACGACAAAGTCATCTGAAGGGACCCCTCACTCAATAGTGCAATGTGGTGAAGACCCAAATGTGGGCCCCACCTCTCCCTGGGCCCAGGAAAGCTGACCCCTTTGCCCCTGTCAGTTTCCCTGACTGAGTGTATATGGCGAGCAGCTGGTTGCCATACATATGCGATGCAGCCTTGTTTTTCAGGCAGTTGGAATGACGGTTACGACGCTCTCTCTCTCTCTCTCTTTCACTTGATTTCAGTTACGCCTCACACACCGGGCCAAACACAGCGCAAACAGCACGGTGCTGACGGTGCACAGCTTGACTCCCGCATCATCTTTGTGTAATTTAATCTAATGAGAGAAAGGTTCCCATTGCATTGGAAACCGACGTTTGGTAGCTGGGTGTCTTTGCTTGCTCTGGGCATTTCATAAGTGTGTGTGTGTGTGTGTGTGTGTGTGTGTGTGTGTGTGTGTGTGTGTGTGTGTGTGTGTGTGTGTGTGTGTGTGTGTGTGTGTGTGTGTGTGTGTGAGTGTTTTTTTCAGATTGTAAGCAGGCACGTTTAAACATGCATTAAAAAGATGGAGCTTTATTTTCCTGATTTTTGCTTTTTGTCCTGTTAAGCATCTGTAAAAAATAGTATTATTTATTGCAGTTGGTCACATCATTTATGTTTATTTATCAACAAACATGAATAGTTTTATTTCTTGTGCATTTACCAATCAAAAGTGAAATATTCATCCACTTTGACATAAGATCTCTGTCTGTTGTCAGACTGCAGTAATTCCTGTGTAGTTGAGGCTCTTATTATGACACCACAAATAGTGACACTAATAACACCGTCACAACATTGTTGGTGTTACAAACAGAAATTTGCAGCAGCCATACAGTACATAGGTGCTGTTTGAGCCTGGTTTGTGGGTGACTAACGGCAACAATTATGAACAAATTTGATAATCACCTCAACAACGCTCCAAGAGCACTTCTGCCTTCCAACTGGAGATGAAGAAATTGTTAATTATGTGATTAGTCGAGGATCTGCACAGCTTTGACACGCATGGACACACACACGCACGTAGTACGTGCACGCAAACACACACACACACACACACACACACACACACACACACACACACACACACACACACACACACACACACACACACACACACACACACACACACACACACACACGTCCATTTCCTGTTCATGAGCCTCAGCAAAGTGTCAGCTCCACGCACAGCCAGCCAGCGAGCGGAGTCTTGGCAGAGAGAGTGTTGCCATGTCAACCGTATTAAGTGCTTCAATGTGGATGCTTCACCTTTTTCACTCCCTCACGGGTGCCGTTGTCACCGCTCAGACGCTGATGGAACATTTTACTGGTCTGTGTGGAAAGAATGTGTCAAACTCTGAAAGCTGAGCTTTCAGATGTACTGTAGTAAGCCTTTAGTTTTCTAATGCTCTCTCAAAGGGATAAGGCTTTTTTTTTTACAGAAACGTTGGTATATACAGTATTGTTATCTCTTTTTTTTAATCTTGTTCTGACACATTTCAATTTTGTATGCTTATTTACCTCTGTGCATGTAGATTGTCTGGTGTTAACGATTGTTATTTCTTCTCTCTGTTTGTGTCTTGTCTCTACAGAGCCTGTGAAGCGTTGACCTCAGCACTCCTCGCCACAGCAAAAGAGGGATACAGAGGGCTTGAAAAAAACCATCAGCACAGCTGTCCTTAAGCCAAGACATAACTTCATGGCCTTTGTCTGACCGGAGAAAGTCCCACGTCCAGAGCTAAGATGCATTCACTGCTGAAGTCGGCTGGATGTGCAAAGACAGATTCACAACTGGAAATAAATCCAAACTTTGCCTGCATTACTACAACGGCTCCCTGGGTACTTTTCAACAATGTGTTTAACTGTCCTCTTAAATGATACCTGGACTACAACAGAGTTACACTCACTCAGCAAAGGGCTGCACTGCTTTATAACATATCACTGAGAACGAGAGACCATAACAAAAAAAAAACTTGAAGCCTTCCGACTTGCCCCGTCCCCCTTCCTCTGTGTCTCTGCCAATGTCTCCATGTGCTCCCTGTGCTCCTGTCACTGAGCCAATGTGGCAAGACAACAGACCTCTCGCCGAAGCATTAGTGTAGTTTACGTAAGGCCTCCTCTCCCCCTCTATGGAGGCCGAGCACAGCCGCCTGACCGAAGGGGAGCAGTCGGGAGGGCAGCCATCACCACAGCAACAACATCAGCAGCAGCGACGGCAGCAGCAGCAGCATCATCAGCAGCAGCAGCAGCAGCAGCAGCAGCAGCAGCATCTTTTAGAGCCCCAGCTTGGCCCAGCCAGTTTGCCTCACTCCCACTCTCACGCTCCCCACCTCAAGTCCCAGCAGAGGGCTGCGTCCAGATCGGTACATGGATCCTACACCCGCCACCACCATAATCGTCCACCCAAACGGGGTGACATGCTCCAAGGAATGCACCAGCAACAGCAGCAGCAGCAGCAGCAACAACGCACACAGGTGTCTGACACAGGAGCAGCCTCTTGGCAGCCTCAGCACGCTCCTGGTCCTTCAAGTAGCAGCTTCAAAACACCTTCGTCCATCCCCCCGTCGTCTGCGATGGCGGCCTCATCATCTTCGTCCAACCCGGTGCAGCCTCCTCAGGGGGCATCATCTCAACAGGGGCCAGGAGCAGAGGGGCAGGAGGGCACCACCACCTCACGGCGGGAGAGGAAGCCCCAGAAGCCAGGGAAGTACGTTTGCACTTACTGCGGCCGTCCGTGTGCCAAGCCCAGCGTCCTACAGAAACACATCCGCTCCCACACGGGGGAGCGCCCTTACCCTTGCGTGCCCTGTGGCTTCTCCTTCAAAACCAAAAGCAACCTGTACAAGCACCGCAAGTCCCACGCACACCGCATCAAGGTGGGCACGTTTTCGGGTCGGGAGGAGGCTGGCCTGAGCGGGCCTGAGGGAGGGGGCGCAGGGGGAGAAGATCCAGGTGACCCCACGGAAGGGGAGAGCACTGACTCTGAGGACGAAACGGGCCGCCACCATCCCTCCTCCTCCTCCCAGGACAGACCTATGCTCAAAAAGAGTAGCCATGTGGAGCTCATGTCATTCTCAGAGGACTCTCTCAGGCCAGAGGCTGTTAAACAGAGGCTGGCTATGCGGTTGAGTGAGAGGAATCGGCTGCCCAAGGCCCAGCCAGATGAGCACCCGTCCTCCCTCGGTCCAGGCAGCAAAGGCAGCACAGAATCTGGATACTTCTCCCTTTCCGGTAGCTCAGACTTATCCCAGGTCAGCTCTCCCAATGCCAATGCCAAAAGCTATGCGGAAATCATCCTTGGCAAATATGGAAGACTTGGCCAGCCGCCAAGGAGTCCGCAACAGCAAACCCCACAGTCGTCGTCCTCATTGCCATCAGGGCTTGAAGAGAAAACAATTACCTTCCCCGTACCAAAGACACAGGTCATAGAGCACATCACTAAACTCATCACCATTAATGAAGCTGTGGTTGACACAAGCGAAATCGACAGCGTCAAACCGAGGCGTTCATCTCTCTCCAGAAGGGATAGCTTGGAAATGCCCAAGTACCCGTCCCCGGTTAGCGATTTTAGCAGACACCCGACTCGTGGCGTCTACCCCGGCGAGATGCTCTCTCCCATGTCATCCACGGATTCCGAGTCTGGCCAGAGCGCAGCCCTTCTGCGAAGTCACTCCATGCCCTCATCCGCCGTTCAGGACGAACCCACGACCACCTCGTCCTGTGGCTTCCGACAATGCCAGTCGTTCGATGAGCAGCAGGCTGTGGTGGCTGAAATGCGGGTGGGACACCACCACCGCATGTTGAGACGCCAACCAGCCATTGAGGTTCCCTATGGAGGAGAGCACATTCCCATAGACTCTGCTCACGCGGCGAAGAAGACGGAAGTGGCGTTCAAGGACATCATCATTTATGACTGCGAGGCCTGTGGCACCTCCTGGAGGAAACGGGAGAGCTACGAGGCTCACAAAGACTTCTGCGTGGGACGACTTTCGCAGGAACTGCACAAAGGGAAGGAGGGCAGTGCCTTTCGTGAGGACAGGCCTCAGATGATGCAGAACAAGTTCAGGGCCCTGGCCATGGCCATGCGGAAGAGGAGGAAAGAGGAAAGTCTGGAGGAGGACCCACCAAGCCCGGGGCCAGCAGCAGTAACCTTTAGCCACGCGGGCATGACATCTTTACCTGGGGTCGAGAAACTCACCGAAACATCCATCTGTGAAGAGAGAAGGAGCACCTGGAAAGAAATTTCTGTCATCCAACACACAAGCTCTTTTGAGAAGCAGGAGAGCATGTCCATTGAGAGCCAGGAGACAGAGTGTGAAGAACAGCAGCAACCAACAGAGCCGCAGCCCAAATCATCTCCTACCGCGTCTCGGCTGGTCCGGCAGTCCAACATACAAGTGCCAGAAATCCTGGTCACAGAGGAGCCAGACACAGACGCCGTGATGGCCTCTCCGCCACCAACTGCGCCAGTGTCTTCCAAAGAACCGGAGAAGGTTGAAGAGTTCCAGTGGCCGCAGCGTAGCCAAAGCCTGTCTCAGCTCCCTGCGGAGAAGCTTCCACCAAAGAAAAAACGCCTGCGCTTAGCAGAGGCCTCCCAGTCATCGGGAGAGTCTAGTTTCGAGTCGGCCTCTCTGTCTCGCAGCCCGAGCCAAGAGAGTAGTGTCTCGCACGCATCCAGTCGCTCTGCATCATTTGAGGATTCATGCAAACCTGACCCGGAGATGCAGAGCATGAAGGGCTCTTATGGCTCTCACATGTTGACCGTCCCTTCAGGACACCATCAACACCATCAGTCTCACAGGGAGATGCGGAGATCAGCCTCAGAACAGACACCTGCAAGCCCACCACACTCTTCTCAGATGGACGAGTCCAGGAGCAAATCTTTCGACTACGGGTCCTTATCACCACAACAGAGTTCGGCCTCCTGGAAGGAGAGGCGGAAATGCCTCCTGGTGAAGCACGCTACACTTGGGGAGCCCGATCAAGAGGAGGTGGCGTCTGGGCAGTTTACCAAGCCAGGCAGTCCTAAAGTTTACCAATCCTTCCCCAGTCCACCCACGTTTGCACTTGAGGAGCGTAGCATGGCTAACACTTCAGCTAGGCTGAGCCCAGAGGCCATAGGGAAGACTCTGCAGCTTTTCCAGCAACCACTTATGCCCATTCCACAGAGTCCTTTACCCCTTCATGCAGTCAGGGCCGAGGCCTTCTCACCAAGGCATTTGGCCAGGATCCTGCCTGTCACCACTGCAATATCCAGTGTCCTGTCCAGCCAGCTCCTTCAGCGGGCTTTCCTTCAGTCACCTTCCCCACAGTTTCACCCGACGCAGCTAAACATTGCCGAGCGGCTCGGAATCCCTTTTCAGCCCTTGCAGTCTCTCATCCCGCTTCATAGCCACGGAGGGATGACCCAGGCGGCCGTTTACCTTCCCATGCCCCCTGGTCTGACCATCCAGGTGCCCGCTCAGAGAGACCCAAGGCCGGCCTCTGTCAGCGGCCATTGGTCTGGACCGGCGAACCAACAGCTGGTTCCCTCCTACCCCCATCCTCGGCCAATCATAGCCCCCTGTCTGGAGCAGTTTACGCCTGTGGTGTCCCTGGTGGTGCCCGTCCGGCTGCAGACACACATTCCAACCTATGCCAGTGCCATGTACACCACCCTCTCCCAGATCCTTGTGACCGCACGGTCGCAGGAGCCCATATGCTGCACGGCCATGGTCATCATGAGCCAGCTCGGCCGGGAAAAGCTGCAGAGGTCTTACCTGAAGATCCCCACCCCGCACTTCAAGAGCTGCCTGCCCATGTGTCTGGAATACGGGGGCGGGGCGGGTGGTGACGACGGGCCACTGGGGGCCGGGGGAAGCAAACGGATGCTGTCCCCTGCTGGAAGTCTTGAGCTCAGCACCGAGGCCATGCGGCAGCAGAAACGGGTAAAGGAGGAAGATGAGGATGATTATGCTGATAGTGAAGAGGAAGACGATGATCAAGAGGAAGAAGACAAGGCGAGGAGGAAAGACATAATGTCAGAGAAGAAGGACCCTGACAGACATCTCAAAACTGATCAGCCAAAAGAGAAAGCAAGAGCACTAGTCGAGGCAGCTCAAGAGGGCAAGGGAAAAGTCGAAATGAAGGAAGGAAGCGAGAAAGGGACCGGCGGGGCAGGTACCAGGCAGGACACATCCCCGATGTCTGTGGAAACTCTAAAGAAAGAGGAAAGGGAAGAAGTGGCGGTGGGCCATGGGAAGAAGACACCTTGGATCGAGGGCTTGGACCGATCCAAGCAGCCCACCTTCCCCAAACTCCACACAGCCACCTCCGTCAGCTGGTGCTACTTGAACTACATCAAGCCCAACCCCACCACACAGCAGGACCCGCAGACCTCTGTGTACTCTTCCTGGTCCATCAGCATGCACAACCCCAATCTGCCCGGCCTGTCCACCAAGATGGTGCTATCTCTTCTGCGCTCCAAGCAGAAGCACAGTCTGGAGAACTATACCATGGCCATGTCACCGCTACCCACCGCTGGCAAGCTTGTGTCCTCCAGCAACAGACATCCCATAGTGTCAGAGGTACTGTAAACAACCATATTTTCAACTCCCAAAGCGGGAATGTGTTTTAAAAATAATGTCTGGTGTATGGGATCTAGGGTGTGTGCGCGTGTGTGTGTGTGTGTGTGTGTGTGTGTGTGTGTGTGTGTGTGTGTGTGTGTGTGTGTGTGTGTGTGTGTGTGTGTGTGCGTGTGTGCATGTGTGCGTGTGTGTATGTATATGGGTAGATGACGGATAGGCAGCAAAAAACATTTTTTTCACAAAACATTGTTTATGAGGGGAAAAAAGTATATGTCTACGTAGTGCAGCAATTAATCTTTCAAAAAATCCAAGTGGTCACAATGTTGCTCTATTCATTGATTATTTATTTACGTTGATAAAGCAATTTGCTGAAAATATGTCCTTTGGTGTGACGTTAAGAAATAAATATATTAAGTTATGTAGAAATGGCTTGATGGAGTTTTATGAACATTGTTACACTCTTCATATTTATTGCAATTTTTTAAAGTCTTAATTTAATGATAAATTACCATTTAAGTATTTTTTTTTCCATTAGATGTGAGACTATTAGAAACCTTTGAGGAAAAACAGGGATATCTTTCTTTTAAATGTTCAAAATTTTCCGAATTTATACTAACTTTTCAGGGACGATAATTTGTTCTTCCCTAATGCAATATTCAGTGTTTATCAAACATATTGTTTAGCTCAAACAAATATTTGAGCGTTTAAAACATGTCACACCGTAGGACATTCATGTCACGCTAAAGGACAGAAATGCAAAACTGAGCCAGAAACAAATATTTCAACATGATTATTTTGTCTTTTGATCATAATATAATGTTGTAGTCAATATGGACCTACACTTTACACTTATAAGTCTTTGAATCGTCGATTATCAGCCTATCGTAACTCTTAATGACAGCCATGCGGTCATTGAATGTAACCTGCAGAGCTCATAAGACTCCTACTGAAGGGTGACCTTGGCATGACCATCACACTTTTGTAGGTATGCTATGACTGTCACACCATTGAACCTGAAGTGTGTAGTGGCCAGTGCCTGTTTGGTATCTCAAGCTGGACAGCACATTTATGCTGTATATTGAGCTCTCCACAGCATACTTTATTCATCTATACTCCTCTATATACTCTCTCACTGATCTTTCCTTCACTGTTACCGTTTTATGGTTTCAAAGCACCATTAATGACATTTTATATTATTAGACAGTATCTAAAATCAACAGCAAATATTCATCAACAATGCATCAAAGTAAAAATTCCAAAGGCCAATAAAGGAATAAGTAATTTGAATACACAATATTTATCTAGTCAAACAACAAAACAAAACAAAATATGTACTACCAGTTGTTTTAAAAGCTATTTCTCAAATATCTAGTCCATTGGTGTGACCTGTTTGTCCTTTGGTGTGATACTCCAAAGTGTCACACACCATAGGACTTTTACCATCACACCATAGGACTTTTACCATCACACCATAGGACTTTTGAGCTTTTGAGTTAATTTAAAGCCATGTCGTTGCCAACTGAAATACAATTTCACCTTTAGTAAGATGCATTTTCATACATCTACATGAGAAAAAAAATGTGAAAAATATACACTATTGTCAAAATGTATTTTATGGCTGTCACACCAAAGGACTACAAAACTAATACATCTTGTGGTAGCAAAACATAATTGATTGACTGAAGAACTCTGAGAGAAAAATCTAAAATCCACCCTTACCATTGGCTTCTTAAGGGTCTAAAGTCACAATTTATGTACCGCTGGAGCTTCAACAATAGATAATTATCCACAGAATTAACCAAAAAAAATGATGTCACACCACAGGACATTATTTTCTGCGACAAAGTTTCATAAGTCCATACGGTCTCAGAAAAACAGGAAAAAAAATTAAGCATTGCCACTTGCTAAAATAGACACCTTGAAAAACATGCCAGGGTTGTTTAGACAAATGACTGAGCTTTGATTATTTATTTAAAAATGTTTTAATATGGAGAACCAGGCTTGCCTCAGTCACACCATAGGACAAATGTGACATTTGACTCAAAATTAAGTATACTTATTTAAGCTCTGGATTTATTACACATTACTTTTTCACAACAACGACATTAGTTTAATCATTTAAAGCATTGAGAATTTTGAAAGCATGAATTTACTTAATTTTAAGAGCCTGCGACAGCAAAATTTACACGTCACGTCATCTACCCATATGTATGTGTGTGTGCGTGTGCGTGTGCATGTGCGTGTGTGCGCGTGTGTATGGGCAAGATTGTGTGGTGTTCTATGATGTATGAATGTTATTTTTGAACTTTTGTTTAGTGGATTTTTGTTTAGTGGATTGGGTTTGATTATTAGGATGCTTGAGCTAACCAACCGCTGTCTGTCCATGTCACTCAGGTACGGTCCGCCCCACCCAGCACACCTGTCAAAGTGAAGGAAGAGCCATCTCAGGAGAAAAAGGAAACGAAGGCCAAACCGGAGGAAGACTTGCCCTCCACCTCCAAACAGAGCGAACCGCCACGCATCCGTATCTTCGAGGGCGGGTAAGTGAAATAATGAACGGATGGATGGATGGATGGATGGATGGATGGATGGATGGATGGATGGATGGATGGATGGATGGATGGATGGATGGATGGATGGATGGATGGATGGATGGATGGATGGAAATGAAGTGAAACATGACATACAAAAAAAGTCATGGAAATCAAGACCCAGAGAACAACCTAGATAACAATACAATTTAGAGTAGAGTAGAGTAAATGTATTTGTCCTGAAGGAAAATGTAAACTACTACACAATATTGTGCACAATGTACAACGCAATATACACAATACTACATACTGTACACACTGTACATAAATGGCAATTAATTATAGTGCAGTACAGAAAAATCGGTGCAGTAAACACTTAATGTGTACTAAGTGGGTAAGGCATAGTGACCAGGTTACCGGCGGTACTGTACTGGCTTCATATCAGTCTAGTTTAGATTCCTCTTTGTTTTCTGACTGCAAGAGCTCTGCTGAAGTCCGTTGGGCCTGCAGTAAGTGCCGGGCATGCCACACACTGAGTTTGGAAGCATTTAAACAGCCTGCTTCCTCAAAAAATGACAGACGAAAAACATTGAACCGGTTGGCAAGCCACTTGGGATACGAGTGTATTCCGCCAGCCATTTTCCCCGGGGTCTTCCGCGCATGGCTCAAAGGCTCGACGTTAACACAATCTTCCCCGTGAGACTGTGTGCATGCGTCCGCACGCTTGACTGATTATAATCTACTACATATGGCATCGCAGAACATAAATGTGTAGATGTATAAATAGAAAAAATGATCACACTCGTTAGGGGGTGGATAGACTTGTGTTTCCTCACAAAGCCCCTGCTGCAGGGAAAGTTTTCTTTCAGTTTGTTCCATAGAAGGTAGTCTTCCTGTTCAGCGTACAGTATCCCACAGAGAGGCATAGTTGCGGGGTGTTTATTGGGATAGGAACGCGGCTAATTGCTACGGTTTCTAAGCTGTAGCCGACCTGCCTTGGGCACCATTTGAAAATGCTTCCCACCTCCCCCCTCCCCGTCCTCCCATCATCCTCCCCACTCCTCCTCATCCTCGATACTTCCTCAGATCAGGGCTTAAAGGAAGGTAACTAAGCCAGGCTGCCAACTCTTAAAAACACCCCCGTACTGCCAAAAAAAGAGGCATTTAAAAAAAAAAAAAAAGAAGCTCTGTAGCCGCCTGTAGTCCAAAACCTGCAGTTTGTTTTCTGTCTTTTGTGGATGGAACTGAAGAGTGTAGCTTGATGGTAAATTACAAAAAAAATGTAAAGCCCAATGGGATCGGGTGTGGACATGCTCGTGCTGTTTTCTCATCAGAACGGTCTGTCTACCTGTGTAAGTTTTGTGTGGTGATTGTCACATTACTACATTGATTCGTACATAAACCCAGCTAATGGATGTGGAACTCTTTGTCACGTGTAGCTATAGACACAGGACCATGAGAGTGCGTAGAGTAGCCAGACCAGCTCTCCCTCCTCATTTATTCTGTTCTTCGCTCTTGTTTTCCCCCTATTTTTATCTTCTGCACCACACCACACCTGAAGTACAGGTGTACTGCAGCACCATTAGCATCGCATACAGTATTTATCCCAGTTGCCGTCTCTTTTACATCATTCTCTCTCTCTCTCTCTCTCTCTCTCTCTCTCTCTCTCTCTCTCTCTCTCTCTCTCTCTCTCTCTCTCTCTCTCTCTCTCTCTCTCTCTCTCTTTCTCTCTCTCTCTCTCTCTCCTTTTGTTATTGTCTGCCTGTTTACCTACTTTTTTCAGTTTTTTCACCGATACACATGCTCTCTCTCTCTCTCTCTCTCTCTCTCTCTCTCTCTCTCTCTCTCTCTCTCACTCACTCACTCACTCACTCACTCACTCACTCACTCACTCACTCACTCACTCACTCACTCACTCACACACACACACACACACACACACACACACACACACACACACACACACACACACACACACACACACACACACACACACACACACACACACACACACAGTTTCCCAAGTATTCAAGCCCAAATCCCAAATCACCAAATCAATCGCTCCCTGAGGGACGAGCACATTAGATTGTGATACAGACTAGTGGTCATGGTGAATGACACAACTCACAACTCAACATCAGGAATGTCGGAAAATGTTGCTTTTCCCTGTTCTTTTTGGTGTCAGAGTTCAAATACGAGCTTTTGTTTGAATAACCCCCAGGTACACTCTGAGCTGTAATGTTAAATAGTGTATATGATTCAAAACTCTGAGCGAATTTACTGTATTTGCTCCTGGTAAGCCAAATGGAAACCGAGGGTAAGGAGCAGAGGAGACGATCCATGCCTTGTTTTATAGTGGTGATAATGAGGCCATTTGGAGACTCTGTGTGGTAGAAGTCTGAGCTAAAACGATGAAATCCACTTTCTCTTTTCTTCTCCCTTACTTTACATTATCCAGGCTTACATTCCAATATAATGCAATCACCAAGCAATACTTTGCATCTCGCTCTCCCTGTTTCTCTGTCTCTGTCTCTGTCTCTGTCTCTGTCTCTCTCTCTCTCTCTCTCTCTCTCTCATATTCTTCTTTTCTCTCTCTCTCTCCGACTCAGACATTTTAACAGTTAGATGGAAACTGCAGCATCGGGATTAATAATAATAATATTCGTACCACACAAAACTATGCGGCAGTACTCACAATAGCACTCACTGCCAGTCATTCATCTTCAAAATGCATGCTGCCTATTAACGAATGTGATGTTTCCAGGAATGTTTACTAAGTAATTAACTAACAGTCACTGGTCTGACCAAACCACACCCAGTTTTGCAGCCAAAGATGTCTCTCGCTGGAAACTCAGATGAGGGACGCGAAGAAGATCCACCTCTTCTTCATGTATGAAGTGCCATTTTCCCAGTCATGAAGGATACTTAGAA
>NC_085861.1:27903167-27933167 GCF_034702125.1 Engraulis encrasicolus | reverse complement strand
GGGCCCTCTCCGTCCCCCACCTCCGGAGGCTCCTCGGCCGGCTCCATCCGCCCGCTGTCGCCGCTGCGGCCCATGTCCCCCATGTCCCCCATGTCCCCCATGCGGCCCCTGTCTCCAGGCCGCTACCGCACCTCCCGGGCCATGCTCTCGCCCTCGCCACTGGGCCGCGCGCACCATCACTACAGGCACCACAGCTCGCCCGCCCACCTGGCATGGGGGTCCGGCGGAGGCACTCAGCCGACACAGCAGAGCCACGCACAGCAGCAGACGCGGGCCGAGCGGCGACAGGTGAGACATTCATTCATTCATTCATTCATTCATTCATTCATTCATTCATTCATTAATTCATTCATGCTGCCACCATGCCGTGCCATGCTGTTGGTCTATCTACGTATCTCAAAAAGGAGATTCAGGTTCAGATTCAGATTCAGATTCAGATTCAGATTCAGAATCAACTCACTGCAGGAAGGGAGGTTAGAAATGGTTGTCTGTCGGATTAAGATAAATTCATATAAATGTCTGTATGAATTACTGTTACTGTTACAACATAAACAAAAATGTTCATGCGCAAAGATGACTGTCATATTGTATGTGTCAAAAGGGACCATCCTTCTGTTTGTGTTCAGGAGTTTCTAAACATATCCACCACTGTTTATATGAAACAACATCTATTTGTGCATTTAATTTTTGAGAGCACCTTGTGAATTCTGACCTGAACATAGACATGGTACAGCAAACAGTCTACGTATTATACAGTGTGATACAGCAGATGCCTATTCTATTCTAAGTCCTCTACCTCCCTCTGCAGGAGAGACCTGGAACTCCATGCGAGGGGTTGACGCACCCCGATGCTCTTCTGCACCCTCCTCCCCTTCGCATCTCTCCCGGCTCTGGCTCCGCCTCTGGTTTCGGATCCTCCATACCCGGCTCCGGATTCGGCTCCACCTCCGGGTTCGGCTGCCACTCCACATTCGGCTTCGGGTCCGGCTTTGGGTCCGGTTTTGGGCATGACCCGTACCCCTCGCCCCTCTACTCCACCATGGGTGGTGGTGGTGGTGGTAACGGTGCAGGAGGTGCTGGTGGTGGTGGTACCCCCCGCACCGTGGACCACATGTTCAGCCACCTGCCGCTGCACTCGCAGGACCAGGCGCGCCTGGTGCCCTACCACATGATCCCCATCGGCGGCATCCAGATGGTGCAGGCCAGGCCCAGGCCCAAGCTGGAGCGCAGCCCCTCCTCCGCCGCCTCCTCCCCCACGTCGCCCAAAGAGGACATCGCCCTGTTCCACAGCGTCACGCCGCCCAGCATCACGGACATGGCCTCCAGGACTCAGAGGGACCTGAGGTCCCAGTCGCAGGCTCACGCCCAAGCACGGGCCCTGCACCTGCACGAGGCGAGCAGCAGCAGCAGCCAATCAGGGCCCAGTATTCCAGGCATTGCCTCGCCCATGGGCGTGGCCGGTCACAAGCAGCAACAGCAAGCGCATGGCAGCTCACACCTTTCCTGCACAGACACACACTCGTTAGTTAGTGAGCGAGGAGACGCCCCCGAGATGATCACCGACAGGCTCTCTGGCCTCAGAGTGTCGTCCTTTTCCTCCAATCAGAGAACTAGACGGCTGGCCGAGAGGGAGGAGCCTTCGCTGAGGCGAGGGTCCTCACTGGCTGAGGCAGAGAGAGAGGGAGGAGACTCAAATATTGCCAGCAGAAAAAGACACACTTAGCCTGCGTTTCATATCTTTGCTTGGTCTTTTCACACTCTTGTCTGGCTTACCTTATCTTGCTCTCTTCTACTTTCTTTTTTTGTAACGTTTTTGTGTTTTTTTATAAACATTTTCAGTACTATTGTTAACTTAAATGTTTGTTCTTGCAATATTCAGGATTGTAATAAGATGCACTTTCTTTTCTTTGAGATGATCATACTTATGTAAACCTATCCAATCTATCCCCCCCTTGTATCTTTGTTGACATTGCAATCTTAATATATATTTGAATATGTACATGTAAAATGACGATGAATAAATTTGTAAATGAGAGACGTACTTTAATCACCAATAATTCCAATTTGTCAAGTGTCCAGTATTAGGCTACTCTATATATAGTTATCGGTGCCTTTCTGTCGGGGTATTTTTGCTTGAAGTGTAGATATAAGGCTAAAAAGTCTGTGAATTTTACACATATAAGTATGATATAATCTTGTGTTTCAATGGAATTCATGTTTGGGAAGGGGATATGTTGTCTTAAAGTTTTTGTTTCCTTTTTTTCTTTTTTATTTCAATCTTTTTTTTAAGTCAGGGTCAGAAAAACAAGAGTTACCCAAATGGCCCAGAAAGTGGGATGTAAACGAAAGCTTTGCCAAGCAAATGCACTGAAGTCATATTTTTAATAGACAAAAAGAGATGATTAGATCTTATGTATGTACAGAGGAAGTATATGGTCCATATTTATTATAATTCTGAAAAAAAATGAAATGTTATTTTGTTACATTTACGTTTCGAACCATTTTTGTCATTTTTGTTTTTCCAAAGGTTTTGTATTGGTCTTATTTTGTTTTATTTTTTGCTTTATGACTTTTGTTTAATGACTTGAAACTGAATGAAGACAGAGGATAAAGAGAGGGACTTAACTGGGAGAAACAGGTCAGATGGTTTATATTCCCTACAGGTCTGACACAGAGTAACGTTCTACCAATAAATGTGCACCAGACTTTGCTGAATCTTCACGGTGGTCTGTCGTACAATTTGTGCATCTGAGTCAGTTTCTCCAAAAACTTTTCCCCTCTTTTTCCTCATTGTTGGTCTCTCTCTCTCTCTCTCTCTCTCTCTCTCTCTCTCTCTCTCTCTCTCTCTCTCTCTCTCTCTCTCTCTTGGCTGCTTCTTCGTTGAGATGAGCTCCCTAAAGTCTATAACATGACCCTCACCCTAACCTTGAAGGGTGCTACTGTAGTGCATCATAATGACAAGCCAGTACAGCTCGTTCCCTCCGTCTACCTTTCCCCCTCCCTCTTTCTGTCTTTCTCTTGTCATAGTTATTTTCAGCCACTAGAGGGTGCTATGCTTTCACCTGATCTGATGTGCTGTTACTGTAAAGAGGTGATGTGTTGTATTGTTGACAGCTGGATTGCTGGTGCTGTGGCTGAGCCAAGCAGACCTGAGATCGTGGCATCATCCTCCTCGCAGCAGCAGCAAAATGCAAAATTCCAGATGGGCACACGCTGTGCATGCTTCATATACAGCAGTGTTCAACAAGGTTTTCAGTCAATTGTTGTATGCATGGAATAAAGTCTGCTGTTTGGAACCTTTTTGCACTTCACATACGGCCTAACTGTTAAAAATGCCACTTGAAGGAGAATTCCAACCAACTTCAAAATGTCATAGCCATATTATTTACATCACCAACGTGGTGCCCGTGGGCACCAGGTAGCACTCCTGGAGCTTCTGAGATGCCCACCAAGGATTTTAATAGTCATGACTACAAGATTTTAGTCACAGTTACTGTTTTTCTTAATTTAAATATGAGATTATCTCTGTATAGCCCAGTGGTTCTCAAACTTTTTCCATTATTCCCCCCTTCAGAGGGTCTGAATGCTTCCGAGCCCCCCGAAGGAACAGCAGTAGCCTATTTGCGCAGACTGATTTCAGATGTGTGTTCATTTCCTATGCTATTCAAATTCATGACAATTAATCATATAATGTTGATGAGGGCTATTGACTTATTGGCGAGACAGGAAATAATTTCCTTGAGGGGAGGGAACCCAAAATTAGATGCTTACGCCCCACTTTGAGAAACACTGTTATAGCCTATAAAGAATATTCATCTATAATTTATAAGCAAATTATCGTTCAATCTAGTGTGATTTGGGAATGATGTCAAGACATCAGTAGAGGATTTTGAACAAAAGTAGCCCTCGGGTAGCTCTCAGTAGCCCTTGGGTAGACCTTGGTAGCCCTCTGACCCAGAAAGGTTGGGGACCCCTGATTTACGCTATCCTTCACTTGTCAGAAGATGCTGCATTTTTTTTGCCGGAATTCTCTTTTAAGCTTACTGTAATTATGAAATTCTGTATCTATACTGAATTGTAGCCTACAGTAAATTTCGGTCTTTGAAGGAATACTCTTCCAATAACTGTCCTTCATAGAGCCCACGGGCACAGATTTCAGATTGACATATTTGTGAGTGAACTTGCTTTGGCCTTTTCCATGTACTCTCTGTTCTTGGTCACGCTATCCAGTTGTCAATCTTCACCTTACACTTGTCACTGTGTCTGTGGCAGTTGCCTTAGGCCCCATACCTTACCTCTCTCCTCCACAGCACCTAGCTCTCTCTCTTTCTGTCTTCCAGACAGGACTGCCGCTCTTCTGCTTCATTAAGTGCAAGACCTTTTTTCCACTCCTCTCTTAAATTCTTTGTTCCAGGATAATAATGGTTAAGTTCAGGCATGTGTGCAACAATGCAGACCAGAGTCACGATATTGTGAATAGTTTGAGCACAAGAGCTTTTTCCTGCGTCCAGAATGTGAGTATACTGTTGGGGAGGGGGAAGGACTTATCACCATTCATACATACTAAATAAGTGGCTTACAATGATTGGATGATGTGTTGTCAGTCATGTATGTCATGTCATGCAGATAGAAGTTCTTATTAACACCTGTGTTTCAGATGGCCTGGCTTAGACCACAACGCTGTCAAAGGACGATGTGACCATATCGCAATGCTGACGTCTTACTTTCGTGGTGTGTTGGATGATTGCAGTTTTTGTCATTTGCTTACACACACTTTTAACGCTTTCACACATTTTTCCCAAAACTAGTAGCACACAAAATGCAAAACAGGTTCTCATTCGTTTTCAAAATCTTTGTACATTTTTAAAAAATTCAAGGCAATTGTTTTGTAAAAAAAAAAAAAAAAAAGTCAAGGCTGACAATTTATGTTAGGTCTCATTATCTTGAGATGTAGCTGTGAAATATGAAAGGTTTTAGAATAGAATAGTGTCATCTTATCTCACTTTTTGTGTGTAAATAAGGAAAAGGCAAGGCAAGTTTATTTGTGTAAGACATTTGACACACAAAGGCAGTTCAATGTGCGTAATGAAGGAAAATGTTTAAGAACATAACACAGGCAATCAAAAGTCCCGATTAAGGTGTGGTCAAATGCAGCATTTATTGGATTCGGAATACTTGCTGACACTAAACACTCCTTTCAAAGGCTGTAATTATGTTAATACAGGTTTGGGACAGCCACTGTGAAGAGTGCACTAATACGTTCCCTCGTCGATCATTGAGGAACATTTTTTCCAGTAGTGATCATGTGCAGGGATCGATACTGAATCAACCACTATGTTTATATGATGTTTTTCATTCCGAATTAATAATTCAGAATGAAATGGTTCCGTCAAGTTTACTTACTTTGATCTTTCCTTCCATTCCGAATTAAGAGGTGTTTACATGACTTTTTCAAAGCAGAATTAAGCTTTATTTAGAATTAAATGGAGTTAATTCGGAATTAAATGTCTCTTGTAAAAGTAGCCATTGTGTGTGTGTGGGTGTGGGTGTGGGTGTGGTTGTGTGGGTGTCTGTCTGTCTGTCTGTCTGTCTGTCTGTGTCTGTGTCTGTCTGTCTGTCTGTCTGTCTGTCTGTGTCTGTGTCTGTGTCTGTGTTTTGTACATGAGGTGTATGGAAATACAGTGCGTATGCGATGGGCATTTGCTGGCAGGTTCACTATTTTGAGCTAAAAACAGACATCTTTACTTGACTCTACATATGGAGTAGGGTATAAAAAATATTTATGTTGACTAAATTTAAGGGGATTCTAAATTCAGAGGTTCTTGATCCTAAACGCCACATAATTTTAAGATTAGAGATTGCAAGGTCAGTTTTTGGAAACCAATACCTTCCAAATAACCTTTGTCTTATTCATCAAACTGATGGCAGGCGATCAACACCTGATAAGATGATGCTTATCATTTTCCTTCAGAATTGTTTAATCATTTCCTTCATCCCTTATCATGAGGCAAGTCCTCCTACACTCTCCACCCGCTATCCCTCCCTTTCCATCCCCTCTGCATTCCTCTCCTCTCCTCTTCCACCCTCCACTGCCCTGTCCTCCTCTCCTCTCCTCTTCCACCCTCCACTGCCCTGTCCTCCTCTCCTCTTCCACTCTCCACTGCCCTGTCCTCCTCTCCTCTCCTCTTCCACCCTCCACTGCCCTGTCCTCCTCTCCTCTTCCATCCTCCACTGCCCTGTCCTCCTCTCCTCTTCCACCCTCCACTGCCCTGTCCTCCTCTCCTCTCCTCTTCCACCCTCCACTGCCCTGTCCTCCTCTCCTCTTCCACTCTCCACTGCCCTGTCCTCCTCTCCTCTCCTCTTCCACCCTCCACTGTCCTCCTCTCCTCTCCTCTTCCACCCTCCACTGCCCTGTCCTCCTCTCCTCTTCCACCCTCCACTGCCCCGTGTCCTCCTCTCCTCTTCCACCCTCCACTGCCCTGTCCTCCTCTCCTCTCCTCTACCAATCCATCCCCTGCTTTTCCTCCCCTCTTCTCCTTCCCAGTGTCCTCCCCACATCCACTGCTCTCCTCCCCACCCTCTCCCATTCTTTCCTCCCTCTCTCACCTCCTCTCTCCTCTCCGCCCACCTGCCAGTGTTCCGCTCCTCTTACTTTTCCTCCCCATGCCATCTCTCTCCTCTCTTCTCTTCTTCTCTCCTCTCATCTCCTCTCCTCTCCTCTCCTCTCTTATCCTCTCTTCTCTTCTCCTCTCTTCTCTTCTCTTCTCTTCTCTTCTCTTCTCTTCTCTTCTCTTCTCTTCTCCTCTCCTCTCCTCTCTTCTCTTCTCTTCTCTTCTCTTCTCTTCTCTTCTCTTCTCTTCTCTTCTCTTCTCCTCTCCTCTCCTCTCCTCTCCTCTCCTCCTCTCTACTCTCCTCTCCTATCCTGATCCACCCCCTTTGCTCTTCTCCTCTTCTCTTCAGTCCTCTGTTCTCCTCCTTTCCTCTCCTTTCATGCCCCCTCCTATCCTCTTCATTCTCCTCTCTTCTGCACTCATTTGTCCACCCCCACCCGACCTCCCCTCCTCCCAGTGTCCAGGCTCCTCTTGTCCTCTCGTGTGGGAGGAATGGAGAGCCTGCTCGGGACAGGTTTTATGGTTTCCGTGTGTTCCAGGAGAAAACTTATCAAGACCGCCAAATTCCTTATCAGAACTTCCGACTGGCCACACACACACACACACACACACACACACACACACACACACACACACACACACACACACACACACACACACACACACACACACACACACACACACACACACACACAGAGCGTGTGGAATCTGAAACTGCTTGCAACTACAGCATGTTAGCAAATGAAGTGAATCCTTTTTTATAGCCTACACCTGTATACAGAGTAACTTCATGACTCATGACTCTATAACAACATTGTAAAATATTTTACGATGACATAACAACAGTTGCACGACTGAAGACATTACACAGCATAATATTATACCACTGATTCTTGAGAAAGTGGCTAAAACAGGTTGTAATCTTGAAAGAAAAAACCGAAGTGAATTACAAAATAATATGGTATATTCTCGTAGACAAAGGTCTTGGCTTTTCAGAAATGCACAAGGCCAATCTCCCCATTTTTAATTTTTTTCAGAAATTAGGTTTTTCTCCGATCATACCTTGTTTTTTGTCAACACCGTCAGACACAATTAAAAGCAATAAAAAGTGTATTGATTTGGTTGCATATGTATCTGGAGTTTTTAAGTGATTGTGTGTGTTTTTTGGTTCACACATACGCCTTTAAATGTTGAAAATTCACTTTCATTCTATTTTAATACTGCTTCATGTGTTCTAATTTAAAAATATGTGCTGTCAGACGATGCTTACTTAAAGCCTAAATAGATCAAGCAATTTTTTGTAATTTCACAAATATTCGTGTAGGCTTAAATTTGCTGTTACTTTGATAATTCAACAACTCCAAAGGAAATTTTTTTAAGGACATTCATTTAAAATGTCCAAAACTCCTTCTTACGGTGGTGACTTAAGAACTGACGGTGGTGACAGTAATCTGAAAGTGGTGAAAGTGACCTAATTATTACCTACATTTAGCAATATAAATAGCCCTCTCAAGTCAATGACATCTAGCATAAACACTTTATTTTTGTGTGTGCACAGTATGTTTGTGCATGTGTTTTTTCTTTATTTGTTAGATACTCTAGGAAGTAGGCCTAGATTATTGAAAATGTGGCATAAACAGGTTTTAAGTTGTTCAAATCCAAAATATAGAGGTGTATTATCATAGATGAAGGTCTTGGCTGTGCAGTGAATGTATTGGCCAAGCTCCCCATGTTTTAGACTTTTCAAAAAATGGGCTCTTTCTTGGTTTTGTCACCAGCGTCAGACAGAATTAGAAGTAAAAAGATATGTTTACTGTATTTAAGTGAATTACTTTTACAATTCAACATAATTGTAGATACTTATTGGAAGCATATTCTTAAAACTTGTCAAAAACATGTAAAACACATGCTTTTTTGTGAACCACATCAGATGTCACCACCGTCAGGTTTTGTGACAAAAAACCCTCCAAATGCACCTCAGTGGAGGCTGGAGTATAAGTTTGGGTCACAATTATTACTAACATGTCTGGTAATGTTTCATTAACCAGCACAATTTAGTAAAATATGGAACAAGATGATGAGCGGAACAAAATCTGACGGTGGTGACATCTGACGGTGTGAGACAAAAAAGCACTCTTTTACATATTATGCATTTTTTGCTCACATTAGCCACTTCGTTTTCGCTCTGTTTCTTAGGGGCTTCATGCCGCTTCTGAAAAAGTATATATAATTAACATTAATGTAACATAATACTATTAAAACCCCCGACGGTGTTGACAGTTTATGGTTGGGACAGTACCAGTGTCCAAACAAATTAACAAATTGAGGAGAAATTAGTAAACTTACAGAAGCTTCAGTGATGGTGAAGTATTCAGTAGAGATAAAGGTTTGAAAAGGGGTCCTAAGTAATGACAATGACCTTGTGCATACCTGATTTTATTGTCTTTTTAAAAAAATCTGACGGTGGTGACTAATATGCTGGACACACTTTGAGCCATCAGAAAATAGTTGTACATATTGCTTTACACGCACTATGTGCATATCTGCAGAACCACTTCAATATGGACTTTCACATCATGGTGATATTATTCAATAATATCAGTGATTTTTACATTTTAAGTCAATTGAAATGATGATGTCTGTCCTTGGGACAGCTGTTTTTACAGGGTGTGGGCAGGTTTATAGCCATGAAAAGTAATAAAATTACACTTAAATATTTCAAACCACTGTACATTTGTGTGACAGACCCCTGGGTCTTTACCTGGATTCATTTTGTTCATGAAAATGTAGTTTATTTTCAACAGAATTGGCAGTTTATTGCTGAGACATGTTTTAGCCGCTTTCTCAAGAATCAGTGATACATTTCTGGGTCTCGGACATGCACCCTTAGTCTTAGGGCATTAGGCACTGACTACACTACTCCAGCGCTGAATCATAGCACCACACTGCCCATTTATTTCATTAACACCTATCGTGTCTAAAAAATGTAACAGAATTGCAGACTGTTAAATATGCATAGATATCAAAGCTGGTCTAAAATGTACTGTCAAGCTGCTTAACCCATTTATGCTGGATGCTGCATATACGCAACATTGACCTAGGCGGCTGGAGCTGCATGGGCACAGCATTCAGGCTCATGAGTTTTGAGGTTTTATTTTTTTAATTAAAAATGTGGGTATATTAGAGCTGAATAAACACATTATAATGCAAAATGAGGGTATTAGCATTTAAATGCAACTTATTTCATGTTTTAATGTGCTGAGAGGCTGAGATATTTCAGTTTTTATAGGCTGAGGGCACATTTTCCCAGAAAGAGCTTAGGCATGTAGCAGGTGGTTTTTAGTGGTTAATGTGCCACAGTCTCACTTTTTGTATGTCTTCTTTGTACTTCTGTAGTATGCTATGTGTGCAAGTGGATGTCTGACTGTCTGTAGAATTGAGTAGTGGAGTAAATATAATTAGTTGATCCCAAAGGAAATTGGGGTGTCTAGCCACACATACACATCTACAGTTACACATGTACAGTGCCCTCCATTATTATTGGCACCCCTGGTTGAGATGTGTTTTTTAGCTTCCAATTATTATTATTTTTCTCTAAATAATATGGGACCTTAATGGAAAAAAAAGAGAAAAATCCAACCTTCAATACAAGTGCATTTATTCAGTGGGGAAAAAATCCCACATAAAGAAATAATTATTTGACATCAAATAATGTGTGTCACAATTATTAGCACCCCTGTTGTTAATATTTTGTACAACCCCCTTTTGCCAACAAAACAGCACCTAATCTTCTCCTATAATGTTTCACAAGACGGGAAAAGACAGAAAGAGGGATCTTCAGCCATTCCTCTTTGCAGAATCTCTCTAAATCATCCAGAGACCTGGGTCCTCTCCTCTGTACTCTCCTCTTCAGCTCACCCCACAGGTTCTCAATGGGGTTGAGGTCTGGGGACTGAGATGGCCATGGGAGGAGCTTGATTTTGTGTCTGGTTAACCATTTCTGTGTAGATTTGGCCATATGTTTAGGGTCATTGTCTTGCTGAAAGACCCAGTGACGACCCATCTTCAGCTTTTTGGCAGAGGGCAACAGATTTTGATTTAAAATGTCCTGGTATTTCAAAGCATTCATGATGCCATGCACCCTAACAAGCTTCCCAGGGCCTTTGGAAGCGAAACAGCCCCACAGCATCACTGACCCACCCCCATACTTCACAGTGGGTATGAGGTGCTTTTCAGCATGCGCATCTTTCGTGGCACGCCAGACCCACTTAGAGTGTTTGTTGCCAAAAAGCTCAATCTTGGTCTCATCTGACCAAAGCACACGGTCCCAGTTGAAGCCCCAATACCGCTGGGCGAACTCCAGACGTTTGCGTTTATGATTGTGGGTGAGGAAAGGTTTTCTCCGTGCATGCCTCCCAAACAGCTTGTTGGCGTGTAGACAGCGCCTGATGGTTGATTTGGAGACTTTGTGACCCCAGGATGCTACCATTTGTTGTAATTCTGTAACAGTGAGCTTTGGAGATATTTTGATTTCTCTTACCATCCTCCTCACTGTGCGTGGTGGCAAAATAAACTTGGGTCCTCGTCCAGGCTTGTTTACCACTGTTCCAGTTGTTTTGAACTTCTTAATTATTCCTCTCACAGTAGATATGGGCAGCTGCAGTTGAGTGGCAATCTTCTTGTAGCCTCTGCCTGACCTGTGAACGTCGACGCACATCTGCCTCACTTGTATGCTGTGTTCCTTTGTCTTTCCCATGTTTAAGAGTGGATAAGAGAAATGGCCTCGGTGTCACATCATATTTATACCCCAGGGAAACAGGAAGTGATGAATTACTAATTAAATGTTCCTACATACTCTGGTAAACTTTGTAAACTACTGTAGAAATGACAGAAATGCTTCAATTATATTTATTTCCTGGGAATTGTTAAGGGTCCCAATAATTGTGGAACAGGTGATTTAATGAAAAATAATTCTTTTTTAGTCAGGGATTTTTTTTATTTTCCTACAATTCATTTGAGTTGAAGGCTACATTTTCCTAAAATTTTCAGTGTGACAGTATTCTTCTGCAATAAACACTGAATTTATTTTAAGGCTTTTAACACATCTCAACCAGGGGTGCCAATAATTATGGAGGGCACTGTATGTATTTTACCAGCATAGTACAGTACTGGTACAAGCATTTCTTGGAGCAAGTAAAAAAAATCTCATCTAGAAAAAATACTTGCTTCATACACAAACATCTTAAAACATGTCAAAATTGTCCAAGTTCTAGTTCAAAAGTACTACTTGTTGGGTGATTTTTACTAATATTAAGATTGACTATTTTTTTTTTTATTATTTGAAACTAGAAAAGTATGTTAGCTAAGGTTTCATTTTTGCTGTGCATGTTAAGCACTGTATTAGTGCAATGCTCACTGACTCATCCTCAGAGGTGGAGAACTAATTGCAAAGTATCATGGGTCTACAATGAAGAACTGTACTTCTGTACAATTTTCACTTGAGTACATTTTGACAACTTTTGACATTGACTTACATTTAATAACACTTTCAAAAGAAATCTTATACTTCATCCACTACATTTTTCCCAAACACAATGTACATAATGCCACCCCATCCCCATGTCTTCCCTTATATCCACTTTGCATTGAAAAGTATTTCGAAATATTGTTGTCTCCTTTGTTTTTCATGCACCTCTGTTCATCCCACATTACAGCTTTATGAAATAATGTTACATTAGACAAATGTGAGTATCACTGTCTCCAGTACCGTTTCCTGACCTAAAGTTATTCTAACCTTCCTCCGCCATTTATTGGCACTCAGGTTTTGCAAACCAGATCAGACTGATTTAATGATCCCTGATCTTCTCTTCCGAGAGACCTTCCGTTCCTAAAAACAACATGTTTCCCCACATGTGTGTGTTGTTGTTTTCCTCTTTTGTGGGTCAGTTTGGATAAAGCCATTTGCTTATATAATGTAACGTGCAATAATGACGGCTGAGACATTTCTTGTTTTCATTGAAAGCAAATGATGTACCAGCAGACCAACTGATACTAATATTTTGTTCTGTGACCACAGATAACACAACATAACCACAGAAACACATAAATCAGTGTACTTAAAAATGGATGTTTTTGGTCCTCCAGAGGATCCTTTAAGGGATAGGCTCAACTCACAACTGCTCCTTACACATTAACTGGCCCTAGAATATAATGGAAATATTCTCACGTCTACACCTGACGGAGACCATACAGGTAGGAACATTGTGTACAATAAACCAGGAGCAGCAAGTGCAGTGCTTTCTCCTTGCTTTATTTGATCCTCTCCAAACCCTCCCTTATTCTCACATCCCCATGTACGCCACGCAGAAACTTGAGGTCGGAAGTGAAAGTCTTTTGTTAATTTCTCAAGACTTGCCTTGATGTATATGGTACTACAAAGATACTTCAAGGACACTGATCAACTTTTAAATCATCTCTCTTTCTCTCTTTCTCTATGTATCTATCTATGTATCTATCTATGTATGTATCTATCTATCTATGTATCTATCTATCTATCTATCTATCTATCTATCTATCTATCTATCTATCTATCTATCTATCTATCTATCTATCTATATCTTTTTACAGTATCTCTCTAGCCCTCCATCATGGTCCCAGGCTTTAACTGTAATTGTTGTTGAGCAATATAGACTTCAAAGCTGGGCATCAGACTGTATATCCGGACACTCTAGTGGCCAGAGTCTATTTTTAAAGGCTGGTCTCTGGGTGACAGCGAGGGAAGACAGCAAATAATTAGCCTGCAGACGGTGGTGAGGGGAGGGAGGGAGAGAGAGAGAGAGAGAGAGAGAGAGAGAGAGAGAGAGAGAGGGAGAGAGAGGGAGAGAGTCAGTGCAGCCCAGAGTCTGCAGAGGCAAGCAAGGATGCGGCAGGGGAGGCAGTGATTAAAGATGAGAGCAGAGTGTTGTGTTTGCGGGGGAGAGAAAAGGACAACACTGGAGGCTGGCTGGAAGCTGGAGGGTGAGGTGGAAATGCCGGTGGTGGGGTGTTGTTTTTGTGTGCCTCCGCTTTCCGCGGTCAAGAGAGTATAGAAAAGTTTGTATTCTGTTAGTGATACGTTATGTTCATCTCTGAATGTTAAAGTTGTAGTAGGAGGACGACTATGGAGACCCCAGGACCATTTCACACCAAATGAACTTTGAAAACTTGGAAAACAACACTTTTCTGACATGATATGAACTTTCATACCTCATACTTGGCAGAGGTGTCAAAAGTAAAAATAAAAGTAAAAAAAGAAAGAGTTTCTTTCCAACACAAGTAACATAATCTAAGTAACCAGTAGACCTGTGTACTTGTCTTACAATCAGCTAACTCTGCACTGGTTGGATCAAGTTTGTGGTGGGTCCTGTTCAGTGTTTTTCAGTAACAACACAGTATATCTATCTCATTAGGTACAATGGAGTAAATGGTGTAACAGCCATGTAATGCCATGTGCTAGTGTTGTATTTACACCTCAAATGTACTTTTACTTTTACTTTTACTTTTAGTCACGCATTACCTACAAAGTCCTCCTCCTAACCTTCAAGTCCCTCCATGGTCTGGCACCCCACTACCTCACAGACCTCCTTCACCCCTATGACCCCTCAAGATCCCTGCGGTCCTCTTCCAAGGGCCAGCTGATCGTCCCTCGTACCAGGCTCAAGGCCACCAGTGACAGAGCCTTCCATGTTGCTGCTCCCATTCTTTGGAACAATCTGCCCGACCACATCCAGAATGCCCCTTCACTGGCCATGTTTAAGCAACACCTTAAGACACATCTCTTCCTGGAGGCTTATGGCTGCTAGTTCCACAAGCACTTTCACTTACATACAGTCACACATACGCTCACACACTGACGCGCACACACACTCACACTTTCCAACACAACACTCTGTGAAGCGTCCTTGGGTGTTTTGAAAGGCGCTATATAAAACAAAAGTATTATTATTAGTAGTATTGCGGCAATGCACTGCGTTTGTCAGCCGCCATAAAACCCGACTGAAGATTATTATTATTACCACTGATACTTGGTGGTGACACAACATACCACACCTTGACCAGGTGAGGTGTTCGCAAGAAAAATCCCCAAACAGAAAATATCCCAAAACACATTCCATCTCCCTTAGTGATCCATTCTAATTCAACACATGAGTCACACACCTGTACAGTACACAGTCCACCTGTACATTCAGGTCCACTGCGCCATTGTGTGTTTCCACTGAAACGGCGATGGGTGTGTTTGGAAACTGCTGCTGTTCGTCAGTCAGGCCTTCAGTTCAGCTCACAGGCCTGACAAACAGCCTGGAAAGTCAATATTCCGTGCAGGAAATGGTCAAAAAAGGTACTGCAACTATGCTGCTCATTGAAACTGGGTTGGCTATCACCAAAGTTGATATTTACATGAAAGTTTACTGAGTAACACACAAATATTTTCTAGTATGGTTGTTTTGATCGTTGATCCTAGTAAGTTTATCTGTAGGAGCCACCGTGGGGCATCTGATTAAAATGCAGACATGATGTACAGATCCAGAGTATTTATTAACTTGTGGAGTTTACAGTTGTTGGGCTTGGGATTATTGCAGTTGTGGATGATATGAAATAGGTTGTGAAGTTGTGACAACCAAGTTGTAAAGATGTGGTTTCTACAAGTAAAACAAATGCAACAATGCCTCTTAGAAACATAAGCATGGTGACTACATTAATAGCTAAGCATGGCTAATCATACACTGACACACATGGAAAATAGCTACCCAAGCACCACTACATGAAATGACCAAATATCCACTTAAATCTAGACATACACGTTATTACACTGATATGTTACACCGTTATAGACAATATATAATCAAATTAGAAGCATAATCTCCGTCTAACACGGCAGGAAAAGTTACACATTATAAGTTAACTTAACCGCGGTAGCGCGGGACACGCGGTGCACGCTATAAACGCAACTGTCGGCAAATACGCAGTTATTATCAATGACATTCTACAAACGAACATTTAACAAGTCATACACAAACAAGAAATGCCAACACTTACGGTTTCTGAACACACAAACGGCACAAACAGTCCACAGAACCGAAGGGGTTCCTTTTAAATCTCTGCCTCCTCATCCACTGGTCTGCGCATACAACCCTCTGACTCGCACTCCAATTAACTGCACAAGTGTAGCCACAAGGGTTGCACGCGCAGGACGCACGGATGGCCAGCAGGAGGCTACCTGGTCATGTGAACAGTCTCTAGTCCTTCACAACAGCCGCCCCCAAACTGGTCACTGGTCCAGTTTGTCCTCATCTGAAGGACGGGACAGGACGGGGTTGGAGTCCAGGTCTGGAACGGCAGGCAGTGGGATGAGTCGGGCCACCGGCCTGATGTAGTGCCTGTCCTTGACGCGGATCTCTGCTGTCCGGATACGGCCATCAGTTCCGGGGAGCACCTTGGTGATCCGGCCCACAGGCCAGAGGGCCCTGGGCAGCAGGGGGTCTACCACCAGGACGATGTCTCCAGGCTGATGAGCTGGCGTTTCCTTATGCCACTTAGCCCGGGTCTGAAGTGTTGGGAGGTAGTGGCGAATGAAATGAGCCCAGAACTGATCAGCAAGGATTTGAGAGTGCTTCCATCTCTTCCTACTTAGAAGCTCCGACTCCTCATAAACGGCTTGGGGCAGGGACGGGTCTAACCGCCCCATCAGCAACAAGTTTGGGGTTACAGGGTCTGCGTCCGCCACATCACTAGACACATATCCAAGGGGCTTGGAATTTAGGATTCCCTCCACTTCAATCAAGACAGTGCGCAACACCTCCTCTGGTATGGCGTGTGGTTGCACAGTGGCGTACAGGGCAGCTTTAACTGATCTTATTTCTCTCTCCCAAATGCCACCGAAGTGAGGTGCACTGGGGGGGTTGAACTTGAAGCTGATCTGGTGCTGTGATAGCTGCTCTTTCAGGTCAGGATGCAATGCTTGGAAGGCTTCACGAAGCTCTCGATCTCCGCCCTTGAAATTTGTGCCCTGATCTGATAGAATTTCTGATGGCTTTCCTCTTCTGGCGATGAATCGACGCAAGGCCATCAGAAATGCGTCAGAGTCCAGACTTGTCAGAACATCAATGTGGACTGCCTTTGTTGTCAAACATTTGAACAGTATTCCCCACCTTTTCTCTGAGCGCCGTCCAACTTTGATTGTGAACGGCCCGAAACAGTCAACTCCTGTGGAGTAAAAGGGGGGCTTGAACAAGCGCAGTCTGGCTTCAGGGAGGTCTGACATGAGGGGGACTTTGGGCTGAGCTCTCCACCGCTTGCATTCTGGACAGAACTGCTGATGCCGTTTAACAGCCTCACGGCCATGCAATATCCAGAATCTCCTCCTAAGCTCGGCAAAGAGGCGCTCTGTGCCGGGGTGCCTTAGGTCTTCATCCACGTCATGCACTATTAGTCTTGTGATCTTGTGTGCTGGATCTAGCACCACTGGATGGACCATGTCTGGTTCCAGGTCTTGGCTGCGGCGAAGACGGCCTCCAACTCTTATGAGTCCAGTAGCCTGGTCCAACTCTGGAGCAAGTGTGAGCAGCCGATTGGTAGATGTCAAGGGCTTACCAGCAGACAGGAGGGCGTACTCTTCTCCAAAGCTGTCCTGCTGTGCTCGTTGGAGCATTTCCATCTCTATTGCCCTATAGTCCTCTGCTGTTGGACTGCTTTGACCTGCGGCCGCCCCATGACGAGGAAGTGCAACCGCATGGACCAGATCTCTGAACGAGGAGAACCTTTCTAGGTCAGGGAGGGCTGGAGGCGCAGTGGTAGTGACCAGGCTACAGAACATCGTTTTTCGTGTCTCTGCTTCGTCCTCTGTTACAGTCACTGAAGGCTTTGTGGGCCAATACTCAGGCGACTGTGACAGGAATGGTGGTCCATCCTTCCATCTGCCATCCTCCGCTATTTCCATCAAGGTCTTGCCACGAGTGATGTCATCTGCAGGGTTGTTGCTGGAATCGACATAGTGCCAAGAGCATTCACTTGTCAGTTCTTGGATCTCAGCCACTCTTGTGCCAACGAACACTTTAAACCTGCAAGACTCCGACTGGATCCAGGTCAGGACAGTTGTGGAGTCTGACCAAAGGGTGACATCATCGAGGGACAAGGTGAGCTCCCTTCGGAGCAGAGCGGCTACTTGGGCTCCTGTCAGCGCTGCACAAAGCTCCAAGCGTGGCATGGACTGTTGCTTCTTGGGAGCTACTCTGGAACGTGCAGTGAGGAACGACATCTCCACATGTCCATCTGGACCTTCAGTGCGTAGGTAAGCAACGGCGCCATAGGCACGCTCAGAGGCATCACAGAAGATGTGAACTGTTCTGGTGCAAGCCTCTCTGTCCATCTGAGGACTCACATAGCAGCGGGGCAGGGATATCTGAGGCAGTCGCTGTAACTCTTCCTGCCACTCTGTCCACATCAGCAGGGCGTCTTCAGGCAACGCTGGGTCATCCCAGTCCCTTGCTTTGCTCCACAGGCACTGGACTAAGACTTTAGCCCTTGTGGTGAAGGGAATGATGAATCCCAGCGGGTCGTAGAGGCTAGCTAGCACCCGATAGATGTTTCTCATGGTTAGTGCTTCGTGGCCCAGCAGACGACATTTATAGCCGAGGGTGTCCGAGTGGCAGAACCACCGTAGGCCCAGCGCTAGCTCCTGAGGATCAGTCTCGGTGTCGTTCAGCCACAACTCGTTGCTTTCTGACCTTAGGTCCTTGGGAAGGTGGCTGATGGTCTCAGGAGTGTTGCTTGCCCACTGGCGGAGCTGGAATCCTCCCTCTGCCAGGAGGGACTGCAGTTTGTCCACCAGTGACTTTGCTTCGTCCACAGTTTGCACGCTTCGGAGGCAGTTGTCCACGTAGAAACATCTTTCCGCAGCTACACGGACGTCTTCCTCAGGCTGACTGTGGTCGGTCACATGTTTCAGTAGTGCAAATGTGGCGCAGCACGGGCTACATGTAGTCCCAAATGGAAGAACCTGCCATTCGTATATGCAGAGGGGGGTGTCTTTCTGCAAGTCCCTCCACAGGAACCGGAGCAGTGCTTTGTCTTGGGGTAGCAACCTCACCTGGTGGAACATTCCCTTTATATCGCTACTGATAGCGATGGAATGCTCACGAAATCTCAGGAGCACACCGAGCAGGCTGGAAGTCAAGGTTGGGCCAGGGAGAAGCAGGTCATTCAGATTGGCTCCATTATGGGAAAAGGAGCAATTGAACACGATGCGGTTCTTTCCATTGTGAGATACCATATGGTAAGGGATGAACCATGACTCACCATCCTTGCTCAGCCCTTCTTCCTTGACCTTCACGATGTACCCTGCTCGTTCCAGCTTCTCAATCTCCTCACGGTAGGCAGCTGCTCGATCTGGGTCCTTTGCCAAGCGGCGCTCGGTGTTGCGCAGTAGGGGGAGAACTGCATCCTTACGAGCTTGCAGCTTGGGCATGTTCTTGATTCTCAGCAGTGGTGTGGCATAGCGCTGTGTCCCCTCCACATCTACTCGCACAGTTTTCTGCTCCAGCAGGGCAATGGCCTCCTTATCCTGGCGTGACCGAGTCACAAACTTCTCGCTCCTGTAAGGTAGAACGTCTAATTGCCAAAGCCTTTCAACATTCTGGAACAGCTCAGTGGAGGGTGAAAGGGTGGACACATGGAAACACTGGCTTGACTTGAGCTGCTGCTGAACTAACCTGGTTGGCCCCTGCAATGTCCACCCAAGTTTTGTATTCACAGCCGCAGGTCCACCAGAGGGACCTAGTCGCACAGGCTCAATGGGAGTGATTAGCTCAGGGTAGTCTGACCCTATCAGGATGACTGGGTGGACTCGGTTGAGGTCTTCGATAGGCAGCCCTTTGAGGTGTCTGTACTTCTGTTGCAGTGCCTTCACAGGGTAAGAATGCTCTGCTAGGCCTAATGGCTCTGCTGTGAAGGCTCCACGTATCCGGAATACTTTGTTTGGCTGACAGACAGGGGATATGGAGAAGGATACTGAATGGCCCTGTATGACTTTCATCTCCTGGCGCACTGTTCTCAGGGCTAGGCCTTCTGGTATGCCGCGCAGCTTCAGTGTTCGTGCAGCTGTAGCGAGTAGAATCGTGCGCTCAGAGCCATCGTCCAATATGGCGTATGCCTCCATGCTTTCTTTTCCATTGCGCAGGATTACTTTGCTCACCTTCAGCATCACTGGACTGCCACCTGACCGTCGATCGAGGTAGAACACATCGCTTGGCTTAGTGACTGCATTGCTGCTCTCATCAGAGGGTGACCTAGCATTGACATCATGCAGAATCTCCAGATGCCTCCCTTTACACATCTTGCAGGTGGTTTTGAGGCGACACTGCGAAGCCTGGTGAGCACGCCCACATCGCCAGCACTTTCTGTTTGTCGTTATCCAACTCCTCTTCTGTTCAGTGGTCAGCTGGCTGAAGTTGGAGCACTGACTCAGGTAATGCTGATCATTCGAACAGTAAGAGCAGTAGGCCTGTCTCTCACCTTGCTTGCTGTTGGGTGCCGGGGGTTTCTCACTCACAGCTGCACTGACTTGCTGTTCGGCCCCATGGAGAACACTGGTGGCACGGTTGGACTTTGGCTCCCTTCGCTTCTCCTTCTTAGAGTCGTCAGCAGCCCCAATCACACTGAGTGTCTCGAACACTGTCTCCTGCATTTTCAGCTCAAATTCTAACCACTCAGCGAAATGGTGCAGGGTGGGGATGCGGATGTTCTTAGGGTAAAGGTAACGCTTGAACTGTGCTCTCAGGTCTTGTGGCAGCTTCAGCAGCAATCTTGTGACGTGAGAGCCACACTGCATCTCGATCTGACCACTCTCACCTAACTGGTCAAGCATCCCATGTAAAGCCCGGACGCGAAGTGCAAACCTCTTGAACGCACTAGTATCATTAGCGCGGATATTGGCAGCATCCATCATTTCAGCGATATGTAGCAGGGCCAATTGGTGAGGCTGTCCATAGTGGTCAGTGAGGGATGCCATAGTGTCTGAATATGGCTTCTTGGAGTTGGTATAGGAATCTGCAATTAGCAGAGCTTCTTCAAATCTCAAATGATCCACCAATATTTGATAGTTAAATCGCTCTGTTGCATCATCAGGCAATAGGTTATCCAGTGCTGTCTTGAGCCAATTGAACTCTCTGGGGTCAGGTTTCGTGAATTGGGGGATCTTAGGCTTTGGTCCACGGTACACCCGCTCTTGCTGGCTTTCTCTGGGGTGCTGGGCTTGACCTGAAGGCATAGGTTGCCCTGTGTGTGATGGCGCATTACTGACTGCATCCCATTCAGAACCTGGGTCTGGCTCACAGTACTCTGGCGTGACAGGTCGTCGGAGCTGTGGTGGCACTCCCATACTCCGCATGTGCTCTGTGAGCTCCTCTACCACATTACTGTAGTTCCTTGAGGGGTGCGTGGGTTGATCAGGCCCAACAACTCGATGTGGTGGCGGAGGGGGAAGTATGCTTCCTCTTTCATAGCACCATAGGGCCCTGTCTTTTCCTCTGTAAGCGCGCCATCTTGTGCACCGGAGTACTGCGCCTGTAATGGTGGTGGAGGTGGTAATGTTAAGCTTATATTTCTTAAGAATGGTTGAGGGGGAGCAGAGTGGTCCACAGCAGGTGGGGGAGGAGGAGGAGGCAGTGTGTCATATGATTGAAGATGAGCAGAGTGCTCCACAGCAGGTGGAGGAGGAGGGGGTGGCAGCGCTTCGGGTTCTGAAGCTCTGGTGTTAATTTGTCGCTGCATCTGAATGACTGTTTGATGTAGCTTCTGATTATCCTCTTGCAACTGTCTAAGCGCATCCAATATTGCAGATGTAGCCTCTGGTGCTGCTGCAGCAGGGTAGGCTGGAGTGCTCTGGTACAATGGTCTGAATAGCCCGGGCCGGTTTGGACTTCTTGAGGCGGCACCGGCATAATCAGACTGCTGTGTGGGTAAGTAGAGAGCAAGAGGGTCCGTCTCGGCTGCCCTCTCCGCGCCTCTGTCTTGAACTCCAGCTACTCTGGGGGATGGAGGAGGATACTGACCATAATTTGGATACTCAACATCATAGTCATTTAACCAAGCTGGTGGCCTCCTCTCACGCCTTGGCCTAACATCTGCTGGATGGCTGGGTTGATTGTTGTACATCATGGACTAATTTACACGGCAACTTCTCTTCCCGGGTTTCGGCACCATATGTTTTGATCGTTGATCCTAGTAAGTTTATCTGTAGGAGCCACCGTGGGGCATCTGATTAAAATGCAGACATGATGTACAGATCCAGAGTATTTATTAACTTGTGGAGTTTACAGTTGTTGGGCTTGGGATTATTGCAGTTGTGGATGATATGAAATAGGTTGTGAAGTTGTGACAACCAAGTTGTAAAGATGTGGTTTCTACAAGTAAAACAAATGCAACAATGCCTCTTAGAAACATAAGCATGGTGACTACATCAATAGCTAAGCATGGCTAATCATACACTGACACACATGGAAAATAGCTACCCAAGCACCACTACATGAAATGACCAAATATCCACTTAAATCTAGACATACACGTTATTACACTGATATGTTACACCGTTATAGACAATATATAATCAAATTAGAAGCATAATCTCCGTCTAACACGGCAGGAAAAGTTACACATTATAAGTTAACTTAACCGCGGTAGCGCGGGACACGCGGTGCACGCTATAAACGCAACTGTCGGCAAATACGCAGTTATTATCAATGACATTCTACAAACGAACATTTAACAAGTCATACACAAACAAGAAATGCCAACACTTACGGTTTCTGAACACACAAACGGCACAAACAGTCCACAGAACCGAAGGGGTTCCTTTTAAATCTCTGCCTCCTCATCCACTGGTCTGCGCATACAACCCTCTGAGTCGCACTCCAATTAACTGCACAAGTGTAGCCACAAGGGTTGCACGCGCAGGACGCACGGATGGCCAGCAGGAGGCTACCTGGTCATGTGAACAGTCTCTAGTCCTTCACAACAATGGTAATGACCATATGGTCATTTTTGCAGCTAAAAATGGCTATTTTTGGAAATTCAAAATGGCGGACCATGGAGAAGATCCCCCTTTTCATGTATGAAAAGTGCAAATTTTCCAGTCATAATGAATACTTAGAATTTGATGGTGGTGGTAAGTATTCATGAAAAAGGTAACATTAGTGAATGGGCGGCATGAATTCTGGAAATAAACAACTAAAAATCTCACACTATTTAACACTTCAAGGGACATTTACGCACCATAGAGCCTTTTTGTGCCATGTTGTACATTGTGTGTACATTGTGTGTACATTGTGTGTGTGTGTGTGTGCGTGCGTGCGTGCGTGCGTGCGTGCGTGTGTCCTGTGTGTATGCATATGCGGTGCTTGCAGATGTGCATTTATGCATGTGCTTGAGTGTTTGCATGTGTCCATGTGAGTGTGCTTACGCATGCAGACACACCTGTGTGATATGGGAGACAGAAAAATCTCACAACCATGGGAATCACTGGTGTTGTGTTGTCCATTGATGCTTCAACTCCTACCTGTCTGGATGCTTCTTCAGTGTGTCATGGTGAGGTAAACTGTCTTCAACTCACACCCTCACCACAGGTGTACCCCAAGGATAAGTGCTGGGACCCCTTCTGTTCGCAATGTACACCTCCCTAGGATGTGTCATTCGAACACATGGGTTCTCCTATCACTGCCACCAATATGTAGGCCTACCTGTCGTTCCAGCCAGATGACTCCACGGTTTCGGCATGCATCTCAGCCTGCCTCACCGACCTGTCAACATGGATGAAGGAACAAACATAACCTACAGCTGAACATGTCCAAGACAGAGCTCCAATTGGTTCCAGCTAAAGAGTTAATCTGTCACAACATCAACCTCAAGATGGGCTCTGACACTGTCACCCCAAACAAAGTCACCAAAAACCTTGGCGTCATGATTGATGACCTGTTATCATTCTCCAACCACACCACATTAGTCGCCAAGCCTGCTGATTTGAGATGTTTAACCCCTTAGCGCAGCACTATGGCTCTCTGTAATGTCACAGTAATGTTGTTATGATGTAGTTAAGCATTTTCAGCAAGTGAATAGGGTCGCTGGCGACCCCTGCTGCAGTAAGAGGCTACTATGCGGAAAATCAGACCTCATATGCTGATCATGCTGGTCCAGGCCACAGTCATGTCCCGTGTTGACTACTGCAGCTCCGTCCTGGCAGGTCTACCTTGTATCTTGTTCATTAAAATCACTGCAGATGGTCCAGAATGTGGCGGCATGGTTGCAGAACCAGGTCACTCAACCCAAAAGGACCCATGTTACTCCTCTACTCATCAAGTTGCACTGGCTACCGATCACTGCGAGGATCAGGCACAAGGCCATGACCCTTGCCTACAAAACCACTGCAGGAATGGCTCCAGCTTATCTGAAGGGTATAGTACACTAAGGCCTTATGTTCTTGGAAGACAACTATGCTCCTCCAACACAAACCATCTGGCCCTGCCACCTGCTCGCTCTAAGTGATCCCAGTCAAGACTGTTCTCTGTCATTGTTCCTCAGTGGTGAAACAATCTCCCAGAGGCAGCAAGACTATGCACATCTCTCTCAACCTTCAAGGAGGACGTAAATATTCTGCTCTTTCTTGACTATGTACTACACCAGGGGTCCCCAATCTTTTTCAACTTGGGGCCCACTTGAAATTTTCACAGAGGTTCGGGTCCCACCTCTGACCCAATAAACAATAAAACCCATATAAAATCCAAATAAATCAATTGCAACTCACAGAAAAGTATGATATTGATTTTTAGAAAATGATTTCAATGCCCACTTGGAATACCTTCAGGGCCCACCAGTGGGCCCCGGCCCACAGTTTGAGAATCACTGTACTACACTAATGCTTCAGCTGCCCCAGTCCCGGGCCAGGAACTATGGCATGATGTATACGTGTGTGTGTACTCTACTTAACCCCAGTGGTGAAGTCTACTTTTTTATGGTGGGTATACTGTATATTAGAGCATTTTTTGAAGTGGGTATATTGTATAAATTTGTGCTATTCAAAACAATGGATCAATCAATTTTAAGTGGGTATACTGAAATCCCTGAAATTTAGAAGTGGGTATACTCCGTATACCCGCGTTCTACGTAGTCTACACCACTGCTTAACCCTGTGCTAATGTACTTTAAAACCTCATCTGCACTTGTTGTTCTGTATATTTCCTGTGCACTTTGTATCTGCTAGTGATGTTGGCCATGATTATGTCCTCAATTGTTTCTTTGGCTAAAAAAAACATCTGCCAAATGCAATATAATGTAAATTAATGTGAAAGTAATGAGCTTTTTTAAAGTAATGAGATTTTTTAAAATCAGGGCCAAACTTGGGCCATCTCAGGGCCACATCATCTACAGCTGCAGACATCAAAGGCAGGACGAAGTGAAATAGGTCAGCAGACATCTACAAGAACAACGTCTCTTCTTCTCCTCAGGGTGCTTCCTGGTCCCTCTCCATCCATTAGTGTTTATTTACTCCGTCTCCTGTCCTGTCCTCCAGGCCAGTCTGCTGCCCCTCTACTCATCATCTCTGGGTCTGGGTGAGGAGCCCCATGGGCCTGTGGGAGCCCCACCACCTCCTCCTTCTCCACCAGGATGAGCACACTTCCTCTTCCTCTCTTCTGGAGGGGGTGTGAGGGAGGTTCTCTTTGTCTGTTTGTCGGTCGGAAGGTCTGTCTGTCCTTTTGTCTTTCTTACTCTCTTTTCCTGACCCTGTCCTTCTCTCTCGTCTCTCGTCCGTCCGTCCGTCTCTCTCTCTCTCTCTCTCTCTCTCTCTCTCTCTCTCTCTCTCTCTCTCTCTCTCTCTCTCTCTCTCTCTCTCTCTCTCTTTCTCTCTCTGTATCTGCCTCCTTCTTCTTCTCCATCATTACATTACAGCTCCCCTTGTCTTGTCCTGTGCTGTAGCTGTATTGCATGCAATAGCCCATGTGTAAGGAACTGAAGGGGTGTTGACACCAACAGGGGGTACAAACGGGTCAGATATCCCAGACTAAAGGAGAGAGGGGCAGGGGCCCAGAATTGGCTCCTCATTACATTGCATGTATTGGGTGGGGGGGGGGGGGGGGGTCTTTCAGATGAATTTTTCCTGGGCCCAGCCAAATCTGTATCTGTCGGTGCCCCTGATGGAGGGGACTTAGCGCCCGGAGCAGATCCTCTTCCACCGCCTGCTCCGGTTGGGGGGGGTCAGTGCACTGTAGTATCAGCCGACAGTTGGCCCAACTAACGTATATGAGCTCATGGGAAAACAATGAAACCTTACATAAGCTTTTTAGAGAGGACCTCGGGAAGCCCTCAATTATATCTGGGGATTATTTTATGACCATTAGGCCTCAGGGAGAGAAAAAAAACATCTGAAAGTAATCATAAACATGTGGCCGGTCACTTTGATCTGTATATTAATGAATTACTGTCTAAGAAATCCAACAGCAACATCATGCAGCCAGTGTTTAATTAAAGGTTTTGCATTTTGAAAATTGTGGAAGTGCACCATTTTTCATCATTTTGTTTTTGCAACAACATGTTGTAGGCCCTCTTGAATGCTTCTTGAGCAAATTATTTCATTCTGACCCAGTAGGCACTTCACATTTTGTATAGCAATCCAATATACACATAGCCTAACCATGGTGGATATTAAGTGTAAAGTTTTCCCCCTGTGCAGCGTAGGTATTCCAATATATTGTCCATGTGAAGCCTTTTCACACAATAGATTCAAAGTATTTGTGTTGTAGCTGCCTGATCAAAAATGTTTCTTATGAAAATCAAACCTGTTTCCTCCAAAAGCTAATCTTCAGCTTGTTAATGAATTATCTAATACCAATTTAGTGTTACACCTGCGGTTACATTTTAGGTGTACGTGCAGCAGAGTTTTATTCTTTATCAGGTTTTTATTTGATAAAGGCTTGGAGGCCAGCAAGAGTTAAATTACAGTTAAATCTTTCACTGATTACGCTTGATCCTCGCTGCAGAGAACATTTAGTCACATAACCGCATAGACTCAGGAATTAAGATGTCTATTTTTGATTCCCACCACCGGGTACTTTTGAGCTGTCGTCATTTTTGTAAGACGATAAAGACATGCTAAAATGACAGCCTGGAGCTAAGCGGAGCTGCCAAGGCCTCCTCTTCAGCGGAATCCCTGCAAGAACAAGCAGAGACAGCCGTCAACGGCTGGTGGAAAAGAAAAAAAGGTCTTCTTTCAAGTCAAACACGCTCATCCAAGTTGATTTCTTGCCACGTGCCATGACACCAAATTGCCCCCCTCTCCTTCTCTTTTGCTCTTGCATGACAGCATAATGGCTCCCATCTATATCCATTGCTAATGGTAGCTTTTAGCCAACAATGGCATTTGCATGGGCTTTCCATGTTAATTTGCCACTCGGCCCTTATCGGATGCGTTTCCTGCCCGCCGAACGGTGGGTCTAGCACCGAGAGCTTTCCAAAAGCTCCGACTGCTTAACGACTGGGGAGCGATAGCATCGCGCTAATCAGTGTGTGTGGTCAGATTACTAACCATGCTGCGTTTGCATGCGGAGGGTGCTGGGGATTTGTCTATCTGTCCCAGTGCAGTGCTGTGCGCTACTGCAGTGCTGTGCTGTGCTGTGCTGAGGACTCGGGGTGAGGTGGCGGACTGCTGGAAACTGCTCTTCTCTATCAACGGAGGGAGGATGTCTGCCTTCCTTCCATCCCATCCCACACCAGGAAGGCCCAGTGCATTACACATTACATTACATTAATTTATTGTATACTCTCACTGATTACATTACATTTAGATGATGCTTTTATCCAAAGCCACTTACAGTTATTTTAATTACAGGGTGTTGGGTACAGTCCCTGGAGCAGTGTGGCGGTCACCTTGGGGTGCCTTGCTCAAGTGGAAGGGTGGGATTTGAACGTGCAAACCTCTGATCTAAATCCCATCTCTTAGTGCAGATGGGGTCACCGGCGGGCCTATTCACTATCTGCTGAAAATACTCAACTACGTCATGACAACATTGCTATGACATTACCGAGAGCCGTAAGTAACAGATTGAGACATAGGCATTACAATTTCGGTGAGAGTAAGGTTATAAAAAAGGCTCTGCGCGATAAGGGGTTGACTACCAGGCCACAGCTTCTGACTAAATCTACTGACTTCATATGCAAAGCCTTTCTTTCTTTTTTTTTTTTTTTTTTTACAGATTTGCCTCGTACACATTGGGGCTACAAATACTAACAATAAATAAGCTAAGCACACATGTAGGGTGCAAACTCTTGCACAAAATAATGCTAGCATCCATCCCAGAGCAAGAGGCCCTGCACATGACACGACTGCTCACATGAGAAAATGATATAGTACTTGCCACTAGGGCTGTAACGATATTGTATCGAACCGAGAAATCGTGATACAAAGACTCATGATACTGTATCGTGATACAAGGAGGCAGTATCGTGATACACCCTTTCAAAGTTTTGACACCTATCAGTCCATAAAACTGCCACATGATATGAATTGATGGTGCTTCCAAGCTTCAAATCATCATCATTATTATATTTGTTAACTTGTTTAAATTGTGTGTAGCCTCTTGTAACCTATTCTACCTACAACTTGTCATAGTTTTATTCATAATTTTATTTTATAACATTGGCAAATGTGAAATCGTGGGTGTATCGAACCGTAGGTCAAAAATCGTGATACGAACCGAATCGTGAGTTGAGTGTATCGTTACAGCCCTACTTGCCACTAATGTTGCACAATCCTATACCTAAACCTCTCTTGCACACCAGACCCATACAACGTATAATGTATACCATAGATTAAAAACACAGGAAAATACACACACACACACACACACACACACACACACACACACACACACACACACACACACACACACACACACACACACACACACACACACACACACACACACACACACACACTGAGCATCCATCTGGGTAAGGCCAGATTGTAAAGCCAAATTAGGTTTGTAGTTTGTAGATGAAGGTTTATGCATGCAGGTGTCATTTGCAAATTGTATCATTCAATCTTCGAACAACCTTATAACATGAATTGTGATATCCAAAATCCATATGCAATCCAAGTGAAGTCCTTTGCGATGGACAGGGTGTGGCGAGGTACTCTTCAAGCCGAGTTTGGTTTTCAGGGCCTACACAAACAATATCTTACGCTTCAAAGCATCCAGTATAGTGTGCTTCAGGGTAACACACACACACACACACACACACACACACACACAGACACACACTCATGCACGCACACACACATTCACCCACCCAAACAGCATCCTATCCCTTTAGGCTGGAGGAGTTGTTGGCTTATCAGTGCGCGTGGGCAAAGATGGCAGCAATCATCACGGAAACGTACAGTGTTGCACCCACGGCATGGCGGGGGGGGGTGGGGGCATCTCTGATCTGGAAAGGGGACAGCACCATCGCACCACCACACCAAGAACATCATGTACGGGCTCTTCCGGAAACTTCTTTGACAGTACTGCCATTGGCCTGGTCGCTCCACTGTGTGGGCAAAGCCGATCTCTTAGGCTAGATCAATCACTCACCTGGCCTGGAGTCCTCCTGAGTCATAACGCTTAGCACGAGGGGCATGGGGAAATATTGCAGTAATCATCACCATGACTGTAAAGGGAACTTGTCGCGTGTGGTGTGTGTGACCTCCCACTCGCTGAAAACTGATTTATCATCTGTGTGTGTGTGTGTGTGTGTGTGTGTGTGTGTGTGTGTGTGTGTGTGTGTGTGTGTGTGTGTGTGTGTGTGTGTGTGTGTGTCTGTCTGTCTGTCTGTCTGTCTGTCTGTCTGTCTGTCTGTCTGTCTGTCTGTCTGTCTGTTTTTCACACTGATCAATGCTGAGTCATGATGGACGATGTGCAATGTTGCTTTGTTTGCTGTGCGATTCCCAAATGGGCAGTACAGTAAATTTCCATTACAGTTTATTGACATTGATAATTTCAAAAACAGTTGCTTGAAAATAATTTAAAATTCAATAAAAATAAAGAACATGATACAGTATTTCGGCATGAAGTAAATACATGTATACATCTGTAAAATATATTTATACGTTTTGTAAAAGTGTTTTACTGCTATTTTCCATAATTGTTTCTATAATGTGTGGACATCAACCAACAGCCCAATCGTCTCAAGATTTATGTACTGTACAGTTACACTAATCCAGTGATTCTCAAAGTGTGGTCCGGGGACCACTAGTGGTCCGCGACAGAGCTCAGGTGGTCCGCGAGGGGATTTCTATTTGACCAAGACAAGCTAGGAATAAGCTATTTTG
>NC_085861.1:27853167-27883167 GCF_034702125.1 Engraulis encrasicolus | reverse complement strand
TGCATGGATAGCCTAGTAAACCAGCGCCACCCGCTGGATGGCAAATTTTTTTTGGCTGCGAGTGGTCTAGCCCCGTATTGTTGGAGTGGTCTGCCAGGCTTGCCAAGAATCTGGCAAACCAATCACAACGCAGAGATTTTTTTGGAATCAAAGCGGGCATGGTTTTGAGTGACGACGAAGCTCGCAACGTTGGGAAAGCACATCAACGAGAGAGATAGCGCTGATTGGTCAGAGCGCCGGCCTGTAGACACAGGCACGGTTTGAAAGACAATGGGTTGTTCTCATCAACAATCTTCGGATATGTAGCTTGCGTTAGTTCTGCCAGGAAGGACTCAATTATTATCCATCACGCTGCAGCCAATCAGAGGCCAGCCTCACATGTTTAAAAAGACGTGTCTGACTCACCCTTTTCGCTGCTTCAGGTGCCGACGTCAAAATACCGTCTGCACTCTCGACACGTTGCCCAAACCTGCTTTTTCGCTGTCATGTCGGAGCCTAACGACGACTTCGTAGTAGATGAGACCGACGACGATGAGGAAGACTACACCCCTGTGCGCCGAAGTTCTCGGATCCAGGCTAAGGCCCCGAGTCTCGCTTCCTGGTCCGCCGCTGAACTCCGGGCACTCCTGGAAGCGCGCAATGTCCCCGTTGCGGACGGCGCCTCGAAGGACGACTTGCTACAGCTTGCTTTCTCCCTCCCGGTAGATGCCCATGGCTCCGCCGAAGCCACTCGCCCCTTGGCTATCGATGCCGCGGCCGCTGTCCAGACGGCTGCCCCAACCGGCAAAAGGAAGCGCAAGTCAACACCTGCTCCAGCCAAACGCGCGAAGAAGACCTCTCTCCCCCCATCGTCGTCCGTTCCGCACACAGCAACCACCTCCATAGCCGCACCCGACGGTCAGATGCAACTCTTCAATGCCATCTCCACCCTCACCGAGACAGTAAAAGCTCTTGGCGCAAGAGTGGACGCCTGCGAAAGTTCCCGGCCCGTACCCGGAAGTCTCTCGGCCGCGTCTTTGCCTGGAGAGGCCGCCCTGCGCACTCTGCTCCCGCCGCCACCCGGAAGTGATTCCACCGTCACCACGCTCGGTGCCGCCGCGCTCCCACAAGCGGCTCCGCTCTCCTCCCAGCCCACTGGCGCCGTCACCACGCCTGCTCCCACCGCCCATCGCTTCTCTCTCGCAACAGCAACGCCCGCGGCTAACTGGGGTAGGCGCTACCTCCCGCCTCTCAGGTGTACCATCTCAGCTAAGCTGCGCACTGACATCATTCAAGGCAGGAATGTCAACTTAGCTGCGCTGCTGTTTCATACACCGGCTGCTGATCGCCAGATGGTGGAGTGCGGGGATGTTTCCGTCCTCCTGAAAAGCATCCGACCCCTGTCTGCAGCGCAGCCTGACTTTCGGAGAGTTTGCCGTGACGTTAAGTATTAATAGAGATGTGCTGTGCCAGGAATATCCGTGCCGAAGAGAGGAGATGGATCTGTACTTCGCCATGATGGCTGATTTTAACCTGCGCTACGGAGGAACGCTTTTCTACCAGTACCACAAGGCTTTCTCCGCAAAATCAGCCTCCTTCGTCTCCCTCTACAACGCGCGCCTGGATTGGGCCATCCAAGATACCGAACTGCTAGTGCGGCACTTCGGCGGCCAGCGCGCCCTCACCTGCTCAATCTGCAGCGCATACGGCCACTCAGCCGGGTTCTGCCCACGGACTGTGCCCGGGGCTGCCGCCACGGGCGCCGCTCTCATTCCCCCCAGCTATCCCAATCAGGTCGATAACCGTGGCCGCCCCATGGCCTCCCAACAAGGAGTTCAAATTTGTAATAACTTCAACATGTCTGTGTGCGGTTATTCTAATTGTAGATTTCTACATATTTGCAGTTTCTGCCACGACCCCCACCCGCAGAGTGTCTGCCCTCGTCGATTCCGCCCGATGGCCAAGGGCCGGGGCAGGGGCCAGCCACGTTTCAAGCAATTCTGAATGGTCACCCTTCCACTCCCATTAATGTCCCCCTCCTGGCCAGCTATCTGTTCAACCACCACGACACGTCCTTTGTAGACTATCTGATCACCGGGCTATCTCAGGGGTTCCGGGTTGGGGTAGTCTCTCCTCCATCCTCTTCCTTCATTGCGAGGAATCTGCAATCTGCTGTGTCTGACCCAGACGCCGTTTCAACCCTCCTGCAGAAGGAATTGAATAAAGGCTATGTCATCGGGCCCTTCAAGTCTCCTCCCTTTTCTGTCTATAGGGTTAATGCAATCGGGGTAGCCACCCGGCGTTATTCAGGGAAAAAGCGCCTTATTTTCGATATGTCGTCTCCCCATTCGGATCTAGTGGCTAGCGTTAACGAGGCCATCCCCCTTGCCCCTTTTTCCCTATACTATGCCTCGATCGATAACGCTATCCACATGATCAAAACCGCGGGTCACGGCGCGTGGTTGGCCAAAGCTGACATCACCGATGCTTTTAAAACCATGCCCATTCACCCCGCGGACTGGCCGCTGTTCGGCATCCAGTGGCAGTCTAAATTCTATTTCGCCGTCCGGCTGACATTCGGGTGCAGAAGCAGCCCCCACATATTTAATTGTCTCTCTGAGGCTCTGTGCTGGGTGCTGCTTAACGTCTATAAAGTGCCTTTTTTGTTGCACCTTTTAGATGATTTCTTGCTCGTCGACTTTCCCTCCCTCCGCACCGGCGTCCTGGACACCCTAAAATGCGTTTTCACTGAGTTAGGCGTGCCTCTGTCCGAGGAGAAAACCATAGGTCCATCGACTACTATCGAATTTCTGGGCATAGTCCTGGACACCGAGAAGATGCAGGCATCCCTGCCTCTTGATAAATTGGATCGCATTCGTACAGTCATAGCGTCATTTCTCTCCGCCCCGGCCGTCTCCAAGCGCGAAATGCTCTCCCTCCTCGGGCATCTAAATTTCGCTATGAGGATAATCCCCCAGGGGCGCTCGTTTATATCTCGCTTGCTGACGCTAGCTCACTCCGTCCCTAACCTGAGCGACACGATCCCCCTCGATGAAGGTGCCAGATCTGATCTCGGTTTCTGGTGTCAACTGTTGCGCTCGTGGAACGGCGTCTCCTTTTTCTATAACGATGTACACGAATCATCCGACTCCCTGGCGCTTTTCACCGATGCGGCCCCGTCTGTTGGCTTTGGGGGTTACTTCCAAGGGCAGTGGTTCGCTGATACTTGGCCGGTGGAGTTCCGAACCCCTGCCTCTGGGAGCGCCTCTATCGCGTTGTTTGAGATTTACCCGATCGTGGTGGCTAGCATGCTCTGGGGCAAAGATTGGTCACGTAAGCGCATAGTCCTGCACTGCGATAACGAAGCCGTGGTTAACATCATAAATAAGGGCCGCTCATCCTGCACCTCGATCATGTCCCTCGTCCGGCGCTTAACCTGGCAGTCTGTTTTGTTGAATTTTATTATCACTGCTGAGCATATACCTGGCTCCCACAATGTTGTCGCTGATGCTCTCTCCCGTTTCCGTTTCCAGGACTTCAGACGTCTATGCCCAGCCGCGCGCCGGGACCCGATGCCATGCCCTCCGCTCCAGGATCTGATACTGGATTGAACGCGTTGCCCCCCTCAATGCGTAACTCGATTGGTCACTACATGTCAAAAGGCTTGGCGCCATCTACTCTCAGGGCTTACAGATCAAGCTGGTCCCTGTTCTCTCTATTCTGTTTCTCTCTGAATGTGCCACTATTCCCCATGTTGATTTCTACAGTTTGCGCGTTTTTGGTTTTTCATTTCGAGTCTCGTAATCTTAACATATCATCCATTCGCAGGATGCTGTCGGGCATTCAGTTCTACGCTCGCTGCCACGACCCAGACCACCCTAGCCTATTTTCGCACACCTCCATTCGCCTCCTCTTAAAGGGCATGGCCAAATCCGTACCCAACGCACCCGACACTAGACTACCCATCACCCTCGATGTCCTTCATAGACTCATAATTACGCTCCGCGGGGGGATGTTTTCTCCCTATACTGACGCCCTTCTTGAAGCCGTCTTTCTCTTGGCTTTTTATGGTTTTCTGCGCCCTGGTGAATTCACGTCTCCATCTCTAGTGTTCGACCCCTCACAAGGTTTATGCTATTCTGACCTACTTTTCACGCCCCACTCGTTTTCTATCTTCCTCAAACACTCAAAAACTGACACACTCGGTTCCGGTGTTACAATTAATATTTCACGGCTCGGCACGACCTTCTGTCCCCACTCTTCCATGCTGCGCTATCTATCTCTGCGATCTCGCTCTCTCCCTCAGTCACCCCTATTCTCGATTAGAGAACGCTCGCCTATGACCAGCGATTGGTTCAGAGTTCACTTGGGTTCGGTGGTTAAAAAATGTGGTCTGCCCAGACGTGGCTACACGAGCCACTCATTCCGCATCGGAGCTGCCACTACCGCCGCGGAGAGGGGTATGGCCGACTCCTCCATCAAGCGCCTGGGGAGATGGTCCTCGTCGGCTTTCGAGTCCTACATCAGGCCTAACCCCAGATCGGTCCTCGAAGCTGAAATCACGCTCTCTAGCAGTCGATAAGGTAACCCCCCCGTCACGTAGAGGTTGGTTTTGGCTCCCGGCACGGTAACCGTTCACACGCGCTCGCTGCGCCACTTAGCGCTTATCACGCACCGTTCTCTGTGAGAGCATGTCCCTGCCTTATTTTCTTTCTGTTTACATGGTTGTCAATGTCCCTACATGTTTATGCCCACGTGAGGCAAGTCACTGCTACCTTAGTGCACGCGCACGCAGCGCCGATTAGAGTTAGTCTGTCTATGCTCCCCATGAGAGCGCCTGTCTGCCTTGTTCGTTACTTTCCTCCTGTGTCGTATGTCAATGTCCCTACATGTTTATGCCCATGTGAGGCAAGTCACTGCTACTTTAGTGCACGCGCACGCAGCGCCGATTAGAGTTTATCTGTCAATGCTCCCCGTGAGAGCGCCTGTCTGCCTTGTTCGTCCTGTGTCGTATGTCAATGTCCCTACATGTTTATGCCCACGTGAGGCAAGTCACTGCTACCTTAGTGCACGCGCATGCAGCGCCGATTAGAGTTAGTCTGTCAATGCTCCCCATGGGAGCGCCTGTCTGCCTTGTTCGTTACTTTCCTCCTGTGTCGTATGTCAATGTCCCTACATGTTTATGCCCACGTGAGGCAAGTCACTGCTACCTTGTGCACGCGCACGCAGCGCCGATTGAGTTAATCTGTCAATGCTCCCCGCGAGAGCGCCCGTCTGCCTTGTTCGTTACTTTCCTCATGTGTCGTATGTCAATGTCCCTACATGTTTATGCCCACGTGAGGCAAGTCACTGCTACCTTAGTGCACGCGCACGCAGCGCCGATTAGAGTTAGTCTGTCAATGCTCCCTATGGGAGCGCCTGTCTGCCTTGTTCGTTACTTCCCTCCTGTGTCGTATGTCAATGTCCCTACATGTTTATGCCCACGTGAGGCAAGTCACTGCTACCTTAGTAGGCATGCGCACGCAGCGCCGATTAGAGTTAATCTGTCAATGCTCCCCGTGAGAGCGCCTGTCTGCCTTGTTCGTTATTTTCCCCTGTGTTGTACGTCAAATTCCCTAAATGTTTTACTGCCCACGTGAGGCCAGTCACTGCTACCTTGGTGGGCACGCGCACTCTGCGCCGACTAGAATTTCTCTGCACAGCTCTCGTAAGGGCGCCCCTCTGCTCTGTCAGCCGTTTCCTGTTCTGCAGCCTGTGTCTTGTCTTTTCCTGCCCCCGTGCGGTGCATTCGAGTTATCGCTCCTTATAACGGAGCCCAAGACTCTGCACTCTGTTTCAGCGCTCTACAAGAGTGCTAATATTGCCTGCACTTCGCTAAACTCTGTCTGCTGCTGTCCGTATCTGACACTTCTCGTATCCTGTTGTGGTTAAGCGGCTTATTGTCTCGTCTGCCTGTTCAACTACTGGTGGTGGTGTTCTCGTGCGGCTCTCTGCACTCCCCTCCCCCGCCCCCACGTTCCCTCCATCCATCCTTAACGTGGTATGTGTTTCGTGCAGCGGAGCTCATACGCTGAAGAGTGTGTGTTATTCGTTTTCACTTTTTCGTTTCTCTATTTTTCCTTTAGGTGGGTTCCCGTTGTCAGCTACGGTGGGTCCGTTATGTCCTCTTCTCTCGCCTTTGATTGTGTCTCTTTGGGGGTAAGTTTCAGTTTTTCTCTCCGGGCTCTGAATAAAAGAGCTCGTTAAAACCCTGCGTTAGCCCACATCTTTTTTGGGGGTTGAAGGTCCAGTAGGCTACAGTTCCTGCAGCAAAACCTCAGCAGGCTCATCTGGATCCTTCCTCGCTGACCCGGGCTGACGATTGGGCCTCCGCCAAATTATTATATACCACAACCCTCATTGTTATCTTCTTCATTAAACAAGCAAATTCGATTCCTTTCTGTCTGAGTCTTTTCTGGCTGAAATGTAGCTTGCGTTAGTTCTGCCAGGAAGGACTCAATTATTATCCATCACGCTGCAGCCAATCAGAGGCCAGCCTCACATGTTTAAAAAGACGTGTCTGACTCACCCTTTTCGCTGCTTCAGGTGCCGACGTCAAAATACCCTCCTCCTTCCCCGCCACCACCAGTTGGGCCCATTCTCCACCCGGGGGTTGAAGGTCCAGTAGGCTACAGTTCCTGCAGCAAAACCTCAGCAGGCTCATCTGGATCCTTCCTCGCTGACCCGGGCTGACAATTGGGCCTCCGCCAAATTATTATATACCACAACCCTCATTGTTATCTTCTTCATTAAACAAGCAAATTCGATTCCTTTCTGTCTGAGTCTTTTCTGGCTGAAGTACTATTCATCGGGGCCAGACTAAATTACACATCCAATCTCACATTTAGACTGGTTTATCAGGCTAGTGCATGGACACACATACTGTCTCGGTTGAGAGATACATGTCCATCTTTGTTCTGTGTAAATTCTACCAGGGACATTCCATGTACCTGGTGGTCAAACTCTTACTAATCAATCAGTGTCACTTTTGACAGATCATACTTGTGTCATCATTGCCCAGGATTGTCAACCAATCACAACGCGGGATTGGGGATTTCCCTGTTACATCACTTATACATCGTTCCCTCTCAGCCAATGAATCGCATTCACGTCTTTTTAAAAAAGCTGTCACTCATTCAGTTTTCTGCTTCCAGTCAAGCCGACTTTGATGCCACCTCCACCCCTCCATCCACCGTCATCAGTGGTTCCCGTCTGATAGGGGGCAGGCTTCGCCCGCCTCTATCTCCACTGGAGGATATGCCGTCCTACCTACGAGAAGACGGGAACCTATGCCAAACAGATTAATGCATTGTTTTAACATGTATAATTGTTCGATAAATGTTAATAACGTTCATTTGCCTCTTGAGTCTTCATGGTAGAACTTCCCTAAAGACTCATGAAGTGCACACAGACATCAACAATAAAAAGCCATAAGATACATACAGTAGTTAGAGAGACAAGCATACACATTTCCATGTGAGGTGGAAGCTACGAATTTATCAAAGTGTAGAGTTGAGTGGAGTTGCTTCCACTAATTGGGTTATCAGTCATTACTGCTTTGAATGTCAAACTTTTTGAGATTTACATGTACATAAAATACTGCTGGCTATATGAATTCAGTTTCCACCACATTAGCCGATCAAAAAACAGCATTCTGTTTGAAGGGGAGATAATGTGTGGAGTGCTGATATGAGGTTTGCGTTCAATAAAAAAACATCCTGAGACCATCCAGAGTCAACAGAAGATACAGTATGCATAAACATTTTTGATGTGGATGTCAATTAGCCTGATTATCATCAACTTTCAAATCTCTTCGAGACTTGGTCTGACCAAGAGCATAACAATGAACATTTCCCAAACGGCATTTCCCAAATGGCCTCCCTTGGTTTGCTAATGATTGTTTGCTTCCCAACAAAGTGGGAGGAGTTCCCGTATTTGCGGGAACTCAGAAAGTACTTGCATTGACTCTTGACCTGACTGGTAGCAACGCTGAAGCTGTTGTGTCACCAGGAGGGCACGGCCTGGCTAGATGTCAATGCCATTGCGGGTGCATATTGTGCCTGGCAATCAAGCTTCTGTTTGTGTAATAATATGTCTTGCCCTCCCTCCAGGTTCAGTGGTTAGGATGGGATCCCAAACTTCCAAGCTTCAGTCTGGGTTTCAACAGAACAAGCACATAAGGGAGCATGGGAATTCCCAAGCTATGCTGTTAGGGGAGAAGAAAATGCAGTCAGAGGAGATTGAGTACAATCTAAGTGGAGCAGTGCTGCGTTGAGGGAAGCCATGCAGTCAATCAAGTCAAACACAAAGAGAAGAAGTTTGCCAACATTTGTGCCGTGGATGTCATACTGTGGAAGCACAATTACGAGGAGGGTGTATAAACCTGCACGTTGCCCTATGCACAGAGTGTTCCAAAAGTCAATCAAACTCACACAAAGAACCAACTTGTGATTTGACTCTGATCCAAGGGCAACCCACCAGTGCTGATCGTTTGTCATCACTCTCTATATAGGTTGAAGTCATTTGGAATTCTGCACAGGGTGAAACTCAGCAGTTGCTGCTGCTCCTTTGTTTTCATTTCACAGAATTCTGTGAGTCATCATCATCGTCTTGCTGTTGTGACTCCCAACAGACCTAATGTGTATGCAAGCAGCCACTTATTGGCTTTCTTTTACTCATCAACATGACCTGCGTATGTCGGTTAAAGGGTGCACGCCCTTGCCATATTATGCTAAATTGGTGATGGCTGGGTTGATTCATGACAAATGCGGTATGTCTGTGCCTGAGATTCGCACAATGCAATAATGTGCTGGTACATGCTGCGAGCTGTGTGTGGTCGGTCAGAAAACTCTAATTCGATCATCATTTATCATCCTGGTCACAAGGCAGAGTCTTGGATTTGTAATTTGAGGGAAAATATGCAGTGATGTGGCTAACTGTGCTAAGACGCCCATACCTACAGTAGCATATACTGTACCTTCCTGTGAGGACCCGGGTTCGAGTCTGACCTAGAAATCTTCAGATGAGTAGAAGTATGCACATCCAACCTCAATGAGGCCAGGTGCAGGACAAAGGCAGAGACTACAAGTTTGCACACTTCAGCACCGTTTTGAAGGTTCATTCAAGACACACAACGTTTTGACCCAGCAGGGTCTTCATCAGGCCTGTGATAGTGGGTAGGAGATGTCATTTTAAATAGTCTCTGTTGCGGTGAGCACAGGTCAGGTGGATGGGTTGCATCAATACCCAGAAACGAAGACTCCACCTATAGTCATAGGTAAGACATGCAGGTGTTAGACGATGAAACTGAAACACCTGGTTTTAGGCAGGTTTGGCTATAGCAACCCAGCCATGTACACTGGCCCTGTGGAGCTCCTGACAGACAAGTCTGATGGAAACAGGAGAGTTGAGGTGCACATTTAATTCTGCCACCCTTGATTTGGGCAGCTGTGTTTTTTTTATACATTCCGGGTTAGCACCCCAAACACCCCTTTCAGACAGCCTCCTCTTGCATCCACAGTTAATCCTGTTGGATGTGGTTCGCCCTTCTTCGTGGTATGCTGACATTTCCCTGGCTACCATGTCTCTTTTATACATCACAAAGACTTGCTGTCTTGGTCACAGATGTGCCAGCAAGACTATATATATACACACACACACACACACACACACACACACACACACACACACACACACACACACACACACACACACACACACACACACACACACACACACCTAAATATGCTATATATTTAGGGCAGTCATGGGTAAGCGTTTAGGGTGTCAGACTTGTAGCCCAAATGTTGCCGGTTCGACTCCCGACAAATGAACCAGTGCTCTCCCCCATCCTCCTCCATGACTGAGATACCCTGAGCATGGTACCGTCCCGCCGCACTGCTCCCTTGGGGCGCCATTGAGGGCTGCCCCCTTGCACGGGTGAGGCATAAATGCAATTTCGTTGTGTGCAGTGTGTACTTGTGTGCTGTGGAGTGCTGTTTCACAATGACAATGGGAGATGGAGTTTCCCAAGGGGCGTTCACTACCGGTAAGTCCTTTGCTCACCCTTCCCTGTCTCTCTCTCCCAGCTCACTTCCTGCCTTTCCATCACTCTCCTGTCTGATAATAACCAATACAGGCTTGAAAAGCCCCCAAAAATTATTTTAAAAAATAATTAAAAAAAGACAAAGCTTGAAACTAGAAACTAGAAAAAACTTGAAAACATACCAAAAACATGCCAAAAACTAGCAGGAAAAAAAGTCTCAAGTGTGACATGGACCATGTTCCAATCCCGATCTCTCTCTCTCTACCAATAAATTCCTTCCAGCTCTTCAACTCTCTTGTCATTCTAACAAAAGCCCACAAAATATGATTGGAAGGCATATTTTAAAGCCCTTCATCTGTACTTCTGGCCTTACAGTGTTATATAAAGCAATATAAAAACACTATAGAAAACTTGCAACCCCTAACTTGTAATGTGTGGGGAAAGAATGTTTGTAATGTGGTTGTAACGTTATAACCTCATTTTTTTTATAGAGAGACATTACGCATTCCACGGGAAGAACAACGTGAACTGAAAAGAAGCTACAAAGAGATATGATATCAGTCGTGCCCTTAATTGTGTGGCACGTTAATTAAACTTAAATAGGGGTTATTGCGCAAGTTGCACTCTCTCATTGGTGCCACGCTGATATGGCAGCAAGACTCCCAAGCCAGGGGTGCATTTCTGGAAAGCGTAGTTGCTAACTATGTCAGCTACTTTGTTGGTTGCAATGCAATTTCCCATTGGCAACTACCGAAGTTGCTAACTGCTAACAACTACACTTTCCAGAAATGCACCCCCAGATGACTCGAGGGGGAAGTCTTGGTACTCAGGGAGGTCCGTGGCAGGAGACGCATACTTGCCTGACAGCGGGAGAATGCCAAGGCAAGGCAAATGATTAATGCGAAAGTGGAGGTGGGGGAGGTGGGGGAGGTGTGGGGCAGGAGGGGTAATGGTTCAGTGGTAACTCGGGATCTGCGTAAGAAATCACATCTGAGTGTTTATGTTTATATGACAGTTGTTGCACAACACATACGCACGCACGCATGCACGCACGCATGCACGCACACACACACATACACACACACACACACACACTCACAAGAATAACAGACACCCATGAAAACAAAATGTCATGCTTGCAAAGGTGTCACGTCACTTGGACTGAATTATGTACAACTTTTACAGCATAAATAAATACCCTATGTGGGTCACACTTACAAAACTGTTGTGTCACTGTGAGTTGGTTATGCACAACCCTTTTATGATGTTGGAAACCAGACTCACTAGTGTTTCCCCCGAGTTGGGTGGAGTTGGCATAGCATCAAGAGGTCACAAGAAGAGTCATCAAGAAGAGTTCAAAGACAGTTTAACCCACTTCACCTTGACCCGGGCCCAGCAAAAGCTGCCAGCAGCCCTGCGCGCGCACACACACACACACACACACACACACACACACACACACACACACACACACACACACACACACACACACACGCACGCACGCACACACACACACACACACACACACACACACACACACACACACACACACACACACACACACACACGCACAGAAAGATACCCATCTAGTATGCCCACACCTTTCAAGATATCATGCTTACAAAAGTGTTGCGTCACATTGACCAAGTTATGTAGACTACAACAACTTTCACTTATGCCAACCTTACGAAAGTGTAGTGTCATTGTGACTTACTGTCATTATGTGCATCCTCACGGCAATGTTGGAAATCAGACTCTGGGGTATTGCTGCTTGTAATGTGGTCAGATATGTAAAATCTCTGATCTATCTCCCAAATTAGGTACAATGGATCAACTGGTATAACAGTTACAGTTTGTAATATCATGCATCATGCACTAGGGTTGTACTTACACAATGAACTTACTTCTACTTCTACTTTGGACACCTTTGGAAGTTGTATCTCATCAAGAAGTAGAGGTTAAAGTCCTGGTAGGATAGTGTGTTGCACACACACACACACGCACACACACACACACACGCACGCACGCACGCACATACACACACACACACACACACACACACACACACACACACACACACACACACACACACACACACACACACACACACACACACACACACACACACACACACAGACACAGACACACACACAGACACACACACACACACCAGGCACAGGGTTCAAGAGAGATGAACCCACCCAAGGCCAGAAATCAGGCTGTGCGTCTCCCTGAAGTCAGGCAGTGTCACGACGATCACTGTACGAGGCCACGCGTGTCTGCCGGACAAAAACAGGATGCCGTTTCACATTCCATCCAAGTTCTCGCCACTGGAGGCGAGCGAACGGAGAATGACCGGAAGAGACTGTCGGGCGTCAGAGAAGGGATAAGATCGGACGGTCAGCCATTGATACATGCATTGATAAGGCCACGCATTAGAGAGGCGGCTTTGTTAATGGCCAGGGAGTCATGTAGCAGCGCTTGGGATCAGAGGGTCGCAGGTCTAAATCTTGTACGGCATCTAGACGGCTGAAGTGCCCTTGAGCAAGGCGTCTATCTATAGATACAGTGTAGCTCTAGGGAGTCTAGCAGTCAGTTGTTGCTACTAAGATGCTAAGCATTATACAATGACTACTTGAGGTTCGTAATAAACGTAACATAATCAAAACAATGCAAATGCACGCATACATAACTTTACAACAGAAAAGGCCTTCCTGTACGCCTCAGTGGTGCGTCAGTGTTGTTTCTATTATCATCAAGGCTGTCAACGCATTGTTTATGCAGCAGATACAGATAAGCATGGTGCATTTACTCAAAAAAAAATCCATGGAGTCTTTTTGTCTTATCAGTTAATATTTGGCAGTGCTCATGCATAATATCAAGACTCATATTATGTCACACTCATATAACACGCTACCAGACTGCATGCATAGTAATAGCAGGTGATAGCAATTACACAGCAGCAGTTATGGACATTACTGTGCAAGTGCCATCCTGTTAGCGTGATGGTACACATTTGCCACCCTGTTATACCTCGCTACCCAATGTAACGGTAGTCGTCCTCAGCATAGAAGCACAGGTACGAAACAACTGAGCTAAAGGTCTAGGTAGCTCAGCCATAGGCGTAGCCAGGGATGGGCCTGGGCCTGCCCACTTGACATCCAAGCCCACCCCATTCACACATGACAGTCAACTGTTGCCTCATCGAACTATAATTAAGTTAATGGCATAGCACTGAGCGATAATTAATCATTTTGTCAAAAGTCTGGTTCATCTTCTGTGATTTCTATGATTTCAATTTCAAAGTATCATTTTTGAGCACGATATTATAATATCTACCTACACGCTTTCGGATTGGGCCCGTCCGATTTTTTCTGGGCCCACCTGTTTTATTATTTCTGCCTACGCCCCTGGCTCAGCGGCTATCACATCTGTGTGATGCTGCGTGTAGACCAGGAATGACCTACGCGACCCAGGTAGTTGAGGTCGCTGAAGAAGTGACATTGACGTGTTTGATTTAGCTAATCACATAACAGCTCTGAGTTGACAGCCTGGAACATTCGTAAATTCCAATTGGTTTTCGCCGGACCGCGTCACAGCTCATTACCATAATATTTGCTTGACTTTAATCGCTGAAATTTGCTATGGTCGCTCAAGTCGCTTCGCTCCTTGCAAATTCGCTTTGGTAGCTTTTGTTGCCGGTGCTCCATAGAGAAATAATGACTTCCGTCGCTCAGATAGCGTAGGTCGCGCTTAGTATACACATACACACTACAAAGGAGGTTTAGTAGTGCTGTAGGCATCTGCTACTCAAACATTGCACTGCAAAGATCCCCCCTACAGCACATGTTCATATAGAAAACCGTCAGAACTGCAAGAATGTGCTACAGAAATGATAGCAATCACAAGTGCAGCCATTGTTATTATTGATGATGTTATCAGTAAAATGCTCTCTTTACAGGTGCATATGTCATACGCAATGATTGAACTCTTTGGAAGTGGTACTGGAATAAATGACTGCTCCAGTCTTATTATTCATAACAATAGGACATGTATATGTCCCCGGTTCTTAGAGTGAGATGAGGGAGTCGTCTCTATGGGAGTAGCTCATCGGTGGATGTCCCCTGTGGAGCGGTCCTCCCGCGGGGAGTAGTCGAAGGAATTCGACTGATAAGAGAAAAATAGGACATGTATTTGTCCCTGGTTCTCTGAAAGAGAATGAGAGGGACTACTCTCTGCTATTCCCGTCTCGTCTAGAAAGTTCAGTGATCTTGTGGTGGAAGAGGAAGTGCGCAGGTGCAGGCCACATTTTATAGCCCCTCTTGGAAGGCGGCAATGCGGGGCCTAGCAGCCTTTTTGCCTGACGGTGATTTAACGGTGTTCGGTGGATGTTCCCTGCTGAGCGGACCTCGTCACAGGTCTCAGCCAATGAGCTACTCCCACAGAGATGGAGACAAAGTCTTACGAATAAGAACCATATTTATAAGGGAACAACATTCAACACAAGGCAAGTTCGATCTTAATCAGCCTTGCAGTGTTCCAGGCAGGAATCAACAAAAAAATAAGGGGAGAAAAAAGAGAAAACATCCGCCCCAGGCAAGAGCTATAATGTGAGCAGCACGCAAATACCAACCCAGCCTAGGCTATAATTATTAGAGTCTCAATCCTGATACTCCTTATCTGTCCCTCTGATGAACCTGCATGGGTTTTATAGGCAACATTACATGATGAAGAGATGGAGAGGAAGCAAGGGTGAATGAGTAACTCGATGCCATGTGTGTGTGTGTGTGTGTGTGTGTGTGTGTGTGTGTGTGTGTGTGTGTGTGTGTGTGTGTGTGTGTGTGTGTGTGTGTGTGTGTGTGTGCGCGCGCGCGTGTGTGTGAGTGTGTGCTTGTGTATCAGTGCAATTAATATGTGGTGACATGCCTGGAAAGGATGGCCCGAGGAACGTTGTTAATGAGAGTGTAGGCGCCAAAGGCCTCATCATTCACAGATGCCTGCACCAGCAGCACCAGGCGAGAGAGAGACGACTCCCTGGCACATCATTAGTTATTCTGGGGGAGGCTGGCGGTTACATGAGGAGCAGGCTTACCATAGGAGCGGCATAGTAGGCCTACCAAAGGGGTCGGCCAGGGTTTAATTCCTCAGTGTTGTGACTTGCTTGTTCCCTCCCTGCATCGTTGCATGCACTGGATAAAGGCCTGTGCTAAATTCATTCACTTGCCTCAGGGGTATCCCATTGAATGCAGGCAGCAAAATATTCACTTTAAATTCCGTGTCGGGTTGACTCCTGTTGCTATTGCCTCAGAGGTCAACGGGAGGTCATGTCATGTCGTGTAATGAACGCAATACTCAAGCTATTTATAGAAACACGTACCTGACAAAGAGTTCATCTTCTGTGCTCTATTCCATCCTCCTCCATGACTGAGGTGCTCTAAGCATGGTGCTGTCCCCACACCCTACCCTGGAGCACCTACTGTGGCCTGCCCCCCTGAGTCAAGCAGAAATTGATTCTGTGAATACTGTTCACAACATCCAAGTTAGTCATTACCACTGTGCAACACCGGTCCATGTTATCACATGTTATTACATGTTATCACATGTTATCACATGTTATTATATGGTTGTGACGTCATCTGTCGAATGCTCCATTCATTTCAACGGGGCTCCCCAACGTTCGCACGTCTGTTATTTTTCGATAACGGACGGGTTGGTCTATAACAGACCGCTGTCAATGGCAACAAGACTTTTCACTGCTAAAGCGACTTTTCAACAAGACTCTAATCAGCTGCTGTGATAGACAACACCTGTTGTCCTGGCTACCTCCGCTCCGCGTCGGGGTCTAAAGATTCTCTCTGTCGTGCTGCTATTCCACGGTAGCGACCTTCTCGCCGAACGTTAACCCTTACTTATTATATATGTTATTATTACACCACTTGTTCCACTGTACCTAATGAGGTAAGTACATTGTAAGGGGTCTTACACACCAGGGCGGTAAAGCGTTGCGGAACAGCCACGTTTTTTACCGCCGTCTGTGAAAATACATTGAAACATATCTGTCCTTACACACCAACCGGCGGTAGTCGAGCGTCAGCGGCGCGGGAACCGGCTCCGCGCCGTGTTGCATTTGGAAAATAGAACTCGAGCGTATTTTTCACGCCGGCAACCGGCGGTGTCTCATTCAAATGAATGGCAGAGTAGCATGCTAGCTTTGGCTGTGGGGAGGGTTTTGAACAGGACTGGCCGCGCACGCCGACGCTGTCAGTGTGAAAGGCAGAGAAAAACACACCGGCCAAAACTAAGCAGAAAGACCACGTTCGTCCCGCGACCGTTCCGTTCCGCCTTGGTATGTTTTGGCCCTAACAGTGAACCCTTAACCACAATGCCACAGGGATACCAATATTTGACATTAACATTAAATCAAAATATGTGCATGCTGTAGGCCTACATAAAGTAGATGCAGTAGGGACACTTCCACAAGTTGCATGACCCACAGTGCAAGGTCAATCATCTATTGAATATCATGATGAAAAAAAAAATGCACATTACTACATCTGAAAATCCACACATCATTAAAGTACTGTAATGTGCTCTTAACCTGTCTGGGGACACTGCACTCAACTGCACTCTGATTTTGGACAAAGAACTATGCATTAGAATGCATTCGAACTGTTGGAAACAATTAACTACACCGCAACATTCTAAAACAATACTATTTTAATTGATTCTGCACATGTTCCAAAGCTCACACGTTTAGATGTTTTCCTGGATGACTGTTCTCCAAGGAAACAACTTTCACTTGTTGACAAAGGAAGCCGTCTCTGTGGCCAAGTGTGTCTACTCTGACCCAGCGAAAGTCCTTTGCACGTGCAGGCCGCTACACAAACGCGTGCACACAAGCATGCATGCACGCACGCGCGCGCACGCACACACACACACACACAGTCACACATACACACACACACACACACACACACACACACACACACACACACACACACACACACACACACACACACATGGTCACACATACACCACACGCACGCACCTATGCACACACACACACACACACACACACACACACACACACACACACACACACACACACACACACACACACACACACAAACATAAAGGCGCCACACACTCACGCAGGCCCACACAATCTTTGTTGTCCCCAGTCCTCAGACAGCAAGAAATTAATTGAACGCTGTTAGCCACACACACACACACACACACACACACACACACACACACACACACACACACACACACACACACACACACGCACACTCTCACACACACACACGCACATACACACACACACACACACACACACACACACACACACACACACACACACACACACACACACACACACACACACACACACACACACACACACACACACACACGGCACCACAACAGGAAAACTCTGCTTCCTCCGGCACCCAAACAAACAAATACCTTCCCCCTAGTTTCCCCTCTGATAACATATCCCCACATATCTAAGCAGGTCTAGGGTCCAATGTCTGGGGTTCACCAGGGTTGCATGTGCTGCCTTTCCAAAGCAACATACAATAGCTGCATGAACTCTGAAACTGAAAAAAGGCCTTCAATTTCTCTGTAATGCCCAGTCAAACGTTGCAGGTGCCGCGGTGATGCCTGAAAGCCTCTTAATGGGAAGAAATAGGTGGTTTGGTGGAAATAGTTTGGTCGAAGGCAAGAGAAGTGTCAGAGGTGACAAAACAAATTAGATTATGGTTTAATGATTATAAGATAATAATAATAAACTAGGCGAACCTCACAGCCCTCACCTCTAGCCTACATTGGACAAATTACAGACTATTGTGGCATGGGAATTATGGCTGCAGCCAAACACCGACGCGAAAAGCACACATGAACACCCACCACAGAGTTGCCCAGATGAGATAACCTTTGACCTTTTGGTCACTACGACAACAAATGGACTTCAACTCACCACCCACATAATTCCCACTTTTATAGTCATCTCTTTCCCATGGCACGTGAATGTACGTAGCTGTAAGGTACTCTAGGTGTACTGTCTACTGTATGTCTAATTGTTTATGTCCACTAGAGTCTAGAGCAGTGATTCGCAAAGTTTTTCAGACAGAGGACCACTTTGTCCCCCCAAAAATGTTCAGGGACCACCTGTCAACCGAATTGACAGTTGACGGGTGCTAATTTGATACTGCTAATTTCAATGCAGATCACTTATTTTTTACTCACATGTATTATGTGGTTATTGTGATGAAAATAAGACTCCAGCTATGCTTTTCTTTGTAATAATGTTACAAATATAGCCTACTGCTAGCTTGTCTTGGAAAATTAGAAATTCTCGTACGGACCACCTGAGCTGTGTCGCGGACCACTAGTGGTCCCCGGACCACACTTTGAGAATCACTGGTCTAGAGTCTATGTCTGTCTGCATGGGAAAGTAAGAAACGTAATTTCAATTCTTTGTATGACCAGCGCATGGAAAAGAATTGACAATGAAACCAACTTGAGTTGAATGCCGCATCATATTTTCATGCTGGTCTGGATCTCCTAAGTATAGTAAAAAAATGAGTAGACTGTGTGTACATACTACATATATGAAAGTTGGGTTGATTGTTTCATTTACAAAACTCATTTCAACTCATTCCGTTCTATATTTGATTCAATAAAACAACTTGGATGCTTCATTAACGAGCTATTATGAGCTATTATGAGCAATAATGACCTATTGCATTACAGTACGACAGATATCTGGCACTGATGATTGCCCACTCATTGCATAATAGGATGGATGCCGTGATATGATGTGACACAATAGGATATGCACCTATGACGTGTCTCTGACATGCCACCACTCGACAAACACTTTAATAGGGTCAGGCAGAGGACAGAGGACTAGCCCTGTCCAACGCACACACACACGCACACACACACACACGCACACACGCACGCACACACGCACGCACGCACGCACGCACGCACGCACGCACGCACGCACACACACACACACACACACACACACACACACACACACACAAACACACGCCAACACAGCTCTATGACAAATCTACTTTGGATTGTTTTTGTATCTTGCACACACCAAAGAGAGAGACAAACATGTCACACACGTCAGGCCTTGTCAGACACTGCAGGGGTCAGAAAGAGGTGTCATGTAAATCAGGGTTTGCTGTTCTTTTCCACTGTGGCCATACAATCGTTTGGTAAGCAACCAGGAGTAAAGTAGCGTTCTTTAGTTAAATAAAAATATTTGTTGCTGGAAAAGGTATTAAATCACCACAAAGTTTGTCACTTTTGTAATGACACACTTGACATAATGCTATGGGAACTTTCGTGACCGCCTTACCGGATTTTTTGCAAAATCCATGAACCTGCCACATATTATGCTGCCCGTGCTCATTGCATGGAAGTCTTTGATATCAGTTTGTTAGTTTAGGGAACACATGTCAGCACTACTACATGCCTAATTGGTAATCAACAAGAAATTGTTTAATGCATGAATTGGGTCCTCACCACATTGCATGTATGGGGTGGGGGGTGGGGGGGGTGGGCTTTGACGTTGTCCTGGGTCCAGCCAAAGCGTCAGTGGCCCTATTAGTGTGGAAATCACTTCGGAATTGGCTTTGCCAACCTACAACCACACTATACAACACAACATACGGTAAGTTTGAGGGGCGGAGCATGTTTGTGTTTTTCTATGAGAATCCAATTCCATGTCATGGCACAACTAATGGAACGGAGATGACGGCCTGTGTGCACTCCAACAGTTGTGGTTAAGGCAGGCACGCCATGCGCATCCATGATGCAACATTATCACACGCAAGTCATCACATCAATCACAACATGCCCTGAGGAAGACAAATGCCATTTTGTGGTTTTCTGTATTTGCATGCTTGGCAACAGCTTCTGGTGATACTAAAAGCTCATTGTTTGTTTAATAAAGGACAAGAGACACTTTGACCTTCTCACCATCTAGATTATCTTCCCTATGATATACTACACTATCTCAGAATAAGCTCTTCCAGCTATGGTGGATTAATACATTGGGCCTCCCCCTCACACACATTGTGTAATTTTTCCGTTCCCTGGATGGCTTCCAGATAGCATAATTTTCAGATGGTGTATGCTGGATGGTGGACAGGGTTTCTATTTTTGGGTAGAAGTTCCACTCAAAAAAAAGATAGAGGATATAAATAAAGTTGTATAATATGTAAATAAAAGTTATTCAATTGTTTGTTTTTTTAAATGATTGAAATCCCATATAAAATCCACCATGAAACCATAATGGCACAACATACATGAAATTGTGTTGTAAATTTGAAAAATGGGTTTTGGGGTTAATATTTTTAGTGTGTTGGGGCATTTGATTTCTTAATCTGAGAAAGTGCGGCACCTATTTTAAATGTGCTGTTACCAGAATGGCAATCACCAAGTATCTATGTATTATTAAAGGCTCTGTGTTATGTCGTAGTAGTATAGTATTATGGTAGTAAAAACTTTCTAACCACTATAACAGCATTGCACTGATAGAACCGCAAATAGTATGAGGTTACTATGTTCCTGCTTCCAGCTTTGGGTAGATACAGTCATAGTCAGGGTCATTTTTCCAAAAAGTTGACACCTGAAGGCAAATCATGTTAATTTTCGGCATACAACTGATTTAGGGGTATTCAAGGGTGCTGAATCCAAATCTGCCGTATGCCGGACGCAAAAATGTACCGAAATGCCTCAAAACGGACAAAATCCAATATGGCCGCCGCCACCGTGTTAAAATCCTGCAATCAGTCTCATATTGTCAGCGATTTTTAACATTTTTACTAATCTTTCAAGATTCACAGAAAAAATGCTCTTTGTCTCTGTGAACACAAATACTACAGAAAACTACACTGAACTGTCTACTTTCACCTGAAAAAAGAAGTTTGTGTCTACCTTTTTCCATTCTTTAGTTATGGGCAGTAGAACATGGGATGACACCACACAAAAACACTGATTTGACCCCAAAATACTGCACTTCTCTCTGCCCATATTTTTGCTTTAAGGACATATTGTCTTTGATAGTGTTCATGTTTGATGTGCAACATTTTCAGGGGGTTTGAAGGGTGCTTAATGCCAATATGATGTATAAATAAATGTATATTCCCATAGTACATCAAATTGAAGGAATCCAATATGGCCGCCGTCACCAGTCTACAGTGTACGTTTCTTTGATTACACAAGGTAAACTCTTAAGTACATTATGTAGCATTAGGTTTTCATACAGGGAGAATTAATTTCCATACTCAGATTTAAGATACTAGATATCAAAGGAAATTATGTCAGTGTAGTCTGCAATTCATGATTGCAACAGGAACATAGGGTGACACCACAAAAAAACTATATTTTTTGACCCCAAAATACTGCACTTGTCTCAACCCACATTTTTGCTTTAAGGACAAAGTGTCTTTGATAGTGTTCATGTTTGATATGCAGCATTTTCAGGGGTTTTGAAGGGTGCTTAATTCAAATATTCAAATACAGTTGAGGACGATATTATTAGCCTCCCTCCTGAAATTAGACATTTCTCTTGATTTTTCAGTGAGAATGACCATTATGAACCGTTTCTGTTATTCTGGAAACAAATACACTGATGGAGATAATGTCCAATGAGTTGAATTTTCATTTTTCTATCGTTACAATGAGTTTAAGCAAAAAAGGCAAAAATGACAAGGACAAAATTATTAGCCCCCTGATCATTAATAGTCAATATGACGCCATTTATGAACCAAAACTGACAACAGGCACTTTGATCAGTTGTTACCTAGGTTGGCACATGCCCCACTAGGGATTTTGGCCCATATCTTCACTGCAAAGTGTTCTAGCTGGTCCAAATTGCATGGATGCTGAGCATAGACATTTGCCACAGACTCTCAGTGGGATTGAGGACTGGACTTTGAGCAGGTCATTCCAGTATCATGGTTTTAGTGTCCTTGAAGAACCTCTGAACTAATTTAAATGTTTACTTTGGGTTACAATGTTGTTGGAGGACCCAGCAATCCAGATCCAGACCCAGACTCCCTGTGTCTAAGGATGAATAACAGTCTAAAAACTTGATGCCCCCACCACTATGTGTAACTGTGGAAACTGCTTAGTCTCATTAGACCAAAGAAGCATTGGACACCTGCCTAGATGATTGTTATTGACCTGGCCTCACCTGGAGTTTTTATTTCAAGAAAGACAGCTGTTAGGGCTTGTCATCATATTGGGCTTTGGGGCCATCATCACAGAAGAACCCTTTTACTAAAGGCGGTGCATATCAGAGTGTTATCGAGCTTTGCCTATGAACATTTGAAAGTCAAAAATTAGTTTTGAAAGTCTCTGCTTTCATCTGATGAGATTCAATTGCACCTGCTTTGATGCATGAATTCTGCTTCTGTCAGGTGAAGAAAGGGATAGGCCTTAAAACTTTAAAACATGGTTTCCACAGTTAAAAATGGTGGTGGAAGCATCATTCTGTGGCAGCCTCAGCCACAGGAAACCTTGTTTGGGTGTACGGCACCATAAAAACAGAAGATTATGATAGAATGTGGAAGGTGACCATGCAAAAATATGATCATAGAGGAAGCTAAAATCTTCACTGGAGCTTTCAATAAGATAATAACCCAAAACTTTCATCCAAAATTGTTCAAATGTTCTTCAAGGTTACTAAAACCACGATCATGTTGTGGTTCAGATCTCAATCCTTTAGATAGTCTTTGAGGAGTGCTGAAAATGAATGTCCATCCTCAACATCCATGCAATTTGGATCAGGTTAACTATTTGCAATGAAAAAATGGGTCAAAATCCCTGTTAGGGCATGTGCCAGCACAGTTAACAACTAATTCAAGTGCCTAATGTCAGTTTTGGTTCATAAATGGCACTCTATTGACTATTAATGATAAGGGGGCTAATAATTTTGTCCTTGCCATTTTTACCCTTTTTTGTTTAAACTCATTGTGAAAATGGAAAAATCCAAATTCAACTCAATGAACATTATCTCCATCAGTGTATTTGTTTCCAGAATAACAGAAATGGTTCATAATGGTCCTCCTCACTGAGAAATCAAGAGAGATGTCTAATTTCAGGAGGGGGGCTAATAATATCGTCCTCAACTGTATGCTGTGTATTAGGCTAAAAACCTCTTTAATAGGCCTACCTCAAAATGAATTAATCGAATATGGACGCCATCACCAGACAAGGTGGACTCTTAATTACATTGTAGCTATAGGTTGTCATACATGGAGAATTCATATCCATACTCAGATTTAAGATTAGAATCAAAGGACATGATTTCATAGGTTGAATTCATGTTTACAAGTGACAGCTGACTTTCATGTCAATAAGCTGTTCTTTTGAATGAAAATGTTTTCTCTACTTCCACTTTTATTTTAATGCTTATTATAACATGATGCAATATGTCCACCTCAATCCACCTCTTCCATTATGAGACAAATGTACACACATAAGTCTGAATGTGCCTAAATATAATATGCACATCTACATTTTGTGCATTAGGAATTCATTGTTTGCCGATTTGATTGCGGTGCTTACATTATATCTTTGAATGGTGGAAAGGTGAAACGTGGATCAAAATAGTTTATGTTATTGTGAGGAATTTACTTGATATATGTTAACTCATTCCCAACCATTAGGCCTATCAACCTCCTCCTCTCCAGTGATTTGGCAGGACACACAATATCATGCACTGCATGGCACTTTTGCTGCAAATGCAACAAAAGCAAAGTATGACGTTTTGCAATGATCAGTCCTATCTAATTCAGATGTCACATGGTTACATAAAATGCCCCACATTATCAAATCTCTATATTGAGTCAGGCCCACATACCCCTTCCTATCCTCCTGCCAGTCACCGAAGTGGGATGGGTGGTATTGAACAGGGCTTTAGTCCCACTGCTCCTGTATCTGCCACTTATACATGGGTTCTCATTGTTTATCAACACAATGTTATGAAGAGGGGCAAGACACTGGCAGCCAACCACGTGAGCTAATTTTTTTTGACAGACAGCGGTTTCCAACAATCAGAGGCTGAGTTGTGCGCGGCTAGGTTCGCAGTCAGGTTATAAACAAAATTTAGAACCCATGTATTCTCAAGGCACACAAAGACATCACAACTTGTGCTTGCCTCATCCAACACTGCATCTGCAAGAAGTGGCATAGAGTACATGGAGTCAAGCTGTTGCTGCAATTCAGCAACTCCAGGAGGGGTGATTAGGAATAGGTTAACTTAGTATACCAAGTAAACAATTTTGGTTAGAGTAAATGCAGCACATGAACACAATATTCAAAAAAGGACATTCCAAGTCAGCAAGGACATTCTGATGTTTGATACCTCCTCCTCGTATAACTTAACCCATTGTGTCCTGGAAACACATATAGGTTTTTCAGGATCTTGAGATTTTAGCTGTTTTATTAACTATGTGGGTATGTTAGAGCTGAATGAACTCATTTCATGTTTGTATGTGCTTCGGAGGCTGAGACATTGCGGATTTAATAGGAAGAGGCCCCCCCCATCCCAAAAAGGGCTTAGGACAAAATGGGTTAATTAGCAGTCCATTTTTGAATATTGTGTTCATGTGCTGTGAGAAAGACAGGGAAGTGCCCATTTCTGTGCCTAGGCACCTTAAAACTACCACTTGCTCTTCTGCCTGCCATTGGCTCTCTCTCTCTCTCCAGCTGAGCACCGTTATTGATACACTGCAGATGTACATTCCAGTATAGGCCAATTTAAAGTCTATACTTGCACAATTCTACCAACAGAAGATAACAGACAGACTCTCTTTTCCTCCTGCTCCCCTGTTCAGCAGGGCTGGATCCCCACATGGCTGCATGCTGAGCCCCCCATCTAAAGTCTATCCATCCATGACTGCAGCATGGCCAGCAAAAGGGACTGAAGGTGGCAGCCTGGTGTACAGAGACCAAGACAAATTTCTCTAGCTCTGAATGAAAAGAAAACCAAAGAGATCATTGCTGCCTTCAGGAGGCACACCTATAGTGAGAATAGACCTAGCCCTCTCTAAACTTCCCACTGTCACAGAGCTAAAACATTGTCTTGGACATTATCCTGGTTCTGAGTTCTTGGGTCTCTACAGATGTATCATTGGCACTACAGATGTATCATCAAAGTAAGGACCAAAGACTAAAACCACATTTCACACACATGGACTGTCTGACTGTTCATTACAATCTCTTGTTCCCCTGATCTCCTTCCATCCTCCGGTTGTTGTGCAATAATTGATACAGTGCAATGATCCCCTTTATAGGCCTAGATATACAGTGATCTGAGCACAGCAATTAAACCGGCAAACATGAAGTAATTCCCATTGTACAAAGGATAATATTAGAAAATATTAGATTTAGGGACTTTCAGACTCTTGTGTGCATTTATTTTTTATGGGTGAAGAGGTGTGGAAACATTGTGAGGTGGTTTGAGGTGGAAACATTTTCATGGTATAATGCATTAAAAGTGTAATTGAAATAGGGAGAGATTTAAATACAAATGGTCAATTTATGGAAAAGGTAATCTCCTGTTGCAAACATGAATTCAGTCTACACTGAAATAATTTCCTTTGATATCTATCTTAAATCTGAGTATGGAAATTAATTCTCCTTGTATGAAAACCTGATGCTACATAATGTACTTAAGAGTTTACCTTGTGTAATCAAAGAAATGTACACTGTAGACTGGTGACGGCGGCCATATTGGATTCCTTCATTTTGATGTACTATGGGAATTAAAGGCATTAAGCACCCTTCAAACCCCCTGAAAATGTTGTATATCAAACATGAACACTATCAAAGACAATATGTCCTTAAAGCAAAAAATATGGGCAGTGAGAAGTGCAGTATTTTGGGATCAAAAATCTGTGCTTTTTTGTGGTGTCATCCCATGTTCTACTGCCCATAACTAAAGAATGGAAAAAGGTAGACACAAACTTCTTTTTTCAGGTGAAAGTAGACAGTTCAGTGTAGTTTTCTGTAGTATTTGTGTTCACAGAGACAAAGAGCATTTTTTTCTGTGGATCTTGAAAGATTAGTAAAAATGTTAAAAATCGTTGACAATATGAGGCTCTCTCCTTTTAAAATGGCTGCCAGCCAATGACATAAGCATTTTCCTCCAATCTGAGCTTAAATATGATGACATAATGGCTTTCCCCATGTCTGAAAACATAAAAATAAGTGCTATTTTCAAATTCATACCTTATTTAGTCCAAAAGAAAAGTGATTGCAGGATTTTAACACGGTGGCGGCGGCCATATTGGATTTTGCCCGTTTTGAGGCATTTCGGTACATTTTTGCGTCCGGCATACGGCAGATTTGGATTCAGCACCCTTGAATACCCCTAAATCAGTTGTATGCCGAAAATTAACATGATTTGCCTTCAGGACCTTAAATAAGCACCTTTTCAGAAATCCTGCCTAGACTATCAGGGAAGTCGGCAGGGGATGAAGAAGGGGTCAATTGTCCAAGGCCCTGGGAGGGAGGTGGCCCAGAATTGGATCCTCATTTTATTGTATATATTGTGTGCGGGGGCCTGTCAGATGACTATGTCCCGGGCGGGGGGGCCGGCCAAAGCTGCGAGTGGCCCTGGATAGGATACTGTAGGTATCCTCACTACACTTGCTCTAAACAGGAAGGATGCACCACACAACGCTTCCCAAGGGACAGTCCCACCATGAGGCTCTCCTAATGTCATTCCATGTCCTCATCTCCATACAGGAAAATGTATAGTTCACAGCAGGTGATACCTGTACTATACCTGTACTTTGACTGTAATGTGCATTTATGTGTATAAGTTCTTTGTGTATGTTTGGATTTGTGTATTTATGTAAGCTGACAGACACCTTAATTTCCTTCGGGATTAATAAAAGTACTCTACTCTACTCTACTCTACTATACCTGTTTGCCCTCTGTTGTCATGGTGACACGTATAGCATGAGGAGGGACATGGAGGTATGTCCGCTGATGGGGGAACGAACTGGTCAATTGACATAGGCCCAGGGAACGCAGGCAATGGCAGGGTTATGATGAGGTCAAGGAGGAATTGGGAGGCTTATGATGAGATCAAGTGGGCACCTGTTCAAAAAAGGTTGAGAACCACTGTGCTAAAGTATTCAAATGTCTTGTACTTAAAGGGACACTGTGTGAGATTTTTAGACAGGCGCGGAGTGGCCATCGGGAAATCGGGGACTTGTCCCGGTGGGCCGCGGCCGCGAAATATTCAACAACGGCCGTATTATATTCTCAGCCGGCCCCATAGTGTTCGGCCGCATTATATTCTCAACTGGCCAGCGTTGAAACTAATGCGAACTAGCTACAAATCATTTCTTGATTGTATAGTAGATGACTCAACAGTATATATACCGTTTACCCGACCGCAATGCCTCAGTGACGGTGTCAAACAGTAAATTGGCCACACCCCTTCTCTACTGATAATGTTCATACACCGTAGATCGCGGAAGTTTACTAGATCTTAGTAACATAGTTTCGTTTTCAGTATTTCAAGAACCTGTGATATTTAGATTGGTTACCAAGGAACGGAAATATTAGTCAGTTGTGATTTATTTTCCGATTTCCACATGACTGTTACAGTTTACAGTCTGCCACTCCAGATTCTCTTGTTCTGTGGTTATTGACTTGGGTTACGAACATACTCCACCAAGTGGTAAGGAAGTGAACTGCAGCTAAGCAGGAAAACACGTTGTACATGTTTTGAAGGCATTGGTTTGTTAGAACTAGAGGTATATCTCATTACAGTCGAAATAATGGTATATCAAACATACATTTATATATGGCACATTTAGGATGTAGCCTATGTAATGTCTGAAGAAATGGAACAAAATAATTACCACACAAGAAGATTCTGGTGAGCAGTGCTGGGTGTGTAGCCTAAACTGTGGATTAAAATGTAATTGCAAGAAACAAAGACATTTGCTGCGACGAAGACAGCGTTTTAAGGTAGGCCTACACCGTTTGGTTATACATTTTGTTGACTTATGGTTGTGTTTTGAAGTAGCTAGGTTTGGCTTATTTGCTGCATGGTGGGTTTATTGCACAATGTAGACAGACTTTTTGTAAACTATAGGCTACTATACTATATTTTGTAAGCCTACTCTTCTAAAAATCCCCACACTCAAAACTTTGTGCCCATGCTCATCCGTCTTCCTTAAACGATATTTCAATTTCAAACTGTCAAAATGACAGTGGAGTGCACATTTGCATGGAACAGTAGCGTGATGTAGCCTAATAGTAGGCCTATGAATGCTTTGGACTGTGATGATGGCTCCAGTGGTGTAGTCTACTTTTTGAAGTGGGTATACTGTATATTTGAGCATTTTTTTATGTGTACTGTATACATTTGTGCTATTGTAAATAATGGATCAATCCATTTTAAGTGGGTATACTGCAATCCCTGACATTTTGAAATGGGTGCGTATACCTGCGTTTTACATAGACTACACCACTGGCTGTGCATTTCATCAAGGTGTAGGCTAAATTCTCCAATTCAGGTTGATATTTTGACTACACTAATGTTCACATGTAGTACGACTGCAGATTTCGTGGCTTTTGTCTTTTTGGTTAGGAAACCATGTTGTTCGCTTTTTTTTGTTTGTTTGTTTTTTTTTTTTTTTTTTTAAAGAGGGCCGCCAAGGGGAAAATTCTCCCGGTGGGAAAAGGTGGGCCACTCCGCCCCTGTTTTTAGTTGTTTATTTCCAGAATTCATGCTACCCATTCACTAATGTTACCTTTTTCATGAATACTTACCACATCCATCAAATTCTAAGTAATCGTTATGACTGAAAAAATTGCAAATTTCATACATGTAAAGGGGGATCTTCTCCATGGTCCGCCATTTTGAATTTCCAAAAATAGCCATTTTTAGCTGCAAAAATGACTCTACTTGGACCATACTAGAAAATATTAGTTTATTACTTAGTAAACTTTCATGTTAAGATAAAATTTGGCAAGAGGCAGCCCAGTTTCAATGAGCAGCATAGTTGCAGTACCTTTTTTGACCATTTCCTGCACAGTGTCCCTTTAAGTGTCGCAAGTACAGATTTTGAAAATACTTCTCAAGTACTGAAAGTAAAAGCACATTTAGTGAGGAAACTGCTACCCAAGTGAAAGTAGAAGCAGAACTTACAATATGTTCTGAAAGTACAAGTACAAAAGTCCCTGCGGTGTAAGTTAAGCCAAATGGTAAACTTAACAATAGAATAGCCCATGATATCATTCTCATAAAGACAAAGGATTCTAAATATAGATATAATATAAACAGGTTAACCACTGCCATCAGGTTAACTTACTCAGGCTTTACTTTTTATAAACTACTTCAACCAGTACATGAAAAAATGTTTTGGAGTAAAAGTACTAAATACATTGTTAATATGTGGTGAAATAAAAGTGTAAACAAGATTCAAAATGATGACTTCAAATCTGCCAGGGAGAGAGGAGACCCAGAGTTGGGTTCCCATTGCATTGTATTGAGAGGCCCTTTCAGATGATTTTTCAGGGCTCAGTCAAAGCTGTCAGTGGCCCTGCATGGGGGGGAACAGTCATTTAGCTATCATCAGGATCACTTAGTCATGGGCTAGACATGGGGAATCAGTCACAGGTAGAGGGACACCTTGCCAGCACACGTTGGCAAGCCCTGAGTGATATATTACGCAAACAGTAGTAGCACACACAACCAAAGATGTTATAATTAGACAAACGTTAGGCTGGCTGAGTAAGAGTGTGCAGTAGAGTAGATCATTATAGAGTCACAGAGTCAAAGGTTTAATGTGTTTGCCCCCACTTTCTAAACATGATTAACACAACGTGTTTGAACAAAGCTCTTTAACCAACAGACATGCCCTCCACAGACA
>NC_085861.1:27833167-27848167 GCF_034702125.1 Engraulis encrasicolus | reverse complement strand
TGTACAAAGATATACCAAGGTTGGTCAAATCACACATGTTGCCCTGGTAACGCTTTACTTTACGGTACAGTAATTACTGTGTACTTTATTTACTTTGTAATTACCCCTTTTTACCCGTTAGATACTATGTAACTTCTCTCTGTTACTCTGTTGTTACACAGAAAGTACACAGTAATTACATATAGTAACTGTATCGTAAAGTAAAGCGTTACCGTTGCCTTTGACTGAATGTTCAGTGTGTTATATTATATATGGTTATATGGAATGCAGTGTGCCAAGGGTACCATGTGGCTAGACCCTAGTTGAGATGAAAGAAGAGTGATGAAAAGTAATAATGATCCAACTTAACTTAGCGCCAATGTCATAATGTCATAGCAATGTTGTTATGATGTAGTTAAGCATTTTCAGCAAGTGAATAGGGTCGCCGGCGACCCCAGCTGCAGTAAGAGGCTACAGGATAACTCTTGCCAGTTTCAATATGCTGTTGTGTTGCTCTTGCTACCCTTGACTTGTCAGTACCCGGTGATGCTTCGACTAAGCCCTTTCCGAGATCTGAGCTATTCTAATGGGGGCAGACTTTGTTTACATAAAAAAAAACTTTCTTAACATACAGTAGGCCTACTCCAAATATTATCCAAAAAGGTATCGCTGTTTGCTAGTTGTCTGCTGATGCGGCAGAACCTTTTGGATGTTACTGGGAATAACTCAAGATATTTTTTTGAAATGTAAACAAACGCCTGCCCCCATTACAATGACCAGGATCTCGGAGACAGCTGAAGAAAAAAAAAAAAGTGAGCATTACAACTGCATGTCGAAATTGGCAGAAGTTATCCTTTAATAAAAAATAATACAAGTATTAAAACATCAAACAGGAATTACATGTAGCCAATGCTATTGCTTTCAGTAAACCATCAGAAAAATATCTTACATGAGCAGTGGGGATACGTAGATTACAAAAAGGTGTGTGTGTGCGTGTGTGTGTGTGTGTGTGTGTGTGTGTGTGTGTGTGTGTGTGTGTGTGTGTGTGTGTGTGTGTGTGTGTGTGTGGGCATGGGTATGAGACAGCAAATTTGTGTCTTTATAAATGAAAATGCTTTATTTCGAACTTTGATTAACACCTTCGTCACATTTTCATGTCAGGTGTTGTATCATGTGAGATATCTCTGGTTTTGGCTATCTGGTGGTTATATTGCTTCCATGTATTTCCCTTTGCTATATCTAGCAGTCGGAGTGTTGGATAACTGGTGATGACAGATATACACATATGACTTCTGGGTGAACCAGGAAGGCAAGGGCCTTTTGTGAAGATATGAAATAAAATTGTCCGCTGACGGCTTTGTCCAGGCCCAGGACAAGGTCACCTGAGGACCAAATTCTGGGCTCGGGACAATTGACCCCTTTGCCAGCTTTGCAGGCTTCCTTGGAAACTGGAGCTGATTAGCACCATTGTGTTATTCTTTTATTTAGGCTAATCATTATCAAATTAAGAGGTGTTTTATCTCAAGTGGTGTGTGTGTATGGTTATACTATGACCAATAAAACAAAGCTGGAACTTCAAGGGAGATTCCCTCAGATGTATTCACATTACGGAATTGGATAAGTCATTGTTTTTTTTTTCCTTGTTGCGCTCTTGGATGCCAGCAATCCATCTGATTACCCATAATCTACCGGGCTGGCAACCAAGTTATAACAAAGATGTGAAACACTTCCTTAAAATGACAAGCTGCTATGTTGTCTGCATATACGTACTGTCAGACTATTGTAAGTGTGATATGGGTAAGAATGGGTTTATTTCAAAGCAACCGGGTGTATTTATTTAATTGGTGAAAGTGCACAGTGTCAGTATCATTCATCTTTACATTGCATTGTGTTTCATTCCAACATATTATATTAAGATATTGTAACGCCCTATGTTACTGGAAGAGAACTGCGCTCATCCAGCACAAGCCGTCTGGCTCTGCCATCCAGTCACTCTAGGTACTCCCAATCAAGATTGTTCTCCGTTGTGGTACCCAAGTGGTGGAACGGTCTCCCAGAGGCAGCAAGACTAAGCACATCTCTCGCAGCCTTCAAGAAACAACTAAAGACCTTCCTCTTTCGAGAGAATCTACTAGACTAATGCTTGAGCTGGCCTTGCCCCAGGGCAGACTCCTGACATGATGTTTAGTTTAGTTTAGTTTGTGTGTGTGTGTTTGTGTGTGTGTGTACTCGTTATTTACTCTAAAATAATAATAATAATAATAAAAACTAACCCCTCTTTGCAACTGCACTTGTTGTTCTGTATATCTCCTGTGCACTTTGTATTTGCTTGTGATGTGGCTTGATAATGTCCTCTTTTGAAAGTCGCTTTGGTTATAAAGTGTATGCCAAATGCAATGTAATGTAACGTAATTGTATAAGGGCACAGTTCCCCGGAGCAGTGCAGCGTTAGATGCATTCCTCCATGACCTCACCCATACAGTACCTGAAGTGCCCCGTTGCAAGGTTTCTGCCAGAGAGCATTATTTTGCACCAGTATATACTTTCCCACTCAGGACCCAGGATGAAGGCTTCTGAAAGCCCTCCACGCAATACATACAATGTAATGAGGGCCCAATTCTAGCCCCCCTCTCTCCCTGGGCCCATGACAACTGTCTCCTTTGTCCCCCTGTGTTCTCTTCCCTGTCCCCACCCACCTGATCATTTTACACCTCATATTTATTACTATCCTGACGAGATCCAAAGTCCTTTTTTATCTTTTTATGTTATTGTCATGACTGTTCAGTTCCTTGACAGCTACCCTTTAGCCTATTTATTCTATGCACCTTGTGTGACTCTGGTGGGGCACAAACATGCCACAGCTATTGATGTCAAGTCTAATCATGTGTTTGAATACCTCTCTATGTCTCAGTAGAGGCCTCTACAGGCAGGTTGAGGGTTGTAGCATTGAAGGTGGTTTGAGAGAGTAGATAGGGAATTGGGATCCCACATCTAACCTACCATCCTCTTCTTTTGCTTGTGACCTCGTATGATAGCCGTTGATGATAGACGTTTATCTAATATCTTGCAAAAGGAGAATTCAAAGGTCATTTTTTTACAATTGGGATATTGAATGGGATGAAGTCCCCCAAAAAGTTGTGCCAAGGTTGACAGCGGGAAAACGTAATTGTTTTCTCCACAGAGGTGTCAGCAAAGCACAAAGCCATAAGCAAAAAGAGAGGACACAAGGTTAGATAATGAGTTGGACACAGAGAGCAAGGACCACGCTGCAGCGCTTTAAGGCGGACATGGCAGGCATGACGTTTTTTTCATGCCCTGGTCAAAAGCAGGGTTTTGGGCTAGTTTGCTTCCTTAACATATGATATTTCGTGTTGAAAAAATGTCAAAACAAAGCATTTTGGTATTTACTTAGTTTTTGTGTGAGTTAATTTTATTTAAAAAATCATCGAAGTCTACTAGTGCAAAAGCCAAAAAAGCAAACAAACAAAAAAAAAGGTCAGGAGACACCAGCAAAAGCTAAAGGAGGGTCTGACATGATGCTAGCCTAGAAATGTAGACAAAAGTACATTTAATATTAATGAACTAAGCTGTGTAAACTTTGAAGTTGTACCTAGAACCTATGCACCAATGCTTCTTTCTAAATGCAAAGCAGATGCATTGTATTAATTAGATATAGTCAAAGTGACATTATAGAAAACATACTTTTTCCCATTCACATGATGAATCAACTGGTTCAGTTTCACAGTGGTATCTGTAAGTTTAAAAAATACCCAATTCACCTGCAGTGACATGCCATATGTACAGCTTCAAGATGGCCACCAGATGGCAAGAGAGAGTCATATATTGGCCATTCTACACACGGCTGCATTGGGCTTTTCTGTAATCTCCTCCTGGCTCCAGTACTAACAGATTGTGTGCCATTTAGAACTGACAACCCACCTGCTGCTGCAGGGACAGTTTGTTTGTGTTTCAACCTTGAAAGTCAACTATTCAGTGTAAGTGTAACGAATAGCTATGGTCAAATGGTCCAGACGTCAGAACAGAAGGATTAGCCTGGAGTACCAGAGAGTGGGGAGTGACTGTCATTGCAGTAAACATTCACAAAATAATAAATATGGTGTGTTCGACATCTAAATTTTGAATTTACACATAGATGTGTGAATATCACCAGTTCACTTCAAGAAACATGGAATCCCCACTAACCCCTTTTCCCGGTGTGTCAGATTGACATGGCTGTTCATCATCATCATCATCATCATCATCGTCATCATCATCATCATCGTCATCATCGTCACTTCTCATGGCCCTACCTGCATAACAGTTCAGGGTCACTTCAACGGAAAAGATTGGAATTTAATGCATGCACAATGGCAATCGCAAAAGTACATTGACATTGAAGCATGTCATTCAGCAGTGCAAACATGTATGATCTGCTCTGTAAACAGGTATTACTAACCATGGCAAAAGATTCACATTAAATTGCGTCAGAATAAGAAAAGAAAAGCAAATTCAATTTTTTCAAAATCCAAAATGTAAAAAAGAGGAACAAATTAGATTAAAAAGTCTTTATTAAACGTGGCTGATACATGTTTAAAAAGCCAACATGTTTAGACCTCTCTATAGGTCATCATCAGGGCTGATTCTGCGCAATAGTATTGTACCAGAATCACAGATTGTTCAGTGTCAAATCAGATGTGTAGGAGTAATATTTAGTGCGCTCTTCCTTAGGTGCAGCTATGCCACATGGCATCACAATACATCATGAAGATTGCGTAGCCTATTTATAGTGCAACAGACGGGTCAACATGAGATCCACAAGGGCCAGGGTTATGCATACAGTTTTTGTGCTCCCTGCTGTCACACACACACACACACACACACACACACACACACACACACACACACACACACACACACACACACACACACACACACACACACACAGAAAGAGAGAGAGAGAGAGAGCGATAGAGAGAGAGAGAGAGAGAGAGAGAGAGAGAGAGAGAGAGAGAGAGAGAGAGAGAGGGGGGTGGGGTGGGGGTTGTAAATAGTAAATAGGCTTTTATAAATCCCTTATCACACGTGTAATGACATCTTCTCAAACCGGATGTAATTCCTCATAATCTGCTGCTCTGGATTATCCACTTGGCTACTTCATTGATTTATGTTTACCTTATGTTTGTTTAGTGCACAGGGCTACTGTTAGACTGCTCGACAATTTCTCACTAACACCTTTGCAAATAGCCTACAGACAGGCTACAACGATACATAGGCCTACATAGCCTACAAATAAAAGTGTAATAATAATAATAATAATAATAATAATAATAATAATAATAATAATAATAAATGTATAATTATTTTTGTTATTATTATTATTACTTGTAGTAGTAGCCTAGTAGTAGTACTAGTAGTAGTAGTAGTAGGCTAGGCCTAGTAGCAAAGTTCTTCCTTCCCCTTCCTAAAAAAAATCTCTGGTAGTAGGCTAGTAGGCTATGACATAGGCCTATAGGTTCTTATATAGGCCTAGTTTTAAGTTAAATTTGAAAGCCTTACTCAAGTTTTCTTAATATGTGGGTAGCCTTCTTGCAAACTGCTGGGTGAGTTCGGGCCGGGGATGCTTAGAGACAAATCATCCGAGCCTGGATGATGCCGCTGCATGCTTTGGAGAGATGGGTACCCGAGATGTTTGGGGGCAGATTGGCTAGTTCCCTTAGCTTGGCCTTCTGGGTAGTGGAGTGTGTCGAACTGTGTTGTCGAACGGAGCGTTTATACTGAGGATTTTCAGTTAATTGTAGTAAGACTACAGATACCAAAATGCCGGCCACATGATTTCCGGTGCATAGGAAAAAAGTTTCAATGGGGGTAGGAAAAATGAGAGGCGAGGAAGTGGCTCCGTTACAATTGCCATCGAGTGAAACTGGATGCGGAGGAAGAGGTGGGCAGTTCATAAGACGTAAGAGGGGAAGGTAAGAAATGTTACTTATTAGCCGCTGAGGTAACTATTTAGTGTGGTGGGATCCTCCCGCGGCAAAGCTCTGTGGTTGACTGCAAACAACGATGCTACAGTTTTACACAATGAAAGTTAAACAAAGCCGTCGCTCCAGAGCGAGCAGCCGAAAAAGTATCCAAAATCACAACTCCTAAACGCATGATTTATTTGAAAAACTCTCGTGGGTTACAGTGTAACAACATTCACTGTAGAACGTTTGTTACATTGGCAAAATGCTGAAATCGCAACAAAGTTGCAATTTTCTGTCTAAAGAACACATCTGATGATGCTAGCCCAGTTGGATGCAATCTCAGCCGCTTGAAATGATGAACACTATCACCCCCCTCGCTGGAGCAAAAACCGAAGCAGCTGCTAAGACTAAAATAAAACTCGCCTGCAGGCATTGTTCGTATGATCGCATAGGGTACCACTCGACATTACTACATCAAGCAACTTCTCTGATTCAGACCGCCCAAGTGAGCTAGTCAGCAAGAACACTTGCCTTACGTCGAGGTCTGTAGGCTACTCATCATCAATTCGTAGTATCTCACTCCCGCTATGTATTGGTTGCTGAGCAGGGGTAGCCTATACTGCGGGCATTGATGGGTTTGAATCCCTCACTCTTTTGAACCTAGGCTAGAGCTACCAGGATGAATAACGGTACGATACGGCTGTTCATTTCTGCAATTCAAATTCCGTGCATCTCGTCTTTTAAACGTTCCGCCAGTGCGCAGTCGAGGTCAGAGGGAACGCTCGTGCATATGTTTTTGCACAGTTACGCACATAGTTTGTGTATCACGTTCGTCTGGATTGGAAACCTGTTTTATTTCATTACCTGATGGATGTGACGGTGGCGGGAGAAAGCGGATGCATGCTGCTGTATTTTGGGTCAAACTGGTAGCCTACAACACAGCCTGTAGGCACCGGTTTCGCGGCAGAGTGAGTGAATGAGTGGTAAGTTGTCGTTCGTTGCCCGTGGAGTGTTTGTCACTTGTCTTTGTCTTTTATTTGTCATCTGTTTAGACATGGTCCATTGACCAGCACTTGAACTCTGGTGGCGAGTCTCAATCAAGCTAAGACAGGGGACCGAGCAGCCTTGACATCAATCACGCCCCTCAAAGCATCTCTATATCCACCTTCACGCCTATCGTCGTTTGCCATCCATCACGTCTATAGTGCCCGGTGGCTCACATATTTTAAAATGTCCGCGTCAGACATCAAGCGAGTGGAGAATGCCTGTTCAGGACCGTCTGTCATTATCAATTGTCAAAGTCTTTAAGGTTAATTATTGTGCAACAACCGCTCTCATGTTGCGGTTATTGGGTACTTGCGTTATGCGTAGAGTGGATAATACAAGGGCTGATTTTATGCTGAACTAAACATTTGGTGAAGGGCTTAATGTGGTTATTTTAGCCCAAAAATTCTTCGAAAAATGTGTTCCCAATTTCGGGTTTGCCTTTATTTTTGAAGCCTCATCTGGGTTAGACACCATGTTTGAGTGATGCTTCTCCATCCAGTGTGTCTTGCAGCTGTGGTGATGGTGGTGGTGGTGTGTGTAGTTGTGTTTGGTGGGAGCAGTGCACAGAGACTGCCTGCCTGCCTGCCTGCCTGCCTCGTGTGGTTACACTGTTTGCCTCAGAGCTGGCCACATATGAACGGCCCCCTCTGGAGATGAGAGGGAGGTGTGTGTGTGTGTGTGTGTGTGTGTGTGTGTGTGTGTGTGTGTGTGTGTGTGTGTGTGTGTGTGTGTGTGTGTGTGTGTGTGTGTGTGTAAGCGAGCGAGAGAGAGATAGAGAGAGCAGTTCGAGGGGAGGGTGTGTGATAGAGAGAAAGATGGAGAAAGAAAGAGAACATGTTGGGCAGAGAGAGTGATTGAGGGTGTGTGTGTGTATGAGAGAGAGAGAGAGAGAGAGAGAGAGAGAGAGAGAGAGAGAGAGAGAGAGAGAGAGAGAGAGAGAAAGAGAATGTTGGAGAGGAAGAGTGATTGAGGGAGGGGAGGAGGGGTACAGCATGGCCTCATTTTCCTCCAGTCATTACTGCTGCTGGGAGCGTGACGTGTGTATGTTTCTCGTCCCTTTGAACGTGTGTGTTCATGTGTGTGCTCATTGGTGTGTGTGTGTGTGTGTGTGTGTGTGTGTGTGTGTGTGTGTGTGTGTGTGTGGTGTGAGAATAACTGCCATGAGTTTGCAACTGATGTATGCAAAGAAGGCTTTGCTTTGATGCTGTTGCTCTCTGCATCACTCTTATGGAGTGTGTGTGTGTGTGTGTGGGGGGGGGGGGCATTTTTAACGCTACAGAATAGATCACTCAGCCTTCACACTCTTCCTCATCCATTTACTCTGCTTCACTCTCCAGTTCCACGGTGTGATATTCCCTTATAAGAGCAGCCTGTGTGCCTCTCTCTTTCTCTCCATTTCCCTCTCTCTCTTTCTCTTTCTCTCTCTCTGTATCGTTTGGACGGAGAATCTGAGTGCTCCGGCACCTCACAGTGATGGCCTGATTCGCTTAGATGTTCTATCTCAGCTCATTTCTCTCTCTTTATGTCTTCCTCCATCACTTTCTCTCATCCTCTCTCATCCTCTGCCTGTCTTGAATATTTGAGCAGTTTTCTCCTCCCTCCTACATCTCTGTGTGTTTAAGTCTGTGTTACTTTCATCCATATTTGCCCTCTCCACCTCTTTGCATTTCTTTATTGGTTGTCACGGCTTCTCGGTCCACCCACTGTCTCCTACTGCCCCCCCCATGTTCCCTGACTCCCATTCACGCCCCCCCTCTCCCTACCTTGGTCCCTCTCTGCTCCTCACCTCAACCCTCCCTCTACCTCCCTTGCCTATCCAAATCAACTATTCCTATACCCCTCTCTCACCTTCTCTTTCCATCCTTCTCTGCCTCCCTCCTCTCTGCCTCTCTTTTTCCTCCTTCTCTCTAAACCTTAGGGTGGGTATTGGCAAAAGGTTCAAGATTCAATGTGCATCACAATACACATGTCACGATGCGATTCTATCACCATGCATTGCGATTCATGTACTATTGTGATGCAGTGCAATATTTACCTCAGTAAATGTGTAAAAATGCAGCTTATTCATCATTTGCTGTGTAGCATCCATAAGCCAATTCATTGTATTAAGCATTTTTGCATCTGGGAGAGAGCTTCCATCACAACAGAAATATTACCTACAACCTACTGAACAAAATGAATCAGTGGCAAATAGAATTTTATTTTGATTAAGTAATGGATTGTTATGAGTCGATGATATCTTTAAAATAAATAGTGCAATTCCTTGCCATGAATCGATGCAGTAGCCTATGTCGTGAAAGTAAGTATTGTGATGCATTGTCATGATGATCTTTTTGCACACCGTTACTGGCTTTGTCATCCTTTCCACCCATCCTCTCTCTTCTCTCCTTCTTTATTTCTCTCATCCACACCCCTGGTCTCTCCCTCCATGACTGCTCGCGGGGTCAGTGTGTCTGTCACCATGCAGTGAGCTGTTTGTCTGCTCCTCCCTGCCCTCGACAGGAGGAGGAGGAGAGCGCCGGTTGTTGCCTCAATCATCACAACCAGGGAGAGCCCATTAACATTTTGCCCACACCGCCCATTGAACTTTCCTTTGCGCCGGCGGATAAAACCAGCAGAGCACTGGCTTGGTGGGGTTTTTACTGGGCTGTTTATTGCCAATGGCTGCCGTAGGTGCCAGTGTTGTTGTTAATGTGATCCGTTCTTCAGGGAGGGAGAGCCAGCAAATGTCAAGGCTGCACATACTGTAACCTGATTGGGTCACACAAATGGAAAGCACTTGCCCCCTCACACTGGATACGTAACACAAAGCCTGTCAGAAGGATTATTATTATTAGGCTTTTGTGTTTGTACGTTTACTACATGCTGTAAGCGGGTCACGTGTCTCGGGTCTAACATGCCGAACAGCGATGAGAATCCTTAAAACTCTACATTGAATGGTTAATGTTCAGTGATGGACTCAAGTTGAACTTCGTCATCATTGTGGAAGAGGAAAAAGTTTTAAAAAATAGTGAATTTTCAACCCATGAGCTGTGCGATGTGGGATGTCAGGGTTGGGGTCAGTGAGGGGTGTGGCGGTGCTGATGAAGGAAAGGATGATGATGCATGAAGAGGTGAAGGCAGGGCAGAAGGGGGAAAGATGCTGATGAGGAATACCGTATAGCAGTCTGAAATGGAGACAGAGGTCAGGGTCAGAGTCTGAGTAGAGTGGTAGACATGATTTATTAAGTCCCGAAGGAAATCAAAGAGATCAGAGGAGAGTGGCAGCAGGTTTCGAAGAAAGGGATAATGGGGTTTGTGTGACAGCTAAAAGGAAGAAGAGGAAGAGAAGGAGAAGGAATGCAGAATTGCTTACGGAGAGAAAAGAGGCTGTGGGTGGAGAAGAGGAAGATGATGGATATAGAAGCAGTGTTTCTCAAACTTTTTCAGACCGAGGACCACTTTGTCCCCCCAAAAATGATCAGGGACCACCTGTCAACTGAATTGGCAGTTGATGGGTGCTAATTTGACACTGCTAATTTTGATGCAGATCACTTACTTTTTATTCACATTATAAGCCTGTCTTATTGAGTTGAAAACATGAAAATGTTACAAATGTAGCCTACTGCTAGCTTATCTTGGAAAAGTAGAAATCCCCTCGCGAACCACCCGAGCTCTATCGCGGACCACTAGTGGTCCCCGGACCACACTTTGAGAATCACTGATTTAGAGGAAGGAGGGAAATAAGAGTAAGTAGTCAAAGCTATCAGTACAGATCTCAGCTGTGAATGGGTTGTGTGCAATATCAAACACTCAAGACCAATCAGAGTAAACTGTGTTGAGGAAAACGTTGCAAGCATTTTCCTCTCTGAGCTACGATTCAAAACGTCTGGTACTGGTCATGTCAGACGAGGGCCTGGGCCTCTGTTTGTTCAAAACAAGTGTCAGAGTTGGAAGAGTGTGCTGATGAGGATAAGGGGTAAGAAGAGTAGGATGGGCGTGGAGGGAAAGGAGAACGAACAGGAGCAAGACACTGATTTGGACTTGAAGGAGCGCCAATCAACTATGACGTTTTCTCAACCATTTCTGAGCCGGGAGCTCTCGGGGGAAGTTAATATTTGCAAGGCAATCCAGCTGTTTGAGACTTTGTGGAAATCCTTGCCCTGTGATGGGAAGCCAGATTGTGCAAGTGCGATTCCCTGCCCATGGTTCACTGAAAGTGGTTGAGAGAGTTCTTCCATATTCAGTTACTTACAGTAGGATCTAGGGATGTAAATAAAATCGAAATGTATCGATGTATCGGAAGTATCGGCTGGCGATTTAATCGAATCGCATCGTATCGTGGGGCATTCCTTAAGAATCAAAAAGAATCGAATCACGGGCCCCTGTGCAATGCCCTAGCTCCATAACACGATAGTAGTGGAAAAGTAATTGGAAAGAATCGAATCGAATCGCATCGTATCGTGGGGAATTCTTAAGTATCGAAAAAAATCGAATCCCTGATTTAAGAAATCGATACCGTATCGTATCGTCATGAAGGCTGTGATTTACACCCCTAGTAGGATCCCTGTAGGGGTGTACATAATCGTTTTGTATCGATGCATCAATCCTGTAGCCGGCGATTCAATTAATCAATTCGTCCACAAGAGAATCGATTAATTGTTATTTCTGCTCTTATTTCACTCGATTTGTGAGGCATTTTATTTTAATAATAATACTGAGTATAATAATGATGTTACTCAAATAAAATGCATGCAGATATGTCAGCTTTTGTTCTTTTATTTAACATTTCACACATAAGCGAAGTCTGTCTAGTAAAATAAAATGACCTTTCGATTTGAATCGAGGAGCATTCTTAAGTATCGAAAATAATTGAATCGCTGGCCTAAGAAATCAATATCGAATCGAATCGCCACGAGGGCCCTGGTTTACATCCCTAGATCCCTGGCAGCATCTGGTGAATGAAAAGGTCAGGTGAAGGTCTGCCTGGGCCTCTGTCATGTCAGGTGTCAGAGTCACAGTGTGGAGGTGGGTTTCCAGAACTAGGAAGAAGAGCAAGACGAAGGCGAGGTGAAGAAGATGATGATGATGAGGAGGAGGAAGAAGAAGAGTGCGTTTTGGACTGAGGAGTTAAGTGGGCCAGCGGTCCCTGCGGTGAGCCGCACTGAGCGTTTTTTTCTGGGGCAGGAGCGGCGATGACGTGCAGTGCCCCGTCCCAAATCGGGGACGAGAGAGAGAGATAAAGAAAGAGAGAGAGAGAGAACAAGTGAGCAAGTGAGCAAGTGAGCAATTGCATGTCTTCATTTGGGTCTTGCAGCAGGGCCCGGAGGTGTGGTGGACAGGTGGCCTCCAGGGTTTGGTGAGGAAGGGTGACCGGTGAGGGTCCATATTGCTCATCTTTTATGGGAGCCTATTCAGGACGTCTTTAAGAAATCGTCAGAAATATCTCATGCATGCTGCGAGATCTTCAGATGGTGTGTGAACTGCACTGATGGGACACCAGGGAAACTGCCACCGCTGCTACCCAGTTTGCGATCTCATCCTGTGTGTAGGGTTCAAGACCTTAACGTAAGTGTATTTACAGCACTTCAAGGTGTGTGTGTGTGTGTGTGTGTGTATGTGTGTATGTGTGTGTGTGTGTGTGTGTGTGTGTGTGTGTGTGTGTGTGTGTGTGTGTGTGTGTGTGTGTGTGTGTGTGTGTGTGTGTGTGTGTGTATGTGTGTGTGTGTGTGTGTGGTAGGTAGGAGTTTTTGAATAGACAACTCTGTTGGATCAAAAGGACGTGCAGATAATGATTGTTCGTGTCTTGCCAGTCAGAGCAGGTGGCACTCACGATTATCTCCATCTCCTTTTTTCCCAATTTCTGTTGGCAGGTCAGAGCTGCAGAGAGATACATGAAGAGATGGAGAGAATGAGAGAGTGTGAGAGAGAGAAAGAGAGAGAGATGGAGGAGATAGAGAAAGAGAGGGAGAGAGAGAGAGAGAAGGAAGAGTGTCAGGAGGCAGAAGGCTATTTAAAGATCATGCAACTCGGCCAGATGCTCCCATTTCCGCTTTGCGTAATTGAAGACGCTTCCAGTGGAGGATGGTATTTCTTAATGTGCACTGTGCACATATGTACTTTAACGAGGCCTTGCTTTATTTAGAGACGTCTCACCTTTTCAATCCCAACCCAGGTTTGCGTCTCACTCTGTCTCTTTTCCTGTAGATTGTCAAGTTGAGTCAAAGTAGAGCATCAAATCTGGAGCAGTGACTTGTTTCTTGGATGCATATTTATAAGGCACGTCGAAAAATATTTTTTTGTGTTCAATCTGGTGGTAGTTAGTTATCCCGATAACTGATGATGACACGGTTTGGTTGATTTATAAATGCCGTTGAAGCATTGATCTATTTGTACCAGTTTCTGTCTGGTGCGCACCAGTCTTCTTTTGTGTCATCATATGGGTGATGGCATAATTTTCCGCAGTTGGTGTGTGCATCTTTATATATTGTATGTGTTTTGTCAAATTGATGGTATACTGGGATCTCTGGCATGACAGAATTGCAATAGAGAATAGCTGGGTCCATCTCTGACAATTACAAAAAATGTAGACTTGCATTTGTGTAGACCATCACCCCCTGAATCTCATCCTAAATCCCCACCTCCCATGACTACAGCAAAGTCTTAACTGCAATAGGTTTGCCATGGTGTTTTTTAACACAAAGTACAACACCTTAGAGATGGTGTGTGAGTGTTAGGACGTGATTGGTAATGTCTGAACCAGCTGTTCATTATTTTTCTGTTCATTGGCAGGGGGTGTTTTAGCAGCATCCGTTCCCCACCACAAGGCAGAAGCTTTCACTGGTGCAGAGCATCCGCATAGAGTCCACTAGCCTACCACCTGCAAATAACAGCACAAAAGCTTTTCTATGACTTTGAACCAAATCAAAGGAGAAGAAAAATAAGAGCTTCAAATCATAGACTGATAAAAAAGATAATTTTAATCATCTGAAGTTCTTAAAAAAAGTTCATGCTGGCTTATAACACATAACATGACGTGAGAATAAATTTGCCAGGGATGTTTCTCAGCAAGCGTCTTTTAACCTAAACTACAGTGTGATCATTGCATAGCGTTTTGTGCCAGCAACATACTACGCATTTTCAACCTCATTTGAAGCAAGATCAACAGATCGATGTTGACTCCAAACTAGATGACAAATGGCAAACTAGTTTCCGACCGACAGACGGACTAACATACTGTGGTGGCGTATAGAAATAAATCCCAACCATGACAGATTGGCCCCAGAGTCTGCACTGGACACCCTCCGGTGAAGGGTACACTATATTGCCAGCACTTACATATTAGTATATGGACTTTCAGGCTGACTGTCTGCTGATGTACTTTTTGCCATTGCCATCAGACAGCACTACAATTGTGAACCATAAGGCTGTAGCCAGAAGGAATATTTGTATTGTGAAGAAAATAGAAAAAAAAAGTCTTCTTCTTAAATTTTTGGACATATGTCCGGTGGGTGGAAGCTGGTTATATAAGTATTAAGCTTTTACATTCTTTTAAAAATTGGAAAGTGTTGCTGTTGCCCATTTTAGGGGATTTGGTGATTCGATTTCATCACTGTTTGATTGGTAAGCCTTTGATTTCGCAATAGCGTCTCAGTAGAGATCTGACTTATTAAGTATTTATTACAGAGTTTGTTATTGGCCCAATTGCACAATTGAGTGCACAGTGCTTTCTCTTGCATACTGTACACGGCACTCGCTTTGCTGAAAATGATACGGCAACAGATCATTTCCCAATTTCTGCACCAGGATGGTTGTGCATGGAGACTAGACTGTAGCATCAAAATAGTCGCTAAAAAAGACATAGCTGTACGCCCCTAGTACGACACTGCTTACACAGAGCTTTCAGTAATGCGTTATGACGCGGCCAATTCCATTCCAGCAAATTTGTAACAGGGGACATATCTTAACTGATTCACTCCTTATATTTAATCCTTATTGAAATGGAGATGACGAAGAGAAAAATACTGTGATC
>NC_085861.1:27795667-27830667 GCF_034702125.1 Engraulis encrasicolus | reverse complement strand
TACAGTCACACAGCATGCCATCTGCCCATCTATCCAGCCTCACACACACACACACGCACGCGCACACACACACACACACACACACACACACACACACACACACACACACACACACACACACACACACACACACACACACACACACACACACATAGGTAGTATGTATTTGTACACTCTCTCTCGTTCTCTCTCATTCTTCCTTTTCATCTATTTTTCTCTTTTCATCTCTCTCTCTCTCTCTCTCTCTCTCTCTCTCTCTCTCTCTCTCTTCACACACACACACACACACACACACACACACACACACACACACACACACACACACACACACACACACACACACACACACACACATTCTCGTTGTCTCTCTCTCTCACACACACACACAATTTGTTACAAAGTTCAGATTTGTGCAGAAGTATTACTTTATTGTTTTCCCTCTGGCATGTCGGTGTGTTTCCTCGTGTTTGCCAGAGTGAGTGATGCCATGTAGAACCCATGACCTCATGTCAGGGGACGGTTCAATCAGGGGCATTGATCCCTCACGTCACTGGCAGCTCGACTGGCAGACACCACTCTGGCAGAGGCATGAGCACACACACACACACACACACACACACACACACACACACACACACACACACACACACACACACACAAATACAGTTGCCTAATGGTTTTCATTATTGTAGTAATGGTTATACTTGGGTGCAGGTTTGAAAATCTGTAAGTTACTCTGCGGTATCTAAGTGATAGTATGATATTTTTCCCGCAATATTGCTATGACACTGACAAAATGGACTGAAGTCATTGTTGACGAACAGTATGTGACTGAAAAACAAACAAAATAAAACAATGGACCTGAAAGTAACACATCGGATGAATCACAATGCGCTGCAACGCTCTTTGTGGAAGCCGGTGTTCGGACGGAGGCCTTAATTCTGCGATGGAGCCGGCTGAACCTGGTGACACCTAAAGCACAGCAAGAATTCGGGCCTCTCAAAGGTCCCTAATCCCTAACTAAAGGGTGCATTGTACACCGTTTTTGTACGGTGCTAATGGCCGACCGACCAGGGTGACATGGCAGGTTGCGGACGGCTTCCTTTTGACAGCTCTGTCACTGACATGCAGGGACACCGACAACTTAAGGCCCGGCCCAGGACAAAGTCATTTGAAAGGGTCCCCCACTCAATACAATGTAATGATGAGTACCCAATTCTGCGCCCCCGGTAACCCTGTGTCTTTCTATCTTTCTCTGCAAACGGTGGACAAAAACGCTACCTCACTGTCGGTGGTCAGAACTTCAGTGTGAATTTTTCGTAATGCTAGATAACAGTCTGTGGATCTGTTGTGCCTAAAAGAGTTTTATGTGATGGGTGAACGGACTTGCCTTGTGACAGAATTCTGATGGTTCTCTGCTTAGTAAGACTGCGATAAACATTTGGTGGGTCAATCAACTTATGCGTGATAAATCCAACCCTATTCCACACACAAATCTCAGAACATGCTGGACTATTTAAAACAATTTGAGTGTCTTGTTTTTCAAATGACACCAATTACATAATTGCAGTCCACACAGCAGTCTTTGTGACCTTGTGGGGACAAAGGTCTTACATTTTGGTATAATAGCGGTGGCCTTTAACGGTTTAATTCCCTTCAGGTCAAGCCGAGATAAGTAATTGAGGAAGCACCCTGACCATTATTCTGAACAAGGGCAAGCCAGCTAATAGCTAGTAAGAATGTCTAGCCAGCCCGAAGCCATTCACAGCCTAGAATTTAAAGCTAAGTTACATTTTGGCAACGTGCTGCCAGTAACGATTTAGACTTATTTTGTGTTATTAGTGGTATAACTAAGCCGTCTTGTGGATGTCCTGCAACATTTCAATGCCCCCCCCCCCCCCCTGTCCCAATGCTTTGATTGATGAAGCAGTGATCTCTCTTTCTTTCTTTCTTTCTTTCTTTCTTTCTTTCTTTCTTTCTTTCTTTCTTTCTTTCTTTCTTTCTTTCTCTCTCTCTCTCTCTCTCTCTCTCTCTCTCTCTCTCTCTCTCTCTCTCTCTCTCTCTCTCTCTCCAGCCAGCTTGCCCATTACCACACGCAGCATATTGCTGATGACGTTTCAGCTGCTGCTGTGGTCACACTCTTGGTCCATTACACTCCAAGCATATCGGCCGCAACGCCACATGACTGCTATTGCCATCGTCACCGACCGCCACCCTGCACCCCATTACTGTACCGCAGCATCCTTGTCACTACAGCATCATCCTCCACTAAACTGATCAGCATCAAAGCCACAGGACCCAAATGTGATTGTCACTGCATCGACACCTCTGCATCAGAGTCACCTCAGTGCGTAGTCATAGGCATCCCCAACACAGCGGCCTCCTAACCGCAGTAGGTCGGTGCCAGTGTGACCGCAGGTGTAGTGTTGTGAGGGGTGGCGTGATGTGATTCCCGCTCTAACCTCTGCAGGGGTCATTTACTGTTGCAGTAGGTCCCATGTTCTGTTTTAGGGACAGGTTTTAAAAATGGTGAAAAATGGATACATGGGGCACAAAGTTGTTTGCCGTGTAGGTGTGGGTGTGGGTAGGTGTGAAGGGAGAGTAGCTAAACAATATAGTGTGTGGTGTGAGTGGCAAATGTATGTTTTTAAAGACATAGGTATGTTTTTAATGAGGTCATGAGAGGCAAGTGTTGTTTGGATGTAGCGTATACTAGACTAGAGTAGAATATCACTTTTTAATCCAGAGGGAAATTAATTACTATTACTGTTACTGGATGTATGTAGTACGTGCACAGTATGCTTCTAGGGTTGTTTTTGTTCTCAAGAGAGACTCTTTTGGTATGGTTGTGTGTAGGCTGTCTTCTTCACCACTGTCACAAGGGAAATGCTGAATTTGTACACTAGTCAACACAATGTTCTCCTAAATTTCTCCACCTCCTCTCTGCAAATCCACCATTCTCCCCTTTTGGCCTTTTAAAGGAACAGTCCACCCATTTTTGATTTTCACATATTTGCAGTATTTATTCATGGATATGTGTTTCATTTTCTTCTCAGCGTTTTCAATACTTCGATTTATTGGATCAGAATTATTAGCATAGCTTAGCATAATCACTGGAAGTAAATGGGAACATTAGCATCAAGCCACAAGTGATCACAGGACAGGATTAAATAGCTATTTTGCACTTTGCTGAATTGTACATTAATCTTAAAGTAGTTTATAAGTACACTCGCCTCCAAAATAGTTGTCGCCTACCCATCTGTTTGGAATAACAGCTAATAACCTGACTTTCAATTAATCACTTGGCTTCAGAAGTCACTCATATGAAAGCTACAACCCTCTCGAATGAAAATGTATGTACAAAAATAAATGTCATGCACCAAAGAAAGATTGACCCTTTAATGAACACAGACAGGGCAGATTTTGACAAGACAAAAGTGTTGTCGCCTATCGAACATAATGTGAAAATGAGCAGATAAGTCACTTCAAAACACTTCAAATACGCAGATCGGGTGTCATACTTAATCACTGGTGCACTCACACCTCTCCAGAAAATCAACTGCCTTAGGTGTATGTTTAGGGTCATTGTAATCATGGAAAGCAACACAATGAAAATCAATGGAGTTCAATGAGAGATGGTGACATATTTGCTATTCGTAGAGCAATAAATGTTTAACTTCATGATGTAATCAATGATAAAAGCCCTCACACACCAGCAGCATGCATGCAGCTCCACATAAGAGCTGTATCCCTCCCATGTTTGACTTTAGGCACCATGTATTTTTTCCAAATTCTTCACCTTTAACACCAAAGAAGTCTCTCCCACTGTCCTGTCTCAAAAAAGCCAGCCAAGAGTATGTCAGGCCTAATTCTGACAAAAATGAAGGCTAATGGGACTCATACTCTGAAATCAAGAGCCCAAGATCAACCATTTTAGAACTGATAGCATCAGAACTATATGGTGTTGGATATGAATAATATGAAAAAAGAGAAATGGTGCATAAAGTGAAACATAGTACAGATACAGCTCTTATGAGGACCTGCATGCATGCTGCAGGTGTTCGAGGGCTTTTGTCATTGATTAAATTATGAAGTTAAACATGTATTGCTCTACAAATAGCGAATATGTCACCATCTCTCATTGAACTCCATTGATTGTCATTGTGTTGCCATGATTACAATGACCCTAAACATACACCTAAGGCCAACGTCGATTTTCTGGAGAGGTGAGAGTGATTCAGTGATTAAGTATGACACCCAATCTGCGTATTTGAAGTGTTTTGAAGTGACTTATCTGCTCATTTTCACATTATGTTCCATAGGCGACAAAACTTTTGTCTTGTGAAAATCTGCCCTGTCTGTGTTCAATAAAGGGTCAATCTGTCTTTGGTGCATGACATTTATTTTTTCTGCATGCATTTTCATTCGGGAGGGTTCTAGCTTTCATATCAGTGACTTCTGAAGCCAAGTGATTAATTGAAAGTCAGGTTATTAGCTGTTATTCCAAACAGATGGATAGGCGACAACTCTTTTGGAGGCGAGTGTACATTTGAGAACGTTTTGTTTGTTTGCATAGACTTGCATTGCTACACTTAAGTTAATGTGGCTATACTGTTTAACTAGGCTATGCAAACATAGGCCTATAGACACATTCATAATTATATTGCTTAGAAATACTGCAAATATGTGAAAATCAAAAAGTGGTGGACTTTTCCTTTAAGTGCAGATAGTATCTACAGCAATCTGACTCCTCCATTACATCATAACATTGCAATGGCATTACCAAGCGTCTTAGATTACTTATTACAGTAACTGATTTTAGGGCAGTCATGGGTAAGCGGTTAGAGCGTCAGACCAAAGGTTGCTAGTTCGACTCCCGACGTGCCAGGTTGGTGGGGGGAGTAAGTAACTCGCACTGCTCCCTTGGGGTGCCATTGGAGGGCTGGCCCCTTGCACGAGTGAGGCGTAAATGCAATAACGTTGTGTGCAATGAGCACTGTGTGGAGTGCTGTGTCACAATGACAATGGGAGTGGGAGTTTTCCAGATGGGCTGTCACGGCTTTAATGTCAGATTAAGGTTTAGTCATTAACAGTTTGGCAACAACAAACATCATTTCTCTTTCTGCATTATTTAGTTGTTTGTTTATTCACAGTTTATGTAATCGTGGCCTTCAACCATTTCTCTTCTCCGCATGCCTCTCTCTCTTCCTCTCTTTACCCCACTTCCTCTCCCTCTGCCTCGGCCACCTCCTCCCCTCTTAACCAATTGCTCTCGCTGCTAACCACTTGAACCACTCTCTCTCGCTCTCTCTCTCTCTCGCTCTCTCTCTCTCTCTCTCTCTCTCTCTTTCTCTCTCTCTTAACCACGCTTTTGTTCTTAACCACTCCACTTTTTGCCTCTCCCTCCCTCCTTTCTCCCTCCCTCCTTTCTTCCTCCATCCTGCTCATTCGCCCCCTCTTCTCCCCTTCTGTCTTTTTATCCATCTTTCTCTCCATCTCTCTGTCTTTCTCTCTCTCTCTCTCCATCTGTCTGTCTCTCTGTCTCTGTCTCTGTCGCTCTATCTGTGTCCACCTCTCTGTCTCTCTCTCTCTCTCTCTCTCTCTCTCTCTCTCTCTCTCTCTCTCTCGCTCTGTCCCTCTCTCTGTCCCTGTTTCCCCATGAGCTGTGCGAGCGTGTTGGGGCCTAATGGGGCTACGGGAGGGTGTTTGTGTGTGTGTGTGTGTGTGTGTGTGTGTGTGTGTGTGTGTGTGTGTGTGTGTGTGTGTGTGTGTGTGTGTGTGTGTGTGTGTGTGTGTGTGTGTGTGTGTGTGTGTGTGTGTGTGTGCTCAGACTAGCGGGGCCGTGTTGGGGCTGCAAGAGGGTGAGATTTATATGTGTGGTCGGTGGCATAAGCGGCAGCAGGGGTGCAGAGCAGCGAGCGAGGGCCTCTGGGATAATTCTGGTGTGGAAACCCCAAATATGCACACTGTCGCACACAGGCTCCACCACACCATACCACACCACACCACACCATACCGCAGCGGCTAGAGCTGGAGCCGTAGTCCAACATGGGAACGGATGGCCCAGTGCCTACCATGGGGCAAACTGAATCCTTACAGGAACTGGCACAAGTCCGCTTCCTGTGTGTGTGTGTGCGTCTGTGTGGGCGTCTGTGTGTGCGTCTGTGTGTGTATGTGTGTGTGTGTGTGTGTGTGTGTGTGTGTGTGTGTGTGTGTCTGTGTGTGTGCGTCTGTGTGTGTGCGTGTGCGTCTGTGTGTGTGTGTGTGCGTGTGCGTCTGTGTGTGTGTGTGCGTCTGTTTGTGTGTGTGTGTGCGTCTGTGCGTGTGCGTGTGCGTGTGTGTGTGCGTCTGTATGTGCGTCTGTGTGTGTTTGTGCGTCTGTGTGTGTGTGTGTGTGCGTCTGTGTGTGTTTGGACCTGAGGTCATATCTTTTTGTCTGCCCTGACTCCATCTGTGTCTGGGCACGAAAATACACACACAAACTCGTTCACTTCATGCACACTTCAATGCAGTAAAACACACACACACACACACACACACACACACACACACACAAAACACACATACACACACACATACACACACACAAAACACACATACACACCAGCCCGACTTGGGAACGGGTGACCCTGGGGGCCCACAAGGGGTAGTCGCCAAGCGCCAACAAGGGGCCCGGCATGCGATGCGATGAGATGGGACACCCACTTCACTAAAACACTTGACTGGCAGAACCGCCAGAGTGGCACCGCCATGTCAGATGCATCCCACATGGGAACCCGATGGCACACAAGGGAAGGGGCCCACCACCAGACCTGGCTAACCCCAACTGCAGCTGGCGGAACCTCTTGTAGGGCACACACAGGGCACACACACACACACACACACACACACACACACACACACACACACACACACACACACACACACACACACACACACACACACACTCACACACACACACACACACACACACTACATGGCACATGGCATACACATTTTTTGTCTCTGACCACTTTGAGAACATAAACTGGCATCACCACACCAGTGTCAATGCTCATCATTGACCTACTAGATCCCAACACGGGACGATCAAGAAGCCTTCCATTGTGTGATTATGTGACTGTGTGTTTGTGTGTGTCTGTGCAGGTGGGTTTTGTGTAGCGGGAGACTGGACACTTCATGATAGTAAGACACGACGCCACACCCACTACATGGGTCATTTCACGTGAAATCAGACACTTTGGGACCCGACCGACCCGGATTTCAATCATACTTGGTGTGCCTTTTCAGTAGCAAGGTAGCACCCCAGAACTGCATTGGTTTGAATCTGACATTAATATTAAGGGAGAAACAGACTAGGAAAGGTTCACATGTGAGGGTAGGACACTATACATTCAGCCTTGAATATATCAGTCAGTGTTAGTCACAAAAAGATGCCTGTGGTGTTGTTTGAAAGCTCTTTTCTGGCTCTACATATTACACAATCACCTTGGAATACAACTACTCTCAGAATATGAATTATGATAAATTGAAAAATAAAAAATTTAATATCTAAAAAACTCATATTTTAAAATGGCCAGTTCCTTGTCCAAACGTAGCCGGCAATGTCATGAGCAGCACCTAAAATGCTGGTGTTCGGTTTGTTATTCATTTCAGAGAGAATTTGACTCACAAATATGGCATCATACAGACCACTTACTAATAATATGGTAATACCATAGTAGCATCACATGACAAAACAAAAACAAAACAAAAATGGTCAGTGGCCATGGTCCCAGGTTTCAGAAACTAAGGCAGATGTCAATTTATACACACCAAATGATGATATGTGAATGTTTGAACATTCCTTCTCTGTGTACCTGTGCCATCTTCCCTTTACCATACTTTAAAGAGATAATCAATGGCTACACTCTCATTTTGTACTCTACCAGTGCATTTGAAGCAGCAGCTGTGTCTTTTGTAGATAATGTATAAGTACGTCCCGTTGCAGTTACAGGTTCCACTACCAGAAGCACATCCTGATGATCCATGACAAGTCTATCTGGTCTGAAGGGAAAAGTGAAGGATGGAGATGGCCCATGAGGATGCAGGAAGTTCAGTTTCACCTCTCCAGTGCTCGGCATACATTCCTCAGCACATGCTAGCCACCAGTTGCCATCATATACAGCTACAACATACCCTTTGATGCTTGAAAATGTAACACATTCCTTTACTGGGCTCACTCTTTCAACTCTGCCTTCTCTGAATGCTGAAAATGGCCTAACTTCCACTGTGTCCATTGACAATGGGCAGAAGCTGTGTAGTTTTTGAGTACCTGGAATAGTTCTTGCAGATTCAAACCCTTTCAACAGGTTCTCAGCTTCATGATGGTACATCTCTGTTGTGGCAAACTGGCAATGGATGTTCTTGACATTATCCTTGACAAATTCAAACAGTTGGTATGGCGTTACAATTTAATTGTCAATAGGACGTTGCAGACTTGCTCGTGCAGCAAGCCATTTAACTGTCCCTCCAACGCCATCACATGGACCTTTGCCATGTGATGTGGAAAAAAAGTGCCACTCTGCAGGTATGTGAAAATCTGCCTCGTGGTGGCACGAATTTGTTTTGTTTTTAAGGTTCTTATATGGTACAGCACAGCCATCAGAAAAAATATAGGATCTTCTTTGGACGTTCTGTCATTGATGAAGTGTCACTGAGGAACTGAATTAGGAGCTTCTGAAACAGATGTACAGCAATTGTATCATGAATGTTGCAGTCTGAAATAACAACAAAACAGATTTTTTTTCCCAGTTTCAACTGATCTTGGTAGTAGCATACAAATGGATGGATTGTGGCCTGCACTGGTTGTTCCAGTGAAATGATTGAATTGCATCTTGAATTACAAAACTATAGTTTTAAAAACGTTCCTGGTTCAAGGGAGTCAGTCAAGGATAATGTCAAGAACATCCATTGCCAGTTTGCCACAACAGAGATGTACCATCATGAAGCTGAGAACCTGTTGAAAAGGTTTGAATCTGCAAGAACTATTCCAGGTACTCAAAAACTACACAACTTCTGCCCATTGTCAATGGACACAGTGGAAGTTAGGCCATTTTCAGCATTCAGAGAAGGCAGAGTTGAAAGAGTGAGCTCAGTAAAGGAATGTGTTACATTTTCAAGCATCAAAGGGTATGTTGTAGCTGTATATGATGGCAACTGGTGGCTAGCATGTGCTGAGGAATGTATGCCGAGCACCGGAGAGGTGAAACTGAACTTCCTGCATCCTCATGGGCCATCTCCATCCTTCACTTTTCCCTTCAGACCAGATTGTCATGGATCATCAGGATGTGCTTCTGGTAGTGGAACCTGTAACTGCAACGGGACGTACTTATACATTATCTACAAAAGACACAGCTGCTGCTTCAAATGCACTGGTAGAGTACAAAATGAGAGTGTAGCCATTGATTATCTCTTTAAAGTATGGTAAAGGGAAGATGGCACAGGTACACAGAGAAGGAATGTTCAAACATTCACATATCATCATTTGGTGTGTATAAATTGACATCTGCCTTAGTTTCTGAAACCTGGGACCATGGCCACTGACCATTTTTGTTTTGTTTTTGTTTTGTCATGTGATGCTACTATGGTATTACCATATTATTAGTAAGTGGTCTGTATGATGCCATATTTGTGAGTCAAATTCTCTCTGAAATGAATAACAAACCGAACACCAGCATTTTAGGTGCTGCTCATGACATTGCCGGCTACGTTTGGACAAGGAACTGGCCATTTTAAAATATGAGTTTTTTAGATATTAAATTTTTTATTTTTCAATTTATCATAATTCATATTCTGAGAGTAGTTGTATTCCAAGGTGATTGTGTAATATGTAGAGCCAGAAAAGAGCTTTCAAACAACACCACAGGCATCTTTTTGTGACTAACACTGACTGATATATTCAAGGCTGAATGTATAGTGTCCTACCCTCACATGTGAACCTTTCCTAGTCTGTTTCTCCCTTAATATTAATGTCAGATTCAAACCAATGCAGTTCTGGGGTGCTACCTTGCTACTGAAAAGGCACACCAAGAATGATTGAAATCCGGGTCGGTCGGGTCCCAAAGTGTCTGATTTCACGTGAAATGACCCACATACAAACATCCACGACACCAGGCAGCCCAACATGGGAACGGATGTGTGCCAGTGCCCACTAGGGGTGTAAATCACAGCCTTACTGACGATACGATACGGTATCGATTTCTTAAAGCAGGGATTCGATTATTTTCGATACTTCAGAATTTCCCCACGATACGATACAATTCGATTCGATTCAATTTTTTCCAATTTCTTTTCCACTACTATTGTATTATGGAGCTAGAGAATTGCACAGGGGCCAGCGATTCGATTATTTTCGATGCTTAAGAATGCCCCACGATTCGATGTGATTCCATTAAATCACTGGCCGATACTTCGATGCATCGATACATTTCCATTTTATTTACATCCAGGGTTCCCACGGGTCATGGAATTTCTGGAATATCATGGAATTTCATAAAAGTTTTTCCAGTCATGGAAAGTCACGGAATTTGAAAATTTTGAATGCACAGTCATGGAATATCATGGAATTTTCTTAACAGCTGTTTAGAAGCAAAAACCTTTTTGTTTGGCGCATAACATTGTTTCTCACTGATTATACTTCATCGCTTCGCCACAGACGGTTTGGTTTCGCACTGTAATGTGCAACATTCTAGAATGCAATGAGCCCACTGAAATCTGGCGGTGGCTCGGCGTCATCTCGAGGGGTGAAGATAATCTTCAGTTTTTACACTTTTTAAAACGTTTGAACGTCATTTTTTTACCGACGTGGTCATGGAAATTCTGTTTTTTGGGGTCTGGAAAGTCATGGAAAATCATGGAATTTTATATCTGAATTAGAGTGGGAACCCTAGTGCCCACCACAGGCCTAACTGTACCAGAGAGGGGCCCTGTACGGGGCACACACCACACACCCACACACAGCTTCAGACAGCCCAGGCGAGGCCCTGCCCTGCCCTGCCCTGCCCTGCTCTGCTCTGCCCGTCTCTAAACGTTGTTAGGTGTCAGAGACATTTAAAATGCAATTTCTGTCTTTAACTGCCGCTCATGTGGATTAGGCTGCGGTGTTCTCTGGAAGCCGCACCACAGACTGCTCCTAGACCCAAAAAAAGGGCTTTGACAGGAAAAAAAGTGTGTGTGCGTGCGTGCGTGTGCGCATGTACAAGTATTTTGCACGTATGCATGTGTGCATGCATCTGCATGTGTGACCATGAGTGTGTGTGCTTGCTTTCTTGTGTGTGTGTGTGTGTGTGTGTGTGTGTGTGTGTGTGTGTGTGTGTGTGTGTGTGTGTGTGTGCGCGCGCGCTTTCGTGTGTGCACAAGTATGTGAGTGTGGATCACTTGGATCTGATGTTGCATCTTTTTGTCTGTCCTAACTGACTCAATGCAGCTGTGGCTGCACAAAAATACACATGCAGTCACGCACTACTACACCTACACATACTTTAAAAACAGTAAGACCCATGGCATATATATATAAACACACACACACACACACACACACACACACACACACACACACACACACACACACACACACACACACACACACACACACACACACACACACACACACACACACACACACACACACACACACAATCACAGACAAATGCCAAAGGGGACACACACCCAGACAGGCACCCAAGTGTGCGCGCACACACACACACACACACACACACACACACACACACACACACACACACACACACACACACACACACATACACACACCACTGCCTGCCCTTCACCGTCCCTGAAAAAAACCCAATGATGCAGTGACAGCAGATCTGCTGGAGTTAGCAACACTAAAATTAGCCGCTAACGCCTTCACTAACTCTGCCTCTGCTCCAGTTCTCTTCCTTGACACCTTCCACTCATTTATACCATACAATCGTTCTTTCTTTCACACTTTCTATGGCTCTTTCTCTTTTCTTTTTCTTCTTTCCTCTTGATCTCTCTCATTTGCTCATCATGATATCATTCTTTTTATCTTTCTCTATCTCTCTCTCTTCTTTTTCTTTTCCTCATCTCCATCTTTTTGTGTCTGCCTTTTTCATCACACTATTTCTTCATCTTTGTCTATCCATATTGTTATCTCTCTCTCTCTCTCTCTCTCTCTCTCTCTCTCTCTCTCTCTCTCTCTCTCTCTCTCTCTCTCTCTCTCTCTCTCTCTCTCTCTCTCTCTCTCTCTCTCTGTTTGTCACTCTCCCTCTCTTTCCCCCTTCTCTCTGTGACTCTATCCATCTGCCCATTCTGTGTGTCTGTCTGTCTCTCTCTCTCTCTCTTTCTCTGTCTGTCTGACTTGCTAAGCTGTGTAAGCCCCTGCACCATATACACTTGGTGGCCTTTTTGTGCCTGTGGGTCGGCCCTGCTTAAATGCCCTCTGGAAAACGCCCTTTGACCTGGAAGGGAAAGTGCTGCGAGGGAAACGGGTTCATTAATCTGAAGCCTTAGCTTAGCCTAGCTTTCCGCCGCCTCTCTTTCCAGCCAGCAGCAGCCAGCCACATGCCTGGCTTAATGCGAAGACAGCCACAATGCACTCCCCATAAATCATTAATATTTATTCTCAAGCTAAACAAATACACACACACGCAGATGCACGCACCCACGGACACAGACATATACACACACGCACGCACACACACAGCATCTCAACTTCTTTCCATATTGTCCTCTCTCTCTCTCTCTCTCTCTCTCTCTCTCTCTCTCTATCTATCTATCTCTTCCCCCTCTCTCTCTCTATCTATCTCTTCCCCCCCCCCCTCTCTCTCTGACTGCATGTGCATTTGCCCATGTGGTTGTGTGTGCGAGTAATATTTTTTCCTCTAGACACCATGTGATGCCATGTCCACGATCCTCATTGATTGATTACCGAGTTTGGGGGATGGCTTCATTGATGGTCTACATCCTATTTACATCAAACGACCCCATTGATCCATTTCAGAGTTTACCAATGGCCATTGGGGGGTTGACTTCCTACAATAATTATCCTATTATCCTATCTTTTAGAATAACAATAGAAGTGATATGATGTAAAACAAAGATTCTAGTAATTGATATTGTATAACACATTATATTAAATTGTTAGTACAATTCTAAAATATAATATACAGTTAACAAATATTCTTTACCATTTCATGCATCCCAGCCACGCAGTGGTGTGTCACTCTTCTGTGCTATTAATTGGAGGATGGGGTGTGATAATGTAAAGTATTTTGAGAGCTTGTTAACATTTCACACCTCAACGTTTTTCTAATTATCAGTCTGGATACAAAATTGCATGAAGACAGAGAAGGTCCAATGGATTGGATTTTGCTACTTTTCTTTGCCTGATTCTTGTGTCTTTTTATTAGTCGTGTCCTTGTGTTTACACACATGCATTATATTGCTGATTAGATTTGTTAGGTGCCGCATATTAGAACAGTCAGTTGAAGAACAGTGAGAAACACATATTCAAAACCCGAACTAAAGAAACTAAAGAAGGTGTGACAGCTAAATTCCCTCTCAATGTGCGTGTGTGTGTGGTGTGTGTGTGCGTGCGTGCGTGCGTGCGTGCGTGCTGCCACTGTGTCTCGGGGACTGATTGATCCCAGCAGGGCCCCTGGTTTCTTAGCCTTCTTCTCTTCACCGCCACAGGCATCGATCACATTCAGATCACTACCGCTCTCGCTCTCGCTCTCGCTCTCTTGCTTACTCTATTGCCTGTCTCCCCCTTTTCTCTCTTCCTCTCTGCCTCTCTCTCTCTCTCTCTCTCTCTCTCTCTCTCTCTCTCTCTCTCTCTCTCTCTCTCTCTATCCATATATATCTCTCTCTCTCTCTCTCTCTCTCTCTCTCTCTCTCTCTCTCTCTCTCTCTCTCTCTCTCTCCTTGTCCACGTCTATTATCTGGCCTGTCAGCTCTATTGGGTTCTTAATCATAATCATTTCTTTTTCCCTGTGCCACTCTAAGCCTGTCACGATATACGATAAGTCAATAAATCGGACGATAACTTTTTACAAGAACGATCACTTTTCTGGCCCCGATAAGTAACGATAAGTTATTTGCGTGATGTTTTGTTTTCCCTCTCTCCCTTTCTCTACCGTAGACGTAAGACTACTGATGGCGCGTTATAGGCCAACGCAGCGCAATGACGCTTAAATGTTGGTGTATTTTCACGTTTCAGTGCAGTTATGGTAGGAAAAAAAGTGCATTGATCTGGCTACTTGCGTCTTTGAAATAGAACGCTGGTGTTCCCGCGCGTCGCTTATAAGCCTCGACAAAGAATCAGCGCTAGAGACTAGGAGCGCAATATTCTTCCAGTCTCAGTCAGCGCATCTGCAACGTTCCTCAGAGAGGGGAATGAACACGGAGGCAAATGTTCATTTTGAAACATGCGCAGCAACCCAATATCCACGACGAAGACGTGTTTGTGCAAACATGAAATAGTGGTGCCGTCGCGGCAAACTTGCTCTGAGGCTGTTATTTTAAACCTCGCCGAGTTTCCACTATTATTTCAATGCGCCTCCTACCCCAACGTTCGTTGTCTGTTCTTTTTGTGATTTTCGCTATATTTCTTGTTTATTTAGACCTAACAATATGAGTAGGCAGTCCGCAAGCAAATCATGAAGATAAGATTTGTGGATTTAAATCTGTCACACCAGGAGTAGGCCTATGTGAACGGTTGAGCGCGCTACAGGGGAAACAGAGGCATGGCGACTCATAACTCATAAGAATCAATGTATGGGCGTTCATTAAGGACTTTAAAGTGCGCAGAATTGCAACTTGTTCCAGTCAAGGGTATCAGAGAGAGAGAGAGAGAGAGAGAGAGAGAGAGAGAGAGAGAGAGAGAGAGAGAGAGAGAGAGAGAGAGAGAGAGAGAGAGAGAGAGAGAGAGAGAGAGAGAGAGAGAGAGAGAGAGAGAGAGAGAGAGAGAGAGAGAGAGAGAGAGAGAGCTGGAACTTGTGCATCTGTTCATGCTCTTTTGCCTTTTGCTGATGTTGAAATGCCTTTAACAGGGCTGATTTGGGTTTTGACTGACAATTAGCTAGTAACAACGTGCATTTGTTTGAAATAAGATGTCTAAGTAATAATTTGTGAATTAACAATACCCCACCAGTAGGTTATTTTACATCACACCATGGATAGGCCTATAAGCCATTCAGTGTGCTTGAGAAAGATAAATAACAGAAAATGTTAAAGAAAGAAAGACTATATAACTTACCTTAATAATAAATACAAAAAAAGCCTATTTAGAGCCTATTGTGCTCCATGAGGATGTATTTAAAAACATATATATAGCCTATCCCCCGCCGTGATGCTTTAAAATGTGAAGGGGTGTAGTCACATGTTTTTGCATTTTTACGTCATTATATTGTTTGACACATTTCTTCTTGGAGCAGGTGTCAATCTTAATTATTTAAACCTCTGAGTCTGCTGGCCCAAATGTTACATTCAATGTTTCAAGAAGGAGGCCGCACCTTGCATAGCAGTGTTTTTTATTGCACATTATATTGTTTGAAAATGGCGAGAGAGACAATATTATCGATTATCGCAATAATTTCTTGTTATCGTTATCGTCTGGCAAAAATTGTTATCGTGACAGGCCTACGCCACTCTAATTATCCCTCTTGCAGTCCATCAAGGAGCAGTGTTGAAGCGCGAAAGCACACACACACACACACACACACACACACACACACACACACACACACACACACACACACACACACACACACACACACACACACACACACACACACGCCAGGTGTATGAACTTTATTCAATTCAAGTAGGTGTTCCTCTTTCAAGTGCAACATAGAGAGGAGTAGCACTCAGTGTTAGCCCACACAGCCACTCGTTTCTGCCTGTCTGGGTCTCAGCATGAGTGCGTGTGATGAAATGAAGCCAGTGGAGGGCCTGCCTCTCAGCCTGGGTGGATGTACTACCGATGTGTTTGAAAGACCAAAGTCCCATCTGTAGGGCTGATGGTTTTCAGACTCGGCAGAGGTTGTTATATAGTGATAAAATAGTGATTTAGGTTTTAGTTATTAATTTAACACACTGCATCTGTTATAATTTAGGTGTTACCAGAATGGCAAAGACCAAGTTGTATTACTTAAGGCCCTGTGAACTGTCATAGTTGTGTAGTACTATATGGTAGTTAAGTTTTTCTTTCAGTGACTATTACTGGACAACGTTGCAGTAGTGTAATGGTGTGTGTTAAGGGGCTACAAAAATGTTAAAGGTTCAGGCACAATGTTTTCTTCTACTATCAGGTCTGCATTTGTAAGAAAAAAAAGATTTTGTTTCTTTTAATACTGGATTGTCCCAGAAGCACATTCATTGTTTGTTCATTCCTTGCCAATTATTATGAAATCCGGTGCCTACCATAGGTGCTGCAGGCATGACCTCTGGTTTTGGAGTATTGGTTTACCTTCAAAAACCAATTACTTCAGAACCAAAAAACAAGTATTCAGGTCTGTGCAATATATCAACATATAGTATAAAGCAGTATTTTGTCCTCATAATCGAGCAGCCCCACAAGCATGAGTTCAACCCATGTCTTTTGGTGACACAGCAGAAAACCATAGCATAAAGAGCAAGCAAAATGGTCTTGATACCTCACTTGATGCAAGGAGGCAGCTCTACAGTGGTACCCCAAGGGAGTAGTGTGGAGGGACCATGCTCAGGATAATGGGGGAGGAGTGCTGGCTATTTGCTGGTTATTTAAAGCAGGACAAAGGCATATTGCCTCCTTTTTGAAAATAGAATTGTCTTTTGCCTCATCCGAAGTACAGTTTTGCAACTCCCTTTTGGTAAAAATGCAGTTACAGCGGCCATATAGGCTATAGTAGCGTTTCTACTGTGTTTCCCTGTTACGAATTATGGTGATTCAACGACATTTTTTTTCAACATTGAATTTAAGGTTGAGAACGCTGCAATGATGCTACAGCAGCATCATAGCTGGGCCTGTTTGTTGTGTGTGAACACCCTTTTCCTTGTGAGGGAATCAAGCTGACTGACTGAAGGACTTGTTTTTTTTTCTCTTCTGACAGGTTGGCGTGATCAAAGGAGCAAGCCTTGACGCCAATAGTGTGCACCTGGGCACACACACACACACACACACACACACACACACACACACACACACACACACACACACACACACACACACACACACACACACACACACACACACACACACACACACACACACACACACACACACAAAAGGTGAAGAAAAAGGAGAAAGGCAATGCTGGCAGCCACCATCCTACAAGGCCAATGACCTTCCCCAGTGTAAGCCCACATTGTAATCCACACCTGCCTGTGTATGCACTCTTTACACATTCAGACCAAATACTGTTTAACCAGCCTTGTTTGTTTTCATCCTCATTGTTATTCTATTTTAAGTGCATGTTAAATGCAAACAGTGTATGCTACTACATGACAAAAATATTAGAGTCCAGATAATGCAAAAGTACAGTCAAAGTAAAGAATCTCTCTCTCTCTCTCTCTCTCTCTCTCTCTCTCTCTCTCTCTCTCTCTCTCTCTCTCTCTCTCTCTCTCTCTCTCTCTCTCTCTCTCAGGATCATCTTGTCGTTGCATCTCAGGCTCTGTGATGGAAAATCGTGGTGAGTTCTCCCATATATTACTTTATAATGTTCTCTGTCTCTCTGTCTCTCTCTCTCTCTCTCTCTCTCTCTCTCTCTCTCTCTCTCTCTCTCTCTCTCTCTCTCTCTCTCTCTCTCTCTCTCTCTCTCTCTCTCTCTCTCTCTGCCATAAATGTATATGTTGTTCAGTGGATGCTTACCTTGCAGAAAGATGCAATGTGTTTGGATGAGTAAGCCACTGAATAAATGGACTCTGTCCTCTGTGATTTGGATGGGGCAGATATGCAGTTTGTCTTTTACTGAAAGGCAAAGTGTGTGCGTGTGCGTGTGCGTGTGCGTGTGTGTGTGCGTGTGTGTTTGTGTGTATAAGAGAGAAGAAGAAGACAAATAAGTACCTCTGTTTCTCATGGCTGTGCTGTTTTCTGGGCCTCTGTGTTCTCCAGAGTAGTGAATGGTAATAATCAGGCGAGTGAGTTAGTGAGTGAGTGGGCGACTCTTAGAATGTGAGCCTCTGTGTGTTTGTTTGTGAGTAGCGCCAATGAATGGTTGACTAAATGAGTGTCCTTATGTGACCCTAGTGCAGTGAGAGTTTATGGATGGATGGATGGATGGATGGATGGATGGATGGGTTGATAGAAGTCATCGATTGATTCATTGAATCAATTTCAATTTCTAATGTGATTCACTGGCTTGACAATTTCTCTTAATTTGTATTGCCCAAGCATATATACAGGATTCACTGAATCACTTCACTGATTGAATTCATTGATCCCAGGCTGGGGCATTTTAGCATAGCACCATGACATGCAGTACATGAGGGTCAATGACGTGGCACATGACATGTCAGGGTGGTGCAACCACAGCTAATGCAACTTTTGTATGGATTAATGGTTTTTGTTTTGTTTTAGTGCATTATCTAAGAAGCATATTCATTGCAGTACATTAATTACCAATTGCTAATTAATTCATTGGCATTAGCTGTGGTTGTACCAGCTGACGTCTGAGCTAAAAAAAATACGTCATTGACCCTTGAACAAACAGATGTACTGTATAGTGTATACAAAAAACTGAATGGCTAAATCCACAGAGACACTGATTAAACAATAACAGAAGGACCGTGCTTCATCCCTCGCACACAATTTGCAGTCAGATCAATGACTCATACACTTTGGTGAAGCGCCACTCTGATGATTGCTAACTCTGCATCCTCACCTTGAAGTTGTGCCACTAGTGGAGCCTGCTGCCATTGTCATCATCGCTGCTGCTGGTTCTTGCTGTGCCAAATATGTCCCCTAAGCTCCCAAAGGGGCCCCTGTACTGCGCCACGGCTGAGTGAACTGTGTGTGTGTGTGTGTGTGTGTGTGTGTGTGTGTGTGTGTGTGTGTGTGTGTGTGTGTGTGTGTGTGTGTGTGTGTGTGTGTGTGTGTGTGTGTGTGTGTGTGTGTGTGTGTGTGTGTGTGTGTGTGTGTGTGCGTAAGTGTCTGAGTGTGTGAGTGTGTGAGTGTGTGAGTGTGTGAGTGTGTGCGTAAGTGTCTGAGTGTGTGAGTGTCTGTGTAGTTGTGGGTGCATGTGCATACATGTGTGTGTGTGTCGCTGCGTGCACTCAAAAGGAATGCCTGTGTGTCTGTGTGTGCCTGCGTGCTCGCCCACGAGTATGTGTGTGCACGCGCAGATCACTGCATAGTGTTCACTTCGACTCCTCTCATCTTATTGCCCCTGTCTATACACCTGACTGAATCCACAAGCACCACTACTCATCACATGAGCATGCCTGGTTGAGCCACCCAGTCAGCAGCATTATAATTACACTGAGTTGAAATCATGCATGCATAGAACGTGGATGGATAGAATTGGTGCATGGGTGAAGGGATTGAGGTAGAGGTAAGGATAGATGGATGGATGGATGGATGGATGGATGGATGGATGGATGGATGGATGGATGGATGGATGGATGGATGGATGGATGGATGGATGGATGGATGGATGGATGGGTGGGTGGTTGTATGGATAAACTGGCATGGATTGATACATACTGTACTCTGCATGTCTGGATGGATGAACAGTCATGGTTTGATTAATACCGTATATGGATTGATGAATTGATGTAGATATACTGCATGTGTAAATCGATGGCTAGATAGACAGATACATGGATGTTTGAAAGGAAGGTTTGACTTTGCATGCATGAATGCCTGGATTCACAAGATAGTGCAATAATGTCCTTCATGCTGACTTAATCCCCTTTATTTTTTATCCTTTCATTCTTAGTTCTCATTTTTGCTTTGTTTTTTTGTGTTTGCATTTCACTCACACATTGAACTGTCACTGTGTGAAATGCTCTGTACAAAAAACTAGCCTTGTCTTTGGACAGACTCCTACTGAACCTCCCACCACTGTAGTTTTTACAAAGCATCAATTGCCATATGGTGTGCCGTACTTGTCCATATGGTACCCACGGCAAATGGCAACATGGGTGTTTGTTTCGGCTTTAGCTCATTTAGGAGCATGTTCATGATTTTCACAGCGTCCAGCTGATGTCGTGTTTGCCTTTGTGGTGGGCTTAAAAGAACAGCTGACTGTACAGGGATGTTTTGACAATCGCTCACATAGGCAGTGTGCTTCCATAGCTTTCCGATTGAATTTCGTGGGGGTGCGCGCGTGTGTGTCTGTGTATCTGTCTGACCCTATGTGTGCGCGTGTGTGCGCGTGCCTATGTCTGTGTGTGTCTGCGTGCGGCTGCCTCTGTGTGTGTTTTTTTTGGTAGTGAAACTCAAAATAGGTCACAATCTGATACAGTCACGATCCATTGCCCACAGTAATGTGTGATCACAGTGATTCTGTAGCTCCAGATCCCTTCAAGCGGATACTCTACACATCAGTATGCATTCCTAATGTGTGCATTAGGGCTGTAACGATATTGGATCGAACCGAGAAATCGCGATACTCAAAGTCACGATACTGTTTCGTGATGTAAGGAGGCGATATCGTGATACGCCCTTTCATAGTTTTGTCATCCTTCAGTTCAGTAAACAACCATATGATACAATGTGATTGTGCTTCCAAGCTTCAAATGAGATACATTTCAGAAATCGTGTGGTGTATCGAACCGTAGGTCATGAATCGGGATACAAACCGAATCGTGAGTTGAGTGTATCGTTACAGCCCTAGTGTGCATGCAACTGAGGAGGACAATAACACATTAATTAACGGGGCGAAGCTAGTCTATTTCTGTAGTAAGTACTGTGTGCCTTGGTCTCCCTGTGTTTCGTTCCCCCTGTTGCACACATTGGCAAATCTTATCATGTAGAGGCTTTGTTAAAATTTGAGGCGTCTGTGTGTGTGTCCGTGTGTTAGTGTGTGTGTGTATGCGTGCGTGTGTACGTGCGTGTGTTCATAGCTTGTGTTGTGAATGTGAGGGCGCTTGCATGCCTGAGCCTCAGTTAACTATAGCCAACCATGCCTGGATGCCTGCCTGTGTCCCCTAAGTAGAGAGAGCATTGTTACTGGTTGACTGCGCTGCTTGGTGTGAACTAGCCTAGAAGTTTTTTGGCTTGACCTTTCCACCTTGTCTGGCTCCCTGGGTGTGAACACTAATGTGTGTTTGTGCACATGTGTGCGTCTGAGTACATGCCTGTGTGTGTGTGTGTGTGTGTGTGTGTGTGTGTGTGTGTGTGTGTGTGTGTGTGTGTGTGTGTGTGTGTGTGTGTGTGTGTGTGTGTGTGTGTGTGTGTGTGTGTGTGTGTGTGTGTGTGTGTGTGTGTGTGTGTGTGTGTGCTCAGTCGAGCTGCCAGTCTAAGGGGCATGTGGGTTAATTACTGTGTTCAGGCCTTGATGGAAACAGGCTTTCCTCCGAGGAGCCATTGGAATTCACTCTCAGCCCTCAGGACCTTGCATCTATTCACACAAGTCCTTACCAATCTCTGTCTTTCTCTCCCTCTCTCCCTCTCTCCCTCTGCTTCTCGCTCTCCCTCTCTCCCTCTCTCCCTCTCTCCCTCTGCTTCTCTCTCTCTCTCTCTCTCTCTCTCTCTCTCTCTCTCTCTCTCTCTCTCTCTCTCACTCTCTTGTGCGCGTGTGCGCACTTGCTCACTCTCCATTGTTAGTACTCTTTCTTTTTGTGCTCTCTCTCTTTCTCTCTCTCTCTCTCTCTCTCTCTCTCTCTCTCTCTCTCTCTCTCTCTCTCTCTCTCTCTCTCCCTCTCTCTCTCTCCTTTCTCTCAACCTCTCTCAACCCCTCATTCATTTCACCTCTCTTAGTCGTCGTCTCTTTCCCCTCTGTCCCTCTGTCTCACTCTCTCCCCAGTGTTTTTACTTCATTTCTTCCTCGCTACCATCGGTCTCCTGAGGACATTTGGGGATTGTGATTAAATAGGTAGATCTAAGACGGATAAATCTGATAAGAGCTGGAAACCAATTTGATGATATCCTGTCTGCTCTGGGGCCCAGGTAGGGAGGTACATGAAGTAATGACGAGGAAGATGCAGCGAGAGTGGAGGGTGAAGAGAATGCAAAGAGAGAAGAGGATGAGGTGGATGGAGATCAGGTAACCCAATGGAAGATGAAGAGAACGAAGAGGAGGTTATTCAGAGAGTGATGAGGAGGAGGAGGGAGAGGAAGGTGATGAGGAAGATGAGGTAGAGCAGTGGGGAGGTAGTTCAGCAGGGACCCCCTGTGCGTCCCAAACACCCACAATAGTCTTAGCCTAGCAATTAGTCTTTAGCAATATTAGCGGACAAATGCGGAAATGCATCTACAGTATTAACCACACAAGTGAATACTGTTCCTCACCAGATTATGGAATTGTGTTAGCTGTTAGCTGTTAACCCATTGTGTCCTGGAGCGACATATACGCTGCATTCAAGTTCTTGAGATTTGAGCTGTTTTATAAAAAATGTGGGTGTGTTAGAGCTGATTGAACACATTCTAGTGCAAAATGAAGGTTCTAGCTTTTAAATGCAACTTATGTCATGTTTTTATGTGCTTCGGAGGCTGAGATATTTAGGTTTTAATAGGGAGAGGGCACCCTTTCCCAAAAAGGGCTTAGGACAAAATGGGTTAACCCAGGGGTGTCAAACTCAAATTCACAGGGGGCTAAAATCTAGATCTGGGAGGAAGTTGCGGGCCGAACTCAATATTCAAAAAGCACTGAAATTGTGCGTGCACGCACATGCTTACAATACTTAAGTGCTTACATCTTAAACACTCAATCCCAGCAGATATTGTAGTTCAAATGTGCCTGCACAGTCTGCTGTAAATGAGTGGAAGACATCACTGATGCACTTGTATGAGCATGTGACACCCAAAATTTCATGTTAAAGTCATATTAAAATACATTAATGTGTAGGGGGGGCCAACTGTAATACACATTTAAAATGATCTCGCGGGCCAAATAAAATGACTCAGCGGGCCAAATTTGGCCCCTGGGCCTGAGTTTGACATCCCTGGGTTAACCTGTGCGAAGTTCCTTCTCTCCGTGACCGCCCTTCAGTACCTAGGTGTCCCCGACCCCCAGTTTGGGAACCTCTGAGGTAGTGAATGGAGAGCGGAGGACAAAGAAGGTAAAGTAATGCAGAGAGAGAGAGAGGAAGACGAAGATCAGGTAACTCAAAGATGAAGGGGATGAGGAGGGTGAAGATGAAGGATGAGGAAGATGTGGGTAGTAAATGGAGAGCGGAGGACATGGAAGGTAAAGGAATGCAGAGAAAGAAGAGGATGAGGACGGTGAAGATCAGGTAACTCGGTGGGTGATGAGGATGAGGAGGAAGGTGGAGAGGATGAGGAGGATGAAGATCAGGTAACTCGGTGAGTGATGAGGATGAGGAGGAAGGTGGAGAGGATGAGGAGGACGATTACAATGCCCTTACAGTAGAGAGGAGGATTTCTGTCTGAAGTACTTTTTTATAACATTACTGCACCTTTGCCTGCTGCTGACTTTGTTGTTGCTTACATGTGCTAGACACAGAGATAGATTCTCTGAGTGTTCCTACGCCCTCGCATGTCCAACTCCTGCAGGAGCAGGTTGAGTTTAACCCATTTTCTGGGTCACATGAGCAGCTTCTGGAGTGGCTGCCGACTAGGCGCTGTGTGTGAGTGTGCGAGTGTGTGTGTGTGTGTGTGTACACACAAGCACTTGTTTATGTGAGTGCGTGACTGCGCGTGCATGACAGTGTGTGAGCATGCAAATGTGTGTGCGGGCGATGTGGAGCGTCAGGCCCTCTTTGGAAGTTTGCCCCAGCGGAGAGGCGTCTAAGTGGGCCAGAGAGGAGAGCAAGACAGGCCAAAAATCCTCCAATCCCCACACACTCACACACTCTGTCTGACACACACACACACACACACACACACACACACACACACACACACACACACACACACACACACACACACACACACACACACACACACACACACACACACACACACACCATTCACTCACTCTATATTTCCGCTTTGAGGCTGACCAGAACCATCTCCCTCAGCTAGAACCAAAGCCTTAGTCACACCCTCTCACTGCTGAAGCCTTATCATGACAGACCCTCAGCTGTTGCTAATAATAGATGGGCCAGATTTGAGAAAGACCATTAAGTAAAGTATGTCTTTGATGATTCTCTCATGCATCCGAAACATGGTAGTCAGAGAATCCAAGCTGGACTTCTTCAGCTTGAATTTAGTTCACTTTCTTCCAAAGCTATTGTAGAGAGAAACTGGAGCTTATTATTGGGAACAAGGAGCCGTATCTCTACTTTAGATCACCGGATGTCGATACACTGTACAGTTTTAGGGGAAGCTTCGGTTCAAATATTTATAATTATTTATCTGCCTTTGGAGACTAATATATGGCAGAACTGCAAATCCAGGTCCTTTTTGGACATGCACAGTGAATAAAATGTAGATGAAAGTTGTTTGTTTGTATATATACAGTACATGGTGCAATCGGACACTCTGAATACTGCGTGTGTGTGTTGTGATTCTCTGATGTGGTTAGGCCATGTGATTGCCTGCAAGGTGAAATGGTGGGTGAGCGATTGCACTTGACTGTGCTCTGGAGTGTGATTGTGGCCAGATGCGTTGGTTCCCAGAGCAGAGCGCTGCTGTGGAAGTCAATGGGAAGTCAGTCGGAAGAAGAAGAGCTTGATATGAGTGCAGGAAGGGCTGGAGTGCAGGAAGGGTTGGAGTGTCAGTATGTGTTTATGCTCGGATCATGGCCAACGACGCTCATCACATTTATTGAGAATGTGACTAAAACAGACTTTAATTTGAAAGAAACAAGTCCGACAGGCGGACAACAGATGCGTCCGTCTATGCCCGTTCTGAACCTTTTTTGCCCAAACGCCCCCTTGGCCTCCTCATAACCTGTCAAGGCAATTTATCAATAAGCCTACCATGTACTGTATAAGCCTGGATTTGAAAAAGTACCATAGGATTTCAACAGTGTTGGGCAATTTACTGAAAAACTGTAATGCATTGCTGATTACATGTTACTGTCTTTTCAAAATAATCCCTTACACTACATTTAGCAATGTGGGGACCTAAGGCGAATTTAGTTTAGGGGGGCCATCGGTCCATCCCATATCACATTTTTTTTTAACTCTATTTTTGTTAGGCTATTTTTTTTTTTTTTTTTAATCACATTTTTTTTTTTTTTTTTTAATTACAAACATAAAAAACAGGCAAACATTACAACCCTTTCTGGACAGATTTCAATGAATAGGCTATTTGCAATTTTGCATAGGCCTACATTAAATAAACTAAAATGTGAAATTCTCTTTTCACTTTAATAGGCCTATGAGAGCAGTGATGTCCCCCCCTCACTGAAGTGTTATTTCATGTGTGAGCATGATGCTGTCACCTATTTGAAGTGACGTTGATGTTGGATTTCATGGAATACTTTTAAATGCCGCTTTGGGAAGAAAACAGAGTAGGCGACAGGTGAACTGTATTTCTGTCAAAACAGTGGTTTGCAGGCGTTTGCGTTTTCACGTGGATATTGTCTTCGTGGACCGTAACAGACAAACCGTAAGTTCCATAAACTAATCAATGAGACATTTGCTACGTGTACATGATGTTTTTGAATCGGATCTAATAGATCAGATTTAAGTAGATCGGATTAAGAGTTATTTTGCGACGTGTATACATGGCAATTTCACTTAAATGCGATTAAACGTCTGGGGAAAATAAAGCATTGCGATTGGACTGAGGACGCACGTGCTGAGTGAGCCAAATAAGGCGTGGGGGCGTGGTCGCCAAACCTCCAGGGAACTACTGGGACACAAGCTTATCTTCAGCCCGAAAATGAATTCCCTCAGTGGACTCAAGGCTGGTAAAATCCCCTTTGGGTCTGGTTCTTTCAAATGCTAGTTAGCACCCTCCTAGCTTAGAAAAACGAACTGGTGAAAGGGTGATGTGGAGTAACTTTGTTGTGCTTAATTACTTCGTGGGGCATTTTTACATCAATATATGGAAGCCACAACATTTATAGTCGCTTAGGGACTTTAAATTAAGCAAAACTTTCATGTGAAAATCAACAGGAAGTGCCGCCATCTTTTTCTCACTGACAAAGAGCACGGCATAGCACGGGCTCTTGGCGCCATCGTGTGGTCAACGAGCATGCGTGGAACGACCGGATTAATAGTAATTCTGATTAAAAGGTTACATGACAGAGGAACGTGTTTAATCGGATTCAAAAGAGGAATAAACCACCCACTTTAATCGGACTTAAGTTTAAATCGGAATAAACTTAAATCCTGTTCGGTAAGTGTTTACATGATGTTTTTAAAGTGGAATTAAGTTTTAATGAGATTTAAAGTGAGTTAAATCGGACTTAAGTGTCTCATGTAAACGCAGAGATTGGCTACGTGTACATGATGTTTTTAAGTCCGATTTAATAAATGCGATTTAAATAGATCGGATTAAGAGTTATTTTGCGATGTGTATACATGGCACTTTCACTTAAATGCGATTAAACGTCTGGGGAAAATAAAGCATTGCGATTGGACTGAGGACGCACGTGCTGAGCGAGCCAAATAAGGCACGGGGGCGTGGTTCAATGCCACCGAGATGCAGGTCATCTTCCCCACGAAAATCGTTGCCTCAGGCGGACTGAAATCACAACATTTCCCCCTTTCTCCCTGGATCATTTACAATGCTACATTAGCTACCCTGTTAGCATAGAAAAACGAGTGGTCAAATGGTAATGTGGAGTAACTTTGTTGTGCTTCATTACTTCGTGGGGCACTTTTACATCAATATATGGAAGCCACAACATTTATAGTCGCTTAGGGACTTTAAATTAAGCAAAACTTTCATGTGAAAATCAACAGGAAGTGCCGCCATGTTTTTCTCACTGGCAAAGAGCACGGTTGGTTTGCACGCATGAGCTCCAGGCCAAAACTGAGCGACTGCCACCTTGTGGACACAAGAGGGAATCACAGGAGGGAATCACAATTCAGAAACGCATCACGGGAGGGAAACGCATCACGGGAGGGCGGACGGACGGACGGACGGGCGGACGGACGGACGGACGGACACCAAAGCCTCTTATAGAGATGCGTGGGACGCATCTAAAAAGTTCAAATCCAAAACATAGAAGTGCGTATATACCATCACAGACGGAGGTCTTGGCTGTGCGGCAATGAATCAGAACAACATTCACATATTTTACTTTTTTCGTAAAATAGGCTCAGTTGTTTTTGTCAACACCATCAAATGCAATTAAAAGTAAAAAAAACAATGTGTGTTTGAATTAAGATGAAGAATTATAATTGAACAGCACTGAAGATGCATATTGTAAGCATATCCATTTGAAACACGGAAAACTCCCTGTGATGTTGGTGACTTTGGTGACACAAATCTGAAGGTGGTGACAGGGGGTAGCTTGTTATAGTATGTGACTGAATTGATTCACATGTTGATGAAACATTATAAGAAATATTAGTATTCATTGTGATCCAAAAGTATATTCTAGCCTCCACTGAGGAGCATTTGGAGGCTTTTGTCACCTCTGTCAGGCACAAAACCTGACGATGGTGACATGTAACAGAGGTGACAAAAACCTACTCTTCAACATAATATGGATAGTTTGTTCACATTAGCCATTTTGTTTTCCCTAATATCATATTTTTTATACAAAAATGACTGTTATGGTTGTGACAGTTGCAGTGTCCAAACCAATTAACACATTGAAGAGAAATTTGTAAAGTTACAAGGAGCTTCAGTGATGGTCAAGCATGCAGCAGAGCTGAAGGTTTGAAAATGGGTCCGCAGTGATGTAGATGACCTTATGCATGCCTGAAGTTATTGTATTTTAAAAATATCTGGCTGTGGCAAATATGGATGGAAACATTTAAGCAATCAGAATAGAATAGTAAATATTTTTTTCTGAACTCACTGTTCTATTGAACTATTTCAATACATTTTTCCATGTAATAATGAAAATATTTTTCAAACTCATCAATGAGGTTTTCATTATTAATCAATTGAAATTACTATGTTGTGCTTAGACAGCAGGTTTTATGGGTGGTAAGTATTCAGTAATTAAATAAAGTATCAATTAAATATTTAAAACAAATACACATTTGTGTAACAGATCCCTTGATCATGACCTGGATTTTGTTCAAGAATATGTAATAGATTTTCAACAAAATTTGCACATTTATGTGTGGGACGTGTTTTTGCCAAACTTTTTTAAGAATCAGTACAATACAACCAGCCTCCTCTTTTGTCTCTTCCTCTTCTGCTGTATGTCTAGCATTATGTCATTCTGTCATTTGATCCATCCATCATTCAATTTATCTTTCTATCTTCCTATTGTTCATTCTATTTATCATGCTATCATTCAAGCATTCAATCTGTCATTCTATTGTTCTGTCGTTCTATCATTCTCTTTTGGACATTCTCTCGCTTTCTCATTCCTCGTTCTCTCATTGGATTTATCGTTTTTGTCATTTTGTAATGTCATCTACATTGTCGTTGTATCCATTATCTGCATGTTTTATCATTTTTCCTGTTATTCTGTCTCTGTCTCTGTCTCTGTCTCTCTCTCTCTCTCTCTCTCTCTCTCTCTCTCTCTCTCTCTCTCTCTCTCTCTCTCTCTCTCTCTCTCTCTCTCTCATTTCCCTTGGTTTGCATCACTGTGCTTTGGGCCCTGAGGGTTTTACGCCTCTTTGTATCTCCCTTGCCGACTGTCAGCTTCTCGTTCTCACTTGTTCTCACTCTCTGAGTTCCTTCTCTCATTCTGCGTGCGTGTGCATAATATGCGTGAATGTGTGTGCGTGCATGTCTGTTTGCATATGACTGAGTGTAATAGTTGAGTCAGACTGTGTGTGTGTGTGTGTGTGTGTGTGTGTGTGTGTGTGTGTGTGTGTGTGTGTGTGTGTGTGTGTGTGTGTGTGTCAGAGGTAAGAACGGGTAAAAAAATCCAAGCCCGAACCGACATGGGCCCATGGGAATTGGGCCGGGCCCGGCCCGAGGCCGACTAATTATTGGATGTGTAGGCCCGAGCCCGAGGGAAGCCCGAAATTTCAAATTTTATTTACAGTGGAATCCGTATAGTGGTCACGTTTGTCCAAGCCAATTTGAACACTGTAAGCGATTGATTACTAAAACCGAATTTGTATTATTTCACCCCTTTTTTGTCTCTACCTGTCTGGCAAAAATGAGCGCTGAGAAAGACGAGGCTTACATGCATTTCAAAGCATAGACCACGCACGGGTCGTCATCTCTTATGATGTCAAATAAGTTTGTAAAGTTCCCATTCCACAAACGTTTTCTGGCGAGTTTCTGCACAGTGTGATTCAGGTTATGCATGCAAAACGCCGCAAGAATGCGCACTTAAAATTGCCACGCCGATAAATAACACACTGCTGCATAGCCTGCTGTACAGTAGTAGCCTACAACGTGTTTTTTTTGGACACCGTTTAAAAAAGCCACGCAAAGAACTGGTTGGAATTGGGAAAGTCGCGCTGGGCTTGCTGGCATAGGAGAGATGAGAAGGGCGAGGGGGAGTGGGAGGGACTCGTGGGGAGACGCAGCCTGTACAGCTGTTGCAGTTTAAACCAAAGAAACTCAAGAGAAAGAACAATCTCATGGCGGGGAATGCATTGGCCACGGTGTAGTACGGGGGCGTTGCCTGAGGACACGAGTGGATGGAAAATTAACTCCCTTGCGCATGGTCATTGGTCATCCATCCACGATGGATGCCATTTTCGTACTCCGTAATTTGTGGCCAAGTAACGGCAGCTGTTGGTCAGCAGTAATTGCTGGGGGTAATTAAGGACAGCTGACAGACATTCACGCTGTCCTATGACCTGTTCCACAGTGAATAACATTTCCGTACTCCCCTCGCCATCATTTCCTACTACGCTGTTATGACGTGAGTAAGCCCTCTTGTCTCAATCCTCTTTGGTTTGAACACAAGGTAGCCTGAGGAATGCCAAGCTTCGCCAAAACATCTCGTTGGCTCGTTTTTGGTGAATGTTCATACGTTTCGAAGAGCCTATGTTTTTCATTCCCAGAATAAGAGAGACATGATTCACGTGCTTGCTGTCCGGTGTTAACTCGTTAGGCTACATTGGCTAGCGAGACAGAGGCATGTGTACACAGCCTCATCACCAGAGAGTTTCTATGTGAACAGGTTGCGTCCCCACTCAGTCGAGCCATGCCTGCAGTTCACTGGGGTGCTGTCGGGAGAGCGCAGCCCATTCACTGTATGGAGTTTGCACTCCTCGGTTGGCGCCCCTAGAGTAGGCTACAGTAGGCTACCACCCGGAAAAGTGGCGAGTTGAGTCTCGCGCAATACCCTTACAACCTATCTGGCATATACAGAAGCAGACGTCGGGAAAGGAATCGCGGGAGTAAAAAATGAAATGGCTACACTGAGTTTTTCAATACTTTTTGCACATGTTTACATTCATAAAATGACAAAAATGAACATTATAAGCGGATTTTTGATCACTGTAAACGAATTATTTAAACAGTATTTGTATAGAAATGATTCTGTCCCAAGCTTTTTGATCTAGGCTATATAAGCGGTTGATTACTATATCCGTGACCACTATAAGCGGATTCCACTGTATAAGGAGGGGTGATCTATGATAACGAATCAAAGCCCTTAAATTAAAGCCATTAAAGTATTTTGTTACGAAATCTAAGTTAAATAGACTGTATAAACATGCAGGCCATCTTTTATATTTCTGTGTATGCTGCACTGCAGTGCACAGAGGTTACATTAAGCGATAATCCATCATTGACGCTTTTTTTAAGAGTTGGCGGAAAATTTTAAGGGCGTCCGTCATTTTGACCGGCTGATCATTGGGCCATAAGCCACAGCAGCAGTACGACCTTAAAAATCTAGCGCGGCACAGAGAGAGACAGCGAGACAAAGAAGAACAACGACGCGAGCAGCAGAACAGGAATGAAGGAGTTCTTGAATTGCCATTGCAAGAGTTTATTAGGCTACAGTATGTGTCGGGTTGATGAGGCGACCTCTGTTTTTTGCAGACCACGCGTCTCTCGTGGCCAAAACACGGCCGAAATGCCTCAGCGCACTGTGATGGGAGGGAGAGGCGAGGGAAAGCGCGTGCATTCTAGCAGCAGGCACTGCACTGCTGGATTATCAACTGACGTGGAATATTATTAACGCACAGCCTACATAGCCTATTTATTTATTTAAAAAAAAAAAAAAAACTGTCAACGATAGAGAAGCCGAACCCGACCCTACCCGAACGTAATGAGTGACATTTCAGGCCCGACCCGACCCGAAATTGGCTCGGGTTCGGGTTCGGGCTCGGGCCTGGGCCAAAAATCATAGGTCTAGTGTGTGTGTGTGTGTGTGTGTGTGTGTGTGTGTGTGTCTGTGTCTGTGTCTGTGTCTGTGTCTGTGTGTGTGTGTGTGTGTGTGTACAGTATAAGTGGTTAAGTGGTTGAAATGATGCTGCAGTGAGCTTCAGTCTCCTCCTTTGCCCACTCTGAAGTCACTTCTCAACTGACTGACTGACTTCCTCATCTCCTGAGTCCTCCTGACTCAGTGCGTCTGACGCATCTTAGCGTATCTGCCCTGCAGCACCTGTTCCTTTTGGTAGGAGCCCAGTCAGTGCCGCTTTCATGCCCGAGATAAGTGCCTTTTCCTGGGGTAGGTAAATCTGAAAGGCCCCTTAAGCCACCTGGTGGCGGCATAGATGATTGACTAACTGGTTGAAACACTTTTGTAGTGCTATTGGTCACTCTGCAGGCTTTCGCACAATTGAGTCTCATCTGTGCTACAGAAAGACTCACTGCTCCTCCATGAACATAATTGGTGTGCTTATCGCCCATGGAGGGCTGCAGTGCATATTCACAAGTATCTTTCACCCAGTAACTGTTTCATGGAAGAGCTGTAGCTGCTGAAAACATTATTTTCACGATCGTGGCGTCCTTGGTGTGCTGCATGAGTCGAGGAAAGCACTGAAAGATTAAAAAAAAACAAAAAAAAACTAGCCACCCTGACTCAAATTGTTGGGGTTCACGTCACTGACACCTGAGCACAGAGCCGTTACCAGGGTTGTCTGAAATATGAACCGCAATTAAAGGGACACTGTGTGAGATTTTTAGATGTTTATTTCCAGAATTCATGCTGCCCATTCACTAAAGTTACCTTTTTCACGAATACTTACCACCACCATCAAATTCTAAGTAATCGTTATGACTGGAAAAATTGCAATTTTCATACATGAAAAGGGGGATCTTCTCCATGGTCCGCCATTTTGAATTTCCAAAAATAGCCATTTTTAGCTGCAAAAATGACTGTACTTGGACCATACTAGAAAAATATTAGTTTATTACTTAGTAAACTTTTAAGTTAAGATCAAATCTGGCAATAGGCAGCCCAGTTTCAATGAGCAGCATAGTTGCAGTACCCTTTTTGACCATTTCCTGCACAGTGTCCCTTTAACAATCTATGGAGCTGATATCTTCATTTTTCACATAATTAGCGCGGTCGTGGAGCTACTTAATGGAGCATTGTAAAGCGTGATAAGAAAATTCTGTCTGACCTTGGGGACTTGCTGAAGTTAAGAGAGTCTCAGTGTCAGTGTCTAGGGCTGGGTATCGCAGACATGTTCCTGTATCGATTCGATTTCGATTCTTAGGGCTTTGAATCGATTAATCATGATTCAATTCGATTCGATTTGATTCATTCCGAATCGATTCAATCCGTTCCCTTCTTGGTGCCAGGATTTCCCCCAAAAGATGCTGTTGCCTATTTTTATATAAAAATGTCAAAGGGCTGTGGCTTGACAGTGTTGCTAATTTGTAATAAGTAGGCCTAGGCCTAATTGACTAATACCTACTGGGTATTTTCCATAGACCTAAATTAAACAAAAAGAAAAAGAACCAAAAAATCGTTTTTGTGCCCTGTGAATCGATTATGTGAATTTCGATTCGATTCGATCGATTAACGATTAACTTGATTATTTTACCCAGCCCTATCAGTGTCAGTGTCAGTGTCTGTCTCTCTCTCTCTCTCTCTCTCTCTCTCTCTCTCTCTCCCCATATACTTTTCCATACTGCTGTATTTGGGATTGCCATTAAATGTATGAGGCTGTGTCAGGAGGTCGGGTGGGTCCTGTATCTCGGTGGAGCCAGAGAGGCTGAAAGGCTCGATTAAAGACTCTCTTCCTGTAACTGCTCTCGCCACCTGCCAGGCAGGTGCTCAAGGTTTGCTGAAGTGAAGTGAAGTGGGGGGAAATGCAGTCTGTCTCTCTCACACACTCCCTCCCCATCCTTATGTTTTATATCTTCCTTTCTCTCCTTCACTCCTCTCCTCTCTTGCAACTCTTCCTCTGCTCTCCTCTGCTCTCTCACGCTTCTCTCCATCCACCCTCATATCTCATCCCTTTCCCTCTCCTTTACTGTCTTCACCCCCCCCCCTTCTCTGTCCTCTCCTCCCTCCCTCCCTCCCTCTCCTCCTCTACTGGACCCCTTTCTCCCTCTTCTTAACTGTGTCACCGCTCTCTTCAATGTGATTCATGGCGCCTGCTCTCCCTCTCCTTCTCTTTCTGTCTCAGCGTCTCTCTCTCACCACAATCCCCCCAGTACCACAACCCTCCATCCCATCTTTGTCATCTCCCTCTCTCCCTCCCTCTCTCTCTCTCTCTCTCTCTCTCTCTCTCTCTCTCTCTCTCTCTCTCTCTCTCTCTCTCTCTCTCTCTCTCTCTCTCTTTCTCTCTCTCTCTCTGTACTCCCCTGTGTGCTTGACTGAGAAGAGTTAATCCCACCACGTCTGCTGGAGTCAAGATAACGGCGCCTCAATGCATACAGTTGGGAACAGCTCTCAGTCCCTCTCTTTCTCCCTCGACTCTCTGACTGTCTTTTTGTGTCTACTCTAGCTCCCTCACTTTCACTCACTCACTGAAGACACCATGCACTTCCAACCCACCAACTGCTCTCTCTCTCTCTCTCTCTCTCTCTCTCTCTCTCTCTCTCTCTCTCTCTCTCTCTCTCTCTCTCTCTCTCTCTCTCTCTCTTTCTCTCTCTCTCTCCCTCTCTCTCTCTCTTGCTGTCTTTTACACATAGTGTACAGCAGGGCTTGACATTAACTTTTTCACCCACCGGCCACTGTGGCTAGTGGAGTCACTAGCCATTCCGGTATTCCACTAGCCACCAATTTTATATCGTTTTTTCCCCCCCTTTATCACGTACATCTAACCTCAGAAGATGAGGTGCTAAAGCAAGATGAGTGTATATTTCTACATGGAAGCATATCAAGCAAATAGACACTGAGCTACTGAGCTTTTTCTTGAACCAAACAATTGATACAGAAGGGGCACACAATAGAATATAGGCTGTGGTGCGTATGTCATACCAAGCAATAAGCTGCCAGCCAAATTGGCTAGTGACACTGAAAGTATTACTAGCCAAAGCCAAGTTTTACCAGCATTTGGCCGGTTTGCTGGTGCCAGTGTCAAGCCCTGGTGTACAGTACAGGCGCACACACGGATATGGCATATGTACGGTAGATACAGTTATCATACATAGCACATATAACTAGAGATGCACCGGATCCTGATTTTTAGGATCCTGCCGGATACCGGATCCACTGCTTAAGATCCTGCCGGATCCGGAACCGGATACCGGATCCTACAAAAGGGTTGAAACATATAGTCTACTCGCACACGTGGGCCCTTTTTATTACGTTGGCTCAAACTATTTTTTAGACTCATTGGATTATTGCCACACTGCCTGCAACGGCCGCTTCCAAAGGGCTTTCACTCCATGCAGTGATTGGGGTTGTGAAAGACTGACTGAAAAGCCTAGGCTAGAGATGCACCAGACCCTGATTTTTAGGTAACATTGCCGG
>NC_085861.1:27775667-27780667 GCF_034702125.1 Engraulis encrasicolus | reverse complement strand
GGCCTCGAGCTTCTCTGATGCACCGCCTCCGCACTGATGAAGGTCTGAGGACCGAAACGTTTGCACCCTCACTTGGTAGCACTCTATTTTTTTTTTTTTTAAGTTGATGGATTAAAAAACCTTTCTTGCATCGGCAGCCCTTGGTGTGCGAGTTCTCTTCTTCCTCCTGTGTTCAACAATACCCAGAACCCACACACCCACAAGGCCTGGAGTAATTGGCGCACCCTTCCTGACCTAACCGCCTCCGTGGAGAAAACAGTTTCCCCGCCGTCAGCCTAGCCACAACAACTTTTGGGGGACTTATCCTCATTCTCCCCTGCTCTGGCTATGTTCAAAAAGTATCTCAAGTCACAAATCTCGTCACTGAGACCTAATGGTCCCATTTAACCCTTCCTTCCTCACCTTTCCCAATTCCTTAAGGCTCATCTCCTTTTTGTAAAGTGACCTTGGGTTCCTTAAAGTCACTATCTATAAAAGTTATAGATACTATACTATAAAACTACAAAGTTATTATTATTATTATTATTAGTAGTAGTGGTGGTAGTGGTGGTAGTGGTGGTAGTAGTGGTGGTGGTGGTGGTAGTGGTGGTAGTGGTAGTGGTGGTAGTGGTAGGGGTAGTGGTGGTAGTAGTGGTAGTGGTAGTAGTGGTAGTGGTAGTGGTGGTAGTAGTGGTAGTGGTGGTAGTGGTAGTGGTAGTGGTAGTAGAAGTAGTGGTGGTAGTGGTAGTAGTAGTAGTGGTGGTAGTGGTAGTAGTGGTGGTAGTGGTAGTGTTAGTAGTAGTAGTAGTGGTAGTGGTAGTAGTAGTAGTGGTATTGATAGTAGTAGTAGTAGTAGTAGTAGTAGTAGTGGTAGTGGTAGTAGTAGTAGTGGTATTGATAGTAGTGGTAGTGGTAGTAGTAGTAGTGGTATTGATAGTAGTAGTAGTGGTGGTAGTGGTAGTGGTAGTAGTAGTGGCAGTAGTAGTAGTGGTGGTGGTGGTGGTGGTAGTGGTAGTGGTGGTGGTGTTGTCAATGAGAGTGAGTTGAGGATGAAAGAGGGACCAGATAAAAAAGAGGGCTCGGGAGTGAGGGATTTCAGCCATTTTGCACCAAACTTTGTAAACCTGTTTAAAATTCGTTTTTCCAAACTTACATGATCCTTATTAAACAATCTCAATGTCAATTTACAAAATGTATGCCAATATATTTTCAGGAGTGAGGGATGGAGTTGATGGTGAGACTGTTAGGATTTCAGAGAGTGAAGGATTGAAGTAGTAATGATGAGTCAACCGGGGTTGAGAGATGGGTCAGACAGACTGACAGACAGGAGGGGCATATTGGAAATGTGAGTGTGAGTGAATGAGTGGCAAAATCGAGTGAAATGGCAAACTAGCGTAAGGGTGCAGGTGAATGGGAGTGAATGTGGGTGAAAAGGGAAGTTTTTTCGACGGAGAGGAAGTTGGAGAGTGAAAGGGAGGAAGTGAGAGGGAGGGATAGAGCAAGGGTAATGAGGGAGGGGGTTGTAGGGCAGCGCGAGGACTTGGACGGAGAGGGAGAGCTGTTTCTCCACAGTGCCTCTGGTGAAGGCAGATTCTTATATAATAGGCACACACACACACACACACACACACACACACACACACACACACACACACACACACACACACACACACACACACACACACACACACACACACACACACAAGCTGCTCCAGGCAAGCTGTCTGCCTGCCTTCCCAACGGCAACACACACACACACAATCAAACAAACACACTCAAAACACCACACACGGTTCTCTAATGACCTCACAAAAACCCCCACACACACTTTCACACTGTCATTAACACACACACACACACACACACACACACACACACACACACACACACACACACACACACACACACACACACACACACACACACACACACACACACACACACACAGATCTATACATACGTACACGCCATGCTCACAGCCCCCCCTGCCTCTCTCTGTCTGTCTCTCTCTCTCTCAATCTCTGACGTACATCCATGCATAGAATATGGATTGCCAAATGTTTTGCGTCCCTTACGGGCAGAGCCAGAGTGAGGCGTGAAGGGGCAGGTGCATTGGTGTGCTGTATTGCACCAGTGATGGGAATGATCAGCGTGAATGGGTGAAATGGAGCTCAACCTAGGCAGGCGGGCAGGCGGGCAGGCAGGCAGGCGGGCAGGCAGACAGGCAGGCAAGCAGGCAGGCGGGCAGGCAGGCAGGCAGGCAGGCAGGCAGGCAGGCAGAGAGGTAGGCAGGCAGGCAGGCAGGCAGGTAGACAGGCAGGCAGGCAGGCAGGCAGGCAGGCAGGCAGGCAGGCAGGCAGGCAGGCAGGCAGGCAGGCAGGCAGGCAGGCAGGCAGGCAGGCAGGCAGCAGCATTTTATTGAGACAGAATCCCCCATTCATTGCCTCATTTTCTAAAGCCATCCATTTCTTCATTGTTCTTTTGTTTTTTTTGTTTTTTTGAAAGTTAGTTTTGGTGGTCTTTAAATGCATTCAGTTTTTGGGATTAATTGAGAAGCAACGGCAGCAGAGACCTATTACGGGGTTTGTTGCAGACAAGCGAGTAGGCACATGGACAAGAGAGAAGAAGAAGTCAAGGGAGACTGGGAAACGCATCACAATTATAATCTGTTACAAAGTCATGGTGCAAAAACAGTGATTCAGAGAGCGTGCAGGGAGAATCCAAGATATTTGATTGATTGCTTCAAGTGTGGAGACTGGTAGGTGGTCTTTCAGTGCTTATAAGATCATTTGATATAAAATGAAAGGAGGTGGTGGCAGGAACCCAAAGAATAACAGCTGTGTCAACCCCCAGTGTGCTAGCATTTCCTGACGGGGAACATTTTGAAAAGCAGAAATGTATCACTTTTTTTACATTTCTTTTTGAATGACCACTGAGCTTGACCTTGGAGAGAATGGTCCTGGTGAGATCAGCCACCACTGTACCCTGGATGGGCATCCAAGTGTGAACTGGTCACTTTCTGTACTAAATGCTTTGTGCACTGCCATTCAGAGTCTGGTCTCTGGCGCATCCCAGAGTGTCACACAAAGCTGTTGGAATCTCTTTTTCTCTTTTCTCAGTCAGTAACTGAATTGTGTCATTTTATTACATCACCCACGACCACCACAATGAGGTTATGCAGTGCATTGTCTGTCTCTGTACTTTGCGTGCCTCTTTCTGGCAGAAAAGATTAGCAAAAAAAAAAGTGATGGGTGGATTTCAAAAGTAATTGAGGAGAAATGTGGTATATGTTAGGGGTGATTTAGATTAATGTCTTAACATTGTTCACACGTGAGGTTTTTGTGTGACTACCACAAATACAGATAACCCCAGAATGCCTGGAAAACTGAATTAGGTCAGGCTTCAAAAGCACTGTTCCAGATCTGGAAAATTGAACTGTCATTGCAGAGAGGTCTATGCTCTCAGTGTTTTTTTGTTCTCTAGGCATGTAGTTGAAAAGCAGTGGCGGTTTTAGGAAATCTGAGGCCTTGGGCAAAGAACAATTTTGAGGCCCCCTTCAAATGATAACATAATAATCGATGATTGAAAACAGGAATATTTTAATACGATGACGAGGCCACTGTTTGGACGAGGCCCTGGGCAATTGCCAGACCTTGCTCAATGCAAAAACCGCCTACCGCCTATGTTGAACAGGATTTGCTGACTGGAGAAAAGAAGGAAAGATGTCCCCTGGGAGGTCTGGGTGACTCAGCACATGAGCACATGAAGAACATAGCTGGAACATGCCTCCCCTCCCCCAGCGCACTGGAGACACACACACACACACACACACACACACACACACACACACACACACACACACACACACACACACACACACACACACACACACACACACACACACACACACACACACACACACACACGCCCTCTCTCTGTCCTTCTGGCTCGATCAGCACAAATCAGGGGAAATTGTCTGTTGTTGACGAACAGAATATTGGCTAATGGCTTCTTGTCTATCCGAGGCAGATGGAGCAGAGTGCTCCGGATTGGGCTGTGTGGATGGAGATGGGGGTTGTGATGGAGCTGGGTTGGGTCTACATGGGTGGAAAATGCTGGGGATGGTTCTTAGGCTGTGCTGAAGGTGAGGGTTTAGCCTGTAGCTGGATAAGGTTGGGGGCCTCGGAGACACTAGCTGGGGATTGGTGACGGGGATAAGGCTTATGGCAAACATCCTCAATTTGGTAACAAAAAAATAAAGCACATGCCTCACCAATGCAACAAGGTGGGCTCAATTCCGGTCTCCTAAATGGGCGTGACTTTCCCATTCAACTCCATTCATTCTAGACCCCTGTCGGTCTCTTCAAGGGGTTTGTTTTGAGGGCAATTTAGAACCTTACGTCACATTGACTCCGGAATATTCTCCTCTTGAACTGTCTCTTCCTCATCAGTCCCTTGACTGGTTTTGGCTGCGAGGCTGAAGATGGGGGTGTAGCGGAGGCTAGGTGTGAGGACCAGTGCTTGACATTAACTTTGTTGCTCACCGGCCACTGTGGCTAGTGGTTTTCCCGAGTCACTAGCCATTCAGCCTTTCTGCTAGCCAGAGCTTTGTTGTCAGTTTTTTTTCCTTTAGACTATTCTTGCATTTAAATACAAACAGTTGATGCAAGTTAAAAAATATATAAAATATAAATAACCTGTCAAAGTGGCTAGTGAGAGTGAAACTGTTACTAGCCACAGCCAAAATTTACCAGCATTTGGCTAGTTGGCAGGTGCCAGTGTCAAGCCCTGGTGAGGACGGGCTGGTGCGATGGCTTATGATGGATGTGTAGGCTGGGCATGGATGATGTGGCTGGGGGGGCAGTGGCACAGTGCTCAGCTGGGACCTCTTGACTGATGGCAGGAAGTAAGTCACACTGGGCTGGGGCTTGCGTGGGCTATAATATGGGCGTTTTCCAGCTGGAAGTGCAAATTCATGGAGAAGAATAGCAGAAACCAGCTGGGGTCAGAGTGGCTTTGAG
>NC_085861.1:27765667-27770667 GCF_034702125.1 Engraulis encrasicolus | reverse complement strand
CACCTATCAGTCAACGCTCCAGTTCGAGAATGGGAGGCACAGCTACTAATTGTGCACTTTGTGAGAGTGTCATCAGTGTGTTCACATTTTATTAACTGCAAATTACGAGTTGCAAGCATATCAAAATTGATGGTTGTTTTTTTTTTTGGGGATTGAAGATCGTGATAAAAAAAAAAAATCGGGATTTCATGTTAAAAAATCGTCATATGACATTTTTGCCATATCGCCCACCCCTATGCACAGCAAGATACCGCAGATGCCGAAGGTCCAGACCGATAGCTCAATGCTACCGATGCTGTATGAGGCTTCGGGAGGGAGGTTTGCTCACATTCTAGGCCGAACTCTGCTAGTTGGCGCCCGTTATACATGCCCCCATTAAATAAGCTAATATAAATTATCCATCATTACGGTCATCTGTCCTGCTGTCCTTCCTGTTCTTCTGAGACACTTATTTTGTCCAACTTCATGATGATCCCATGCGACTTCCATGAGATTTTCAAGATATTTTTAGCTGGATCTTGAAGAAAATGTTGGTGTGAAATTGGTGGCTTCTACTGTCCATCCATCCATCCATCCATCCGGAAAGTAGGACAGCTAGCCATTGCAGTGTTGGTCCACAGTGTCACAGAGTTCCCTGCTTAATGAACTATAGCTGTGGGCTAGTGCACCAAATGTGCAGAGTAGTACTAACTGGCCAAATCACAGCTGATGGCCATCTGGCCCTGTGGAAAAGGATGACACGCACACATACACGCACACGCACAAGCACAAGCACAAGCACACACACACACACACACACACACACACACACACACACACACACACACACACACACACACACACACACACACACACACACACACACACACACACACACACACACACACACACACACACACACACAATCCACTGTGACCAACACGCTGTACTTCCACGTCACATATCCCCTTCCCCCTGTGTGACTTCTATCACCATGGTGACTGGAGCTCTCCTGGCCTCGGGCATCCCCTGTAGTACTGACTCCTCACAGCTAGGTGGCGCTGTGGTTGCCAAGCCCAGTGTGTTGTTTGTGAGACAGCTTCCCTGTGCCCTCTGGGATAGCCCAGTAATTTCCACAGATTATTTTTGTTAGTCAAGGATAGTGTGAGATTGACCGGTATTGAGACATGTCACTGTCATCATTGGAAAGACGTATGACGTGCATTTTTTTAAATGAATTATAATAGGAGAAGCCCTAAAAGTAGTGAAGTACTGTAACTGCTACATTACATTAATGTATGCTATAAATTACATTCACAACACAAGATATTTTCAGGGGATCTAGTCAAGGTGGTAGGTAGGTGTTGTCAAGGTGGCAGTGCAGTGCTGAGGGGAAACCCTGTAGTCCTGGAACTGTGTGGCGTCACAGAGTGCAAGTCAATGTCACTGCTCCAGGCATTTCCTCAGGCCTCTGCCTTGGTGTCATCCCTCCTCCTGTGTCAGTAGTGCCACCAAGGTTTCTCAACTTGTGCTCGTGCTCAGAGCTTTCTGGGGGCTTTTCCCCCCATTCAATACCCTGATTGCAAATGAGTTAACTTCTGAATTTTATTTTCTCAAGATGTTTAATGAAAAAAAACCTATGATTTAGAAATGAACGTCACAAAGTCCAAGGAATGAATTGAAAGGCAGGCTGGGTTTCATGTGTCGCCATGACATCCTGTGTATTCTGCGGAGCTTGGCAGACATGCTTGGCGGCTGCTGGTAAATATTATGACTTGGATGTGACGTGAAGATTGCTGTTATGAGGGGAGCATGCAAAGAGCACTGCACTGCTATTGTGTTTACTGCTCTCCGCTGCATTGTTACGTTGGTTTGTGTGTGTGTTTTTGTTCTCTTGTGGCAGGGGGGGGGGGGGGGTTGGGGGGGGTGGCGGGCGTTGGGGGACTGTGGTTGTTTGCGAGCATGCCAAGGCCTCTTGCCCTCGCTAATGGCTTGTCATGAAATATGTTTGTGACTCGGTTCATCTGAAATTAGAAACACACGCGGGATGCTCAGTTTTTGTTTGTCTCTCTCGCGCTCTCTGTGGTGTGTTTACAAGTCATCCATCATTGAAGTCTTGGTGCAGCAACGTTGTAATTTACCGTCAGCCTCCTAGCCTATGGATAAGACACAAAATCAAATTTTCCACTACTGCCCCTACCAGTGCATGCTTTGAAATCCCCACTATGTCAAAAGTAATCCGGTGAATACACAAGTAGGTAGACACGTAGAGCTGGCCATGGCATACAGTGGGTGGAATCTATAGACCCATAGATGGATCAATGACGTTTTTGGGCTCAGACATCAGGTGTAACTACCACAGAGAATGCCCATAAATTAATGAGTAATTGGTAATTCATTTTAGTGTTAAACCGATACCATTTTTTGGCCCCAATACTGATAACCGATACCCGACTGTGCAGTATCATGCCGATACTATTCTGTTTGAAATTTATATGCAGTAAAAGAGCTGCATAGGGCTACTGCTAGGATGTAACATCTTTGCTATCATGGCTTTGTACAAAGTGAATCCAGTTGAACGTTTTATACTTTTTAAATACCTCTTTAACCTTTAATAATCCTTTAATAATACCTTTAATACCTTTAATAAGTAAGATCAAGGCTGCGTTCAAGTGTCATACCAGAATCTGTAATTGGTATCGGTGCCCCATTTGTTGGTACTCGCCGATACCGATACCACCATTTTAGTGCAGTATCGGGTCCCCGGCCGTTAAATACATGACCACCTCTGCTTAGATAATGTACTTCCAAGACCAGAAACTGAATGTGAATGCTGTTTGAGTGTGTGTTTTTTAGTTATGTGCAACACTGGTATGATGGTGCGTCCTTTGGAAACTAGGTTGCTTTTTTGGAGGATTTGCGCAGTATATAGTAGGTCTGTGGACGTTGTCTTCAGTAAAATTTGTGCATTGTTGTCTTTATTTACATGGAATACTGAAGTCTTGGACAGGTAATGGCAATAAAAGAGAGATGGGGTAGAGTTGGAAAACCTTTCAGGTGAGAGTCTTAACCTGGGGTGCCATGGGCATTGGGCAGTTGGGCCAAGCAAGGGAACACAGAACCCCCCCCCACACAGAACCCCCCTTGAGAGTTTGTTGAAGATGGTTTCAGAGACCATGCTGGAAAGATGGGCTATCAACTTCTGTGTGGTGAGAGTTTGAATATTGTATTTTGGCTGTGATTTGTCAAAAAAGGAATCGGGACACTTTTAAGATTTTAAGAGTCATAAATCTAGTACATTAAACCAAGATAAAAATCGTGTAGAAAAAGTGTATATCAAAGCCAGAAGAGGTGAATGCTCACCCATTTCCCAATTCCCACCTTTACGAATCGCACCCTGCATACTGCATACATGCGGAGGAGCAGATCAACCAATCAGACTCTCGATCACAGCCATATGTTAGTCGACCAGTCTCGTTAGCCGCACAGACCTTTCTGCTGACGCAGCAAAGGAGGTAGCGAGCCGCAACCGCTAGAGCAATCTTCATAACAATGACTTTAAAACACGATTTACTGTCCTAGCTGGAATCAGTGGAATAAATCACTTGTCCCCTCTCTGCCTTAACATCTGTGCACGCATGCTGTTTTCTCAGATCTTCTCTTCTGTCTTCTGTCTCCTCTCCTCTCCTCTCCTCTCCTCTCCTCTCCTCTCCTCTCCTCTCCTCTCCTCTCTGCTGTTGCTGGGGGGCAATGAGTACAAAATGGCCAGCGGGACTGAACTCTGCGTGCTTGCGTGCGTGTTAGGGGATTTCTGATTCTGAGCATGATCGGGTTTTTGATTGGGTTCCTGTGCAGTCTGGATTTCTCCTCTCCTGTTCTAAGCTTGGCCAATGCACACAGCCCTGGAGTTTAAAATAATACTTGTACAGATGTAATCCAGTGGTTTTTGTGTGTGCGTGTGCGCGCGCGCGTGTGTGTGTGCGTGTGCGTGTGCGTGTGCGTGTGCAGTTTCAGCATAAATTAGGAATCTACCTAACCCTGCAGAGGTATTTCCATGAAGTTACACTTACTAATAATCTAATGGAATTGAAATAATGAACATGATGGTTTATCTTGACATGAGATGTGTTGCAATACGTAGTATGTCCCTTCCAGACAGTATGTTCCAAACTTTCCCACAACTCTACGCACTTAAGACCTCAGTACACTGTGTGCTCTATGCACTAAACACCTGTGCACTGACACAACTGCGCCATTTGAGACACATCATTCGTCTCGCTGGGGACAACGTAAAGGATACAGTGATACGTTTAAGGTCTGCACAGTTTGTGTGCTCCAAATACACTCCCATTCAAATCTGGCAGTCGATATAACCTTTTGTGATTTGATTACAGCAGGTTAAATCATACTGTGTGATGTTGCTGTTGTTGCTGCCAGTGTACAGAAAATATACAGTAGAAATGTAGTACTACATCTCATCAGTGTTGCAAGGCAAACAGCCAGTGGTGTATGCATCGTAGTGTAATGCCGTGTACAGACCAGGAGCGAACGGAGCGAACGAAGCGACGGAAGTCATTATTTCTCTATGGAGGGCACGCGACCTGCGCTACCAAAGCGAATTCGCCAGGAGCGAAGCTTCTTGCGCGACCAGAGCGAATTTTGACGATTAAACTAAATCTAATCGCAGGCGAATTCACTCTGACGCTGTTTGGCGACAACCAATCGGAACGTTCATATCTCCGAATGTCCCAGGCTGTCAAGCCAGAGCCGTTATGTGATTAGCTGAATCAAACAGGTCAAAGCTGCGTCTGGAGCGAATACAGCGAATTCAAGGCGAAACTTCTTCTACTACCCACGCTACCAGGCAGCGTAGTTCGCTCTTGGTCTGGACACGGCATAATACACTAGAGGTCCCAATATTGTGTTGCGATAAATGCAGCAATATAAACAGGTGCGAATAACACTGAAGTGCTTTGAGCGCATTGACGATGTTAAAGGTGGTGGTGGAAATGTTGTGTGAC
>NC_085861.1:27755667-27760667 GCF_034702125.1 Engraulis encrasicolus | reverse complement strand
ATGATTTGATGTGATAGTGTTTCCAAACTTCAATGGCGATGCATTTCAGAAATCGTGGGGTGTATCGAACCGTAGGTCAAAAATCGCGATAAGAACGAATTGTGAGTTGAGTGTATCGTTACAGCCCTAAACCCCAGGCCTTAAAGGCGGCCATATTAGCTGCTCGCCGAGTGTGAAGAAGCCTCAGAAGGCTGAAGGCTCTGTAGGCTCAGAAGGCTGAAAGCCCAGCAGGCTGAAAGCTCAGAAGGTTGTTTACGTGTGAGCTGAGCACAACACAACAGCAAGGCGATTTTAACTCCTTCTTTTGGCTGTATACCTGAAGCAATGTTTTGACCCACGGGATTAGAGCCGTGCTTAATTCTCAATTACAGATAGGTAGTGTGGTAATATCACCAGAATATCACCAGAATATTTTGCACCATGTTTTGAGTGAAATTATAGTATTGTTTATTCTGCAGACTTCGGTAATGAGTTGATGTGGTCCTGTAATCATACAGTATGTACAAAATCCTGTTCCAAATATATTTTTGTGTCTGTCTGTCTGTCTGTCTGTCTGTCTGTCTGTCTGTGCGCCTTTGTGTGTGTGCGTGCGTGCGTGCATGCCTGGGTCTTCCCACAGAGCCTGCTGATGCTCACGTGTCCAAGCCGACATACGTAAAGAACGGACACACGTTGCCAGTAGGGGGCCCCGGTCGGGGCCACGAGGCTGGAAGGCTACCCTCCGACCCAGATCACCGTGGCAACCCCGCATGGCACGCCCACCCGGACGAGCAGTGGGTGCGCATCCCCCAAGACGGGGACCGCCGCGGGATGCTAGGACTCCAGGACATGGATCGCCGAGTTTTGGGACCACAGGACTTAGACCGCCGTGGGATGGTGGGGCACCAGGACGGGGACCGGCGCGGAGGCATGGGACCCCGGGGTGGAGGGGGGCCTGGGCACGAGGACCCAAGGGAAGGGCGGAGGGGCGGCGTCGGCAGGCAGGGTGGAGAGGAGCGGAGGCCTGGACCGGGTTGGCAAGCGGAGGATGGGAGGCGAGGTGGAGGAGGCCGAGGACACCCTAACGGAGATAGGCGAGCAGGACTGCAGAAGGGACTGTCGGAGGACGGACGGAGGACGCGGACCGAGACGGAGTGGAAGCCCACCCTCCCCAGGCACGCGTCCACCGAGGAGGGGAGAGGACGGAGAGGTGAGGGACATGTCATGAGCAATCAGGAAGCCCTGATATTCCCATCCACACATGCATGACTTAAAACTACTGTTATCATAGAAAACATGGAAAACGCACATAGTGTTACCTAAACTATTGTCAACGAAAACATACGGAAAACAAGTGATGCGGCAACAATATACAATGCGGCCTGTATATTTTTATATGTTTTGGCTTTAGCCAATCGCCATCCTTGCCTTACCATGAAGCCTCACTTTAAGTCACTGCAGATTCCAAACCACATAGCTGCATTTACAATGAAATATTGCAAGAAATAGGATGCCTCATGTTGATGATGAGGGTTGAGCAGATGAAAAGATGAGAGATCAGGAAGGTCAAGTGTAATGACCTTCACACAACCTCTGATTCATAGGTCATGCCAGAAAGAATACAGGGAGAATCAAGCATCAGGAGTAGAATTTACTGTCTCTGGGTTCTACGCAGTGATATTTGTTGTGCCTGTGCATGACGGGTACATGGGCGAAGTGAAGTGAAAGCCCACCTGGGAAACTCCAACTCCCATTGTCATAATGACACACTACTCCACAGCACACAAGTGCACACTGCACACAACGAAATTGCATTTATGCCTCACCCATGCACATGAGGATTGTGTTGCTATTTCTTGTGCCGCAGCACTTTAACCGGTCTTGCTGGGCTAAGCCCCAGTTATCACAAATCTAAAGTCTCGGACTAAATGCACGGTGTTTCATTTCGAATTAGGCCTCAAACGCTGAAGGTGAAAGCAGACAGTTTTGAGATGAAAAATAGCCCAAAGGCTAAATCCGTTTGTCTCATGAATCAAGAAACTTGGAGACGGATGAAAGAAGGTGGATAGATAAGTGCTAAGTGACCTACTTCCATCCATCTCCCTGCGTCCTCTTGTTGCTTCTCTGAGGCGAGACGCCATTTTGTGTGAGAATGAAGCCGCTGCAGGGCTCTGAGGTAAAATGGTGCGAATAAAGATGTCAAGACGTCAGCTATTAAAAGCGACAGCTTTATTTCTACATGCATTAAGGAGTTAGAGCGTGGAAATAAAAGTAGCATTAGAGAATGGAAGACGCAAGCTTTTAAATCTGCCAGAGACGTTTATTACAGACATGATAGTATAGAAAGGGTACTTTGTGATTGTCATTTGAAAGTTAGGGCGTGCACATCCTCAAAAACTGTAATCCAAGTGCCAGACAATGGCAGTAGATAGTGTGACACAGAGTTGTCAGCACACTGGGTGTAAGCTGCAAATAAAATACTTCATTTTGAATCGTTGAGCCACCTGTGGGATCTTCCTCAGTCATGAGGATGTTTTGGAACTTGCACCCAGTTGACAGGCCGCTCTCTCACACTTTTCCAATTGTCACCTGTCCTCTTTTCCTCTCATGGCACTCTAGGGGAGGTACAGCAGTAACTCATCACCTCTGTGATCACTCATCATTTTACTGCTACCCATCTCTCATCTACCACTCTCCTCCTTGTCTTCCTCCTCCATTTCTCACTCCTCCCTCTTCTCTCCTTTCTCTTACAGCGCATTTCCTTCATACAGTCTCTTCCACTCCTCCTCCTTCTCTTCCACCTCTCTGAGTGCGTTTTAATATGTGACCTTGCCTCCTCCACTTGCCTCCTCCACTTGCTTCTCGTCATGATGACATCACAGACAACAGCATTATTTTTCAATATCTTGCAAAAGCTCAATTATAGAGTCTTTTTCTCATTTGCAATTGGGATGGTGAATGAAAAACAGTCCCTCAAAAGTTGTTGTGGCGAGGCTGACAACTGGGAAACTTTATTGTTTTCTCCACGGAGGAGGGGCCAGGAGGAGGGGCCAGAAGGCGGGGCGAGGAGACAAGCACAAGTGGAGGAGGCAAGGTCACATATTGGGATGTACCCTCTGTGTCTCTACTCCTTGTCTTCCTCCTCCATTTGTCACACATCCCTCTCCTCTCCTTCCTCTTACTTTTCATCTACTCTGCATCTCCTCCTCCTCCTCCTCTTCCTCCTCCTTCTCCTCCTTCTTCTCCTCCTCCATCTACTCTGCATCTCCTTCTCCTCCTCCTCTCTGTGTCTTTACTCTACATCCACTCTACTTCTTACTGTCTCGCTCAGTTTCTCACTCCTCCCCCTCTTCTCCTTTCTCTAACAGTACATTTCGTCTTACTTAAAGTGCATATCGCAGGTTAACCACTACTTTGGATCAATGTGTACACACTGTATTCAATAAATGATCCACATATATAAGTCCCTCCAAAAACGATGTTAAACAACGATTTTTGTTGTTTGTTGTGGCAAATGTGGGTTTAACCGTAACCTGGCGACTACGTCAGGCGAGGCCATGGGTGAACGTTCTAATTTTATTTGCCTGGCATTTTACATAGGCGAGGTGACGATCAAATGATATAACGGCCGTGGCCTGCAGGCCTATAATAGAAATCGCAACTACCGGTAAACGTGCGGCTTTTCTCATGCAGGGCACTGTAACAACTTCCAAATGATTTAGTAACTTTTGGCCAACTAGTTTTAGTAGAAAAGCTATTCATGCAGGGTTGCAAATTCTGCTTGAACCTAGGCCTATATGCTAGACTATGCGACATGGGCTTCTTTTTTTGACTAGTCCCTTCATATTTTTTGGGCTTGCTTTTAATCATTTTTAATTAACTGCCAATATCGTGTCAGCTAAATGCAATAGGCTACCTAAATTACAAACAGCACAAACGCGTCTCTTGAAATGATCTGCGTAGCCTAAAATGTGGTGCTATTCGCCCGACTGGAGAGTGACTGTCCATGGTGCTGAAATCGCGTCAAACTTTTCCCTAGGTGCAAAACATAGGCTAAGTATACCACCCGAGTCATGTCGCTGTTGTAAAAAATCACATGGCCTATTTTCAATAGAATTACATGCAACTTCAATAATGGTCACCCACATGCGTGTGACAAATCAATAGCATAGGTAACCCACGCGGCGGCGGGACTATTTCGGTTAACCTATATTCCTTGAAAAAAAAAAAAGTCAGAGTGTCACAAAAAAAACTGCACTGTCCGTAATTATAGGCCTACCAAACGAAAGTATCCATATAGAAGAAATCAAGTCTTCAGTTTCAATAATCCACGTTGTGTGGCGCAAATGTAGCGCCTTCCAAGTCTCTCGCGGCCAAAAGTGACTAAGCTCACCTCTGATGATAGACTTATAGCCTACTTATCTTCCAGGTTACTCACGGCACTGAGACGATGCAGGATAATCCATGGAAAGTCTTCAAGTAATCCAAACAGAGCGGTTCAAGCAAGACAGTAAAACAACAATAGTCGCCAGATCAAATAGCCTATATAAACATAAATACCAAAACTAGCCAATAGGCCTATGTAGAAATTGGTATGACGTTTGATAAAAGCATCTCATTCAGATGGCCAGGGAGAGAGGCAAACAATCTTTCAACAGCGTTGGCTGGAGCCTTCGAGTAGAGCCTTTTGGTTGTATCTTTTCAGTCTCTATTTTCCTACGCGCGTAGGATCCACGTTTTTAGATGCGTCCCAGCATCTCTATAAGAGGGTAGGCTATGTCTGTCCGTCCGTCTGAAACGCGTTCTTCAAATTGTTCCCTTCTGTGTCCACAAGGTGGGAGAGTTGACTATTTCGCCCGGAGCACGCAGCTGATTGCAATGAGACAAGTGCAGCGCGAGTACAATGCAAGTGCTGGTACATTGAATAAGAAGCCATGATAACGCGCCAGTTGCCCTAGCCAGGACAACTGAGGGGGCATTCAATTTTCGGCATTATTTTGCGTTTGGGCCGTGGGAGGCAA
>NC_085861.1:27735667-27753167 GCF_034702125.1 Engraulis encrasicolus | reverse complement strand
CTGTGTGTGCACATGCGTGTGTGTGTGTGCATGCGTGTGTGTGTCTGTGCGCGCTGAGTATTGCTGCCATTTCACTGCCTCATTTTGGTTGCTCTCGCTTACACTGCTTTACATTAGGGAAAGGAAATGAATTGAAAATGTAATAGAACTGACATTCGTAACATTAAATCATCAATAATCAAGCACATGACCATGTGTTTTTATTTAATAAAATATATGTTTTATTCTTTCATAAGCATGTGTTTTTATTCTGTCCATTCCAACTTGTGTGGCCATTTACAGTTACTCTGAGGCACACTACCATATTTGTTGATGTGATTATTCGCACTCAACACGTTCTGTGTCCAACACGCTACAATTGCTTTTCGTTTTTAGTTTCACTGTAAGGAGTCAACTCAGAATCTGCAATAACGCTTTTTGTCTTGGGTTTCTCTTGTTTGTGTTCCAGAGTCTGACAGTCACTACTCTCCTGACTCCGAGGTTGTGCGGGACACGCTCCGGGAGCCGTTGCCCCCCAAGCAATCGGTGATGCCCCCCAAATGGCTGACCACATCCACCACCTCCTCCAGCCCAGAGCCGGGCTCCGAGGGGCCCCCTCGAACGCCCGTCCACAACCCCCAGGTCGCCTTCTCCTCCTCCTCCTCCTCCTCGGCCGTCACCTCCTTAGGCAAGCCTCTCAGGTCCATTTCCTCGGCAGGGGCCGTGATGCCACCACCTTCTGGCATGATGGCGCTGCCCTCGTCGGTCTCTAGCCCCAGCGGTGGAGGAGGAGGAGGTGGGGGCACGCCCCAGGCCAAGCAGCCCCCGCTCCCACCCCCCAAGCCCGTCAACCGCAACAGCAACCCCGGCATGCTGGGTAAGTTTCTGACTTTTGGCTTTTGTATGACTATTAGGGAACACCTCAGAGAATACAAAAAATGCCCTACACTGCCAACAGGGCCCGAAACCCAGTGGTTCCCAGTCAGGACAAATAGGGGTACATGGAAAACATGTAGTAATAGCAAATGCATGGAATATAACCACATTTGGAGAGGAGGAGATATAGAGTTTGAGTTGGGGGTTCTGGCAAATGTTGGGAAACACCTGCCTTAACCTTTGATTACTGTAAATCGCATTCACCCTGATCTGAACTCTGTCTTCAACTTTGTCTTCTCCAAGTTGCATTTTTTGTTGTGGTAGATCAAAGTGATGGAAGTAACAAAAGTGACGAGAGTCAATCTTTTGGCAAACTGAGCTTTAGTGTCTCCTGGTGGCTAGGGAGGGTAAAGACGCCATGGATGCCCTGGTCTAGCCAGAGGGTTGGTCCTTATTGGAGGAGCTCACTTGACTTCAGCACCTGCTGGATGTGATGCAATATAGCATAATGCGAAATACAAGACAGAAAAATGTGTTGCAGCACGGACGCCTGTTGTTTTCGATTATGTCTTTGGAAGGCTAACGTTTCAATGCTACGTGCCGTCTTCTAGTCCATGATTTGTTCCACGGTATGATGTGATCCTTTTCGTCGCTTTCTCAGAATGTCAGACTTTGAAAACAGCATAGGGTTTTGAGCTTCTCTTTTTGGACACCATGGACACCATGAACCTTGACCCATAAATAATAAATAAAAACAATACTTGGCCAAGATTCACACAATAGATTTCGTCTGGCCACATATCGATGCCGTACTTAAAAATGCATGCGTCTTGACTCGGACCCACTGTAAAACTCAATGTCCAGGTTCATGTGCCAATACTGTGCCCACAGTAAAACTCAATGGGTACCTTTGTGTGCCAACACTGTTTTCAGAGACCCTTAATCCCCTGGCAGCACGCTGTCCATCCAGGGCAGGCAGGTTTTTCTGAACTGTGCTCTTATTGTTTCAGCATTAGTGTTGGCTGGCCTCTCAGTGCCACCACGGTGGTGTGTGTGTGTGTGTGTGCATGTGTTTTTGTTTTAAGCGTACCTGGATGTTTCTGTACATGCCAGCAGAGAGAGAGAGAGAGAGATAGAGAAAGAGAGAGTTTTTGTGGCAGTCGTTGTGTGTGTGTGTGTGTGTGTGTGTGTGTGTGTGTGTGTGTGCGTGTGCGTGTGCGTGTGCGTGTGCGTGTGCGTGTGCGTGTGTCTGTGTGTCTGTGTGTGTGTGTGTGTGTGTGCGGTGTGTGTGTGTGTGTGCGTGTGTGTGTGCGTGCACGCATGTCTGTGTGTGTGTGTGTGTGTGTGTGTCTGCACGTGTCTGCGCACCCCAAGAAAGGGTTTGGCACAGATCTGTTCATCAGCTAAGGGATTAGAAAACCAGACTGCTGCTGCTATTTCTGAGCTCTCTCTTTTTTTCTTTCCATAATTCTGGTCCCTCGTCTCTGTATTAGACTTTTATCTCGGCACACAGCTACCGTCATGCCAAAGCCTCCTCAGGACTACTATACTGTCCTGGGTAAAAGTACACCACAGACACATACAGTACACGTACAAGTACATTGGGGACAAGAACACTTGCTGTTTTGCAGTAGTTGGCTTGTTTTATGTCATCCTGTAGGTTTTTATTTTATTTTATTTTGTTTAGATATTTTGTATATTTAGAGTAGAGCATCATTTATGTTTTGCCCTTTTATTATTCAAACAGGAAAGTGAAAGAGTGTGACAGGAAATGAATGGGGAGAGAGATGGGGAAAGATCAGGAAATGACCTCGGGTCAGACTCAACCCTGGGTCCCCAGATGTACTGTATGGTACAGCGCCTTAGCCCACAGAACCACAGCAGTCCTCTATCTCACAGCAATCCTTATTTTATCCTATGTATTAAGTTCATTATGTCTAACTGTTTAACCTGAACACTTAGTGTTTTCATTTGCCTTAAGACATGTAAAAGTTTTTGTTTATCTTTTACCTGACATGTTTCGACGGTGTTACTTCTGTCTTCATCAGAGGGTCCCTGACCGGTGTCAGTGATGAAGACGGAAGTAACACCGTCGAAACATGTCAGGTAAAAGATTAAAAAAAACTTTTACATATCTTAAGGTAAATGAAAACACTAAGGGTTTAACTTATTTTATCCTACTCTTCCTTTAACCTGTCTGGACTAAGAGTGTTTGGACTAACTATGTGTGCACGTACGGACACAGGCATGGAGTCTTTGGAAATGCCTTAGAAGTGTCTCGTACATTTGAGCCATTGGTGCATTTCGGCTCAATAATTCACTCCCTCCAGCTCTTACAGCGAAGCAAAAGGCTGCAATCGAACCATTTACAAGTCAGTCCATCTCCAGCTAATGGCACCCTCTCCTCCAGAGAAAAGAAATCTGATGAGTGCTTCTTTATTCACTTTCTTTTGAGATTTGAGTTCATTCATTGACAAAGTTAAGCACCCAGTGTAAAGTATAAGAAGACAAATATCCTTCTATCCTCTCCTCCTCATCCCTCATCCCTCATCCCCTTCCACTCAAATCCACCCCCCCCCCCACCAATCCACCCAGAAATGATCCTTTATTGTCCCTCACTTCACCCACTTTTTTTTTAATACTTTATTGCAAGTTTTACAAGGTCATAGATACATTTATTTCGTTTTCAGTTCCATCTTGCAGACATTTTTTTTTCTCACCCACTTAAGGCTCTCACAGCGTAGAATGTTCGTGTGAAATGCAGACGGTATGATTGTTTACTTTTCGGTAGTTCATGTGCATGATTCCCGCACCTTTAATGCGCAACAGACATTCTTTACCCTCCCTCACTTCACCCACGTAAGGCTCTCACAGGCACAGCAACATGAGCTAACGCATGTTAACACAAGTTATTACATGGCACAACGACGCAAGCATAACCCAGAGGGGGAATGTAAGTCATGTCGAGTATCGATGCATAATAGCGGCCAACGTGTACCGATTTGTAGCTTTGCAGTTGTATATGCATCACAATGTGTCGAGTATGTAATCCCTAACACCAGTCTCCCGTTTCCCTTTCTTTAAGTATGTCTTATTGGGCAGCATGCTCCAGTGTCCTTTATGTAGTATCTAGCACCCAATGGTTGTGCCATGGTTGTGTATGTTTTTTTTTCTTCACTCCACATCGACAAGGTACGCCCCCCTTACTATCCCCATCTTTATTCACTCCTGCCATCTTCTCTCAGCACATCCTTCCTACTGCCACCCCGCTCCTTGCCATCTCCTCCCCTCTCCACCTCCTCCCCTCTCCACCTCCTTCCCTCTCCACCTCCTCCCCTCCCTCTCCTCCCCTCTCCACCTCCTCCCCACCTTCTCCTCATCTCTACATCTCATCCCCTGTACATCTCCTCCCCTCTACATCTCCTCCCGATCCTCTCATCCCCTGTCCACCTCCCCCCACCCTGTCCTCCCCTCACTACCTCCTCCCCACCCTCTGCTCCATCTCCACCTCCTCCCCTCCCTCTCCTAAACTCTCCAACTCCTCCCCTCTCCACCTCCTCCCCTCCATCTCCTCCTCTCTCCACCTCTTCCCTTTCCTCCCCTAAACTCTCCAACTCCTCCCCTCTCCACCTCCTCCCCTCCTTCTCCTCCCCTCTCCATCTCCTCCCCTCCTTCCCCTAAACTCTCCTATTCCTCCCCTCTCCACTTCCTCCCCTCCTTCTCCTCCTCTCTCCACCTCTTCCCTTTCCTCTCCTCCCCTCTACATCTCCACCCCTCCCTTCCCTCCCCTCTCCACCTCCTCCCCGCCCTCTCATCTCTTCCCCTCTCCCCCACCAACCCAGACATGATCCTTCACCCCGGGTAGCAGGCTGGGGCTTTTCTGGTCAGCTGCAGCTGGCTGGCTGACTGACCGCTGGTCAGCGCGTCTGGCTGGATTAATCTGGTTGTGCAACAAGAGCATTAGCATTGGGGATGGACAGAACGAGAAAATGAAAGAATGAACATACACTACGAACGATGGAGAGCCTGTTTGCTTCTCTGAGGTTTCACATTTTTCAGTCAGCTGCTCGCCCCAGCCTCTGCTCTGCCACAGGCGACTGAGTGAGAGAGCAAGCGAGAGAGCGAGCAGGGCTTGCCAGGGGAACAAAGAATGCAAGATCAAAATTAGATTTGAGTGTTGTTGTTTTTTACCTCCCTCTCTGTTGTACAGAATAATATCCAGATCTAATGCTACTGTTCTCCAACCCCCAAGCTGCTTACCTAACACAATCCATTGTTTCATTTTTCTGTCGCTTTTGTTTTTGTTTGAGAAAAAAAATAGCAAGAGGATTGTGTGTGGCTTTTAAAATGTAAAAAAAAAATCCCTAAAAAAAGTCCCCGATGTTGGACCACAGTAGGGTTGGGGTTGAGGTTGGTACAGTAAAGTACAGTAATTAGGATGTGCAGCCGCATATTAGACCAGTGGTTCTCAAACTTTTACCATCATTCCCCCCTTCGGAGGGTCTGGATGCTTCCGAGCCCCCCCAAGCAAGAGCAGTACTCGCGCAGACTGATTTTACGATAGCTGCGCTGCGCAGAATCAAAGAAAAGGTGACTGGTGAGATAAAACAAAGAGGGACGTGTGTTCATTTCCTATGCTATTCAAATTCATGACAATTTATAATATAATGTTGGTGAGGGCTTAAAATGTATTGCTTATTGGAGAGACAGGAAATCATTTCCTTGGGGGTAAAAACCCAAAATCAGATGTCACACGCCCCCTCTGCAATGCCTCCGCGCCCCGACAGGGGGGCTTACGCCCCACTTTGAGAAACACTGTATTAGACAATTAGACAATTGAGCTTTCCCACTGTCTTTTGATGTTGCACTGATGCCCACTCTACTTTTCTGTGTGCTGCGATAAAGGGACCCACTAGTTTGACGCCCTCTCGGTACTTCACATGGTAATCAAACATTTCAAACAAGCGATTTAAGGTTAGGGTTAGGGTTAGGGTTAGGGTTAGGTTTAAGGTTAAGGTTTGGGTTAGGTTTAGGGTTAAGGTTAGGTTTAGGTTTAGTGTCGTATGGCGTAAGCGGTAAGTACCGAAAGGGCGTCAAATTAGTGAGTCCCCTGCGATAAACATGCCTGGCAGTGTAGGGTATTTTACTTATTGTGTGAGACAGAGGGTTCCAATCAGAGGAAGGGAAATCGCAACCCTGTTTTACTTGGGCTGTTGAAAGGGTATACTACATACAAGACTGTACCGAAAAAACTATTCTTTCTTACTTAAGTCTTACCGACGTATGTTTGCCCTTGGCATTTTTCAGAAATTATTTCTCTGTGAAGTGAACTCACAACCCACCTCCACCACTGTTGAACACCATACAAGTGTGAAAGATAAGATATAATCTCCTTTCTTATGTCTGATGCACACCTCCCAGTTCCCCAGTTATGATGTGCCAAGTGCAGTGCATTAGTGTTTGAATCAAATTGAATTGAATTGAATTTCAATACATTTAATGTAAAGATCCAAAGCATTTTTGGGCAAACACGAATGTCTTGATAATTTCATTACTTTTTTATGAGGATTCTAAAAAGAGATTTGCTTGAATTGATGTATGAGGTATGAGAATAATAATACTTGAGTAGCGTGTAGGCCTACATAGCGTATCCTTGCATTGCTGTGTATTATTTTCAGTGGCACATAGTGTAGCCTTGAACATTGGTTTGTATAGATTTTATGTCTTTATAGTTTGTGTCTTCTGTAAACCATCACATGATGCATTGGCCTTGCACTCACAAATGCATTCCTATGAAGAATAAAGAAAGCTTCTATGACGGTATGATTGTTTACTTTTCGGTAGTTCATGTGCAAGATTCCCGCACCTTTAATGCGCAACAGACATTCTTTACCCTCCCTCACTTCACCCACGTAAGGCTCTCACAGGCACAGCAACATGAGCTAACGCATGTTAACACAAGTTATTACATGGCACAACGACGCAAGCATAACCCAGAGTAGCTAGGAGGCTTAGACCCTTTTTAAGACCCGATACTTCTATTTTTCCAGTGACAACGAAATGGCCAAAAAGAAATGTCACTGTTGTTTGAACAATTAGGTGAATTATCTGCCAATGAAAAATGCAGAACTATTGGAGCCACAACTTTGAAGGGCAAGATTTCCTGTTGGTTTTACATTGAGAGATGTCATCATCATGCTATTTTGCAAAATCATGTTGCCACTCGAAAGTGAATGTAACTGAGGTGATCCACGCTAGTTTGCCACTCTGGGCTCGAACCAGCTACCTACCAGTCAGTGCTCCAGTTCGGGCATGGGAGGCACAGCGTGATACTGCTGAGCTAAAGTTCCCTGACCGATAGCTCAGCGGGCTACCAATACTGTATGAGGCTTTGGGAGGGATCTTGACTTAACATTCTACACCGAACTGTGCAAATTGGCATCCGTTACACTCACCCCCTAAACCTCACTCCCATCCTGGTCATGGCAGCAGTGTAACTGAGTTGATCTGCGCTAGTTCGCTACTTGGGGTCTGGAAGCCACCACATACAGGCTTCAGGAGGGAGGTTTTACTAACGTTCGACGCCAAGCTCTGCTAGTTGGCATCCGTAACATGAGAACGAAAGCAGAGATTGTTTAAGTATATAGAGATATGCCAACATAATAGGTTGCTATGGGCACCTAACATGACCAGGTTCCGGTCTGCCTAAAGGGGCGTGTCATAATACTCCTAGCATTGAATAGAACAGTTCTTAGGTCTGCATAGGTCTGCCTAAAGGGGGATTTCCCCCCCTCCCCCTTGCAATAATAGAACCCGGAAACAATAGGCCAATGGAACCTCTCTCTCTCTCTACTCTCTCTGACGAAAGTGGTTTTCCAGAGGGGCTATGGTTTCTGGCTCAAATCCCAGTGCCTTCTGCAAGGCATCAAACAGGGCCTTGGCCTTGATTCCTGAGTGCAGTGCAGTGCATTCCTCCGGCACTTGCCGCCACTGCCTCTCACAGTCAGGAGTCGTTAGCATCAGATGTTTAAGATTTGCTCTGCTCTCTCTCTCTCTCTCTCTATCTCTATCTCTCTCTCTCTCTCTCTCTCTCTCTCCATCACTCACTTACTTTGCCAGAGTTTTTCCAGATGAGCAGACACACACACATGAGCGAACTTACAGACGTATGCACACACACACACACACACACACACACACACACACACACACACACACACACACACACACACACACACACACACACACACACACACACACGCACGCACGCACGCACGCACGCACGCGCGCGCGCGCACACACACCGATGGCCTGTCGAGGAAGCAGGATGGCTGGCGGGCTGCCCTACCACTCTCCCTGAGGCCAGACCCAAATTGACGCTCAGCATCTCTGTGGGCATGCGTGCGTATGTGTGCGCACACATATGTCCAAGACACTAGAGAAAGAGTGAGTGAGTGAGTGAGTGAGTGAGTGAGTGAGTGAGTGAGTGAGTGAGTGAGTGAGTGAGTGAGTGAGTGAGTGAGTGAGTGAGTGAGTGAGTGAGTGAGTGAGTGAGTGAGTGAGTGAGTGTGTGTGTGTGTGTGTGTGTGTGTGTGTGTGTGTGTGTGTGTGTGTGTGTGTGTGTGTGTGTGTGTGTGTGTGTGTGTGGAAGGTGATGTTCCTATCTGCCTTGTCCATTCACTGCCTTGTGGGGCTGCTGCAGGGCTAGTTGGAAGTCCAACAGACAGAGTTCTCTCCCCTCCAGGGCTGCTGCGGCTGCTGCTTTATTGATGCACAGACGTGTTCTAGGGGTGGGCGATATTACAATATTGAATCGTGAATCGTGATATTGACTAAAAGATCGTCTCGAATCTGCCAAAGTGTAGAAATCGTATAGATCGTCTTGCAGTGAGAATGTTTATTATCAGCATCAGAGTGACGTTTTCTCACTTGTGTTGTTGTCTTCACTTTGTTGTCTTTACATTATTGTATTCCAATTGTACACTTTATGAGAGTATCATCAGTGTGTTAACATTTTATTGACTGCAAATTACAAATTGCAAGTATATGAAAGTACTTTTTTGTTGTTTTTATTTTTTGGATGGAAGATTGTGATAAAAAAATCGAAATCGAGATTTCATGTTAAAAATGATTTATTTTTTTTGCCATATCGCCCACCCCTACGTGTTACTCTGAAGAACTGGCAGAGAAAGGGGCTGGAGTGATCGTTAGACATGTATTACAGTACAGGACTTCACTCCACTGAGGCGTGCGTGTGTGTCCGTGTGAAGATGCTCGCTACTGCTTCTCACTCAGAACACTACATGGAAAGTGGTCTGAGAGATGGGCTAGCAGCTGTCTAGAGCTAGGTACTACATGGTAAATGGACTGCATTTACTTTCTCTATCTATGTGTAGTATGTTTTTTTTTACTCAGGAGCACCTACATGTTAAGCTTAATGCATCACACATTTACACTCATTTACATGTACACACACACACACACACACACACACACACACACACACACACACACACACACACACACACACACACACACACACACACACACACACACACACACACACACACACACACACACACACACACACACACACACACACACACACACCAGGACAGGTTGAGTGCCCTTCTCCATTACACATCAGTGAGGACACAACACAGTTATATTGCTTTGTTGTGTGTGTGTGTGCGTGCATGCAGTATGAGAGCAGTATGAGTGCAGTTGTGCCTGTGTGCTGGTATTTGTTCTGAGCTGTTGGACTGCACTGTGCACTGTGTTGTGCATGAGCACAGCGGAACATGTTACGGAAGTCTTCATTTGACGGAATACTGAATGGTACCAGAAGTTTGGTAACACTTTATTTTAGGGATACATCTATTAGCACTAATACATGCCATGTGCCTGTATAAGTAACTTGTAAGGCATGTACAAAGCAAAATCAAACATTTGTTAGCCATGTATTCGCAAATGTTGTGTTCATGCACAATAAGGGATTTATTACCAATTTAACCTTAGTAAGGACCTAGTAGGCCTTAGCGTTTGCTTAGTACATGCCTTGCAAGTTACTTATGCAGGCATTAACATTGTATGTATTAGTGCTGTAGTGATGTATCCCTAAAATATAGTGATACCAGATGTTTTGTGTAAAGAGAGAATTAAACCCAGCGCTTAGATGAAGTAAAAACCAGTCCAAAGTGTTGCTCTTGGGGTAGGGAAATTTTAAAAGTTAAAAAGCCTTTATTAGTAGTGCCTACTCATTAAAATGCCAGAGTCTAAGACCTCTCAGAGGCTTTGAGGCAGTTTGCATCACCTTGACGTTTTTTGAAGTATTTCAACTAACTCTACACATCGATGCAAAAGTGGCACATATGGTTGTATTCTGAAAAGCCTAACAAAAATAGAATATGGCTATTGGAAGTCGGTGCTTTGTAGTATAGGTATCTATGGGAAGTAGGGCTGTAACGATATTGTATCGAACCGAGAAATCGTGATATGCAGAGTCACGATACTGTATCGTGATACAAAGAGGCAGTATCGTGATACACCCTTTTAACGTTTTGATACCCATCAGTCCAGAAAACAACCACATGATATGAAGTGATAGTGCTTCCAAGCATCATCATTATTATATAGAAACTTTTAAAAATTATTTGTAGCCTCTTGTAACCTATTCTACGTTTGAACTATCATATTTTTTATTCATAAAGATTATAATGTTGGCAAATGTAAAATCGAAGGGTGTATCGAACCGTAGGTCATGAATGGTGATACAAACCGAATCGTGAGTTGAGTGTATCGTTACAGCCCTAATGGGAAGTACAGAGCATTTCTTTAGGTTTTGCCATTTCCATCCACTGTATCTGGAAATGGAGGCCAGGAAAAGCTGCTAAGCTATGAGAGTGACTGGTAGATCTCAGACACACACCATTGGTTCATTGTATCATGGATTTCTCAGTAGATGGTAAAAGAAGGTGCTGTCGCTGGGCTTTGGCAACAGAGATGCAATGGTGTGGAAATATCATTCACAGACAGGCCCGCCAACAGGAGGAGACAAACGGGTCGGTTGTTCCCGGGCCAGGGGAGAGATTCTGGGGAGGCCCAGAATTTGGTCCTTAGTACATTGTAATGTGTAATGAAAGGGGGCGCCTTTTAGATCATTTTGTTTTGGGCCCAGCGGAAGCTGTCAGCGGCCCCGATCACAGGCACAGCCACCCACACGTGCACGTCACCTCCCCCAGAACAGCAAGAGCAGCAAGAGCAAACCTCATCCACCTGCCCCCCTCCCTATCCCCCACCTCCCTCTTCCCCCAGCAGCTGCCAACCTCTATGGGGGCGACAACCCCCAGCTGCCCCTCTACTGGTCCTGCTGGAAGCGGGAAGGAGAGTACGACGTCTACCTGTCCCTGCCTGTCTACCTGTGCAGGCGCCCGGGAGCGGTCCGTGCAGGTACTGTACGCATCCGAGAGCCGGGGGAGGGAGAGGGTACGCTCCTCTTTCTCCGTCTCGGTCCGTCTCCTGGCCTTGTCCATCGCTCGCTCCCTCGCTCCTCTATGTCGGATTGCCCTCCTCCAGCGTTTGTCAACGTCTTCCTCCTCCTCCTCCTCCTCCTCCTCCTCCTCCTCTCTATCTCTTTCCCTTTCTGTCTGAATCTCCTCTCCTTTCTCTCTCTCTTTTGCCTGCTCCCTCTCTCTCTCTCTCTCTCTCTCTCTCTCTCTCTCTCTCTCTCTCTCTCTCTCTCTTTCACTTTGTGCTACTACTCCTGCTCCGCTCGTCCTCCTCTCCACCTCTTCCTTCGCCATCATCTCATGTCACCTAGGCAACGCAGAGCTTTCGCTAGGCTGATGAAGTCCGTCTGTTGGATGACGATGATGATGATGATGATGATGGTGGTGGTGGTGATGATGGTGGCAGCTCTGGACCTCTTGTTTGCGCGTCTCACTAATAAACTGCATGTGTCTACTGTAGCCATGGACTGCGTCTTCATATGTGTGTTTGTGTGTGTGCGTGAAGGGAGATTTGGTCACCAGTTATCGAGTGTGTGCATGTGATTTTGTGTGTGTTTGCTGTTTGTGTGTGTGTTTGCGTGTGTGTTTGCTGTTAGCGCGTGAGTGTGCGTGTGCGAGTGAGTGCATGAGTGCATGAGTGAGTGTAAGAGAGTGTGTGTGTGTGAGTGAGTGTGTGTGAGTGAGCGTGTGAGTGAGTGCTATGAAATGGCTGAAGTGTGCGTTTGTCTCCTTCTCATTGCGCTGCTCTCCACTCGCTATATAGGACACATGCTGCGTCCCTCTGACCCCCGTCATCTGAAGCAGCGGCGCTCCAGCTGTCTTCTATGGTGGCCGCTAATGTTGCTTAGTGTGGCTGGTATAGGGCAGCAGCATCTGCTCCTGAGGACAGAACCACCACCGAGCACAGACCAGACCAGCCCTGTGCCAGCAGATGTTTTAACACACACACGCACGCACGCACGCACGCACGCATGCACGCACACACACACACACGCGCGCACACACTGCACACACTGCACTCAGTGGTGGGTGTCCCCAAACCACTTTCTGTTTATGTGTGTGGGTGTACTGTGGTATGCCACACGCAACTTGGAGCAGCAGGAACAGTTTTGCAAGCACACAAATGCTACATGAAGTCTCTGCACTGGGTATTCACAACAGGGAAAAAAATACAAAACAATAACAAATACAGACTGACACGAAGCATGAGGAGTCACGGTTGCAAAGACTTGCAATGCTCTTCACTCTCAGGCTACTGCCATTCTGGCTGGTATATTTGTCTGGCTTTGGCTGGCCGTGCGACCTGCCTCCATTTACTTAAGTCAGGAGCTACACTGTATCGCTGAATCTGAAATGTTCACTTTTTCGACACTTTCTATGAATAGCCAATAACAATACAGTAGTCATCATGTGTACATGGGCACTTGTCATTTAAGCTGATTAAATACAATTGTTTTAAATAAACTTTACATGGACACTTACATGAACCTAATATAATCGGTTTAAATACATATTTTAACTATTTATTTTTAAGGAGATTATTGGACTGTTTACATGAGACATATTTAATCGGAATAATATGTAGTGTCCATGTAAACGGGCACTATGTTTTGAACAATACAACTCTCACTATGTAACGAATTACTGTATGCATTGAATGAGTGAACGTTACAGATGAGGTCAATGTCTTCATAAGGCTGATAGGATGGGCTTGCTTCACTCCAATATGAATGCACTGATCTAAGTGAAATGATTTGTTGCGCAAATTCATGTGTGCAAAGGATCTGTGTGTCCCAGATGGGTGGCAATTTAAGGTTTTGAAGACGAGCTTTTAATTTGAATGCTCACTGCTTCAGCTGCTGCTTCTACAGCTTTAGACAAGATGCTGATAGATATCAAACAGTTTTAACTAATATGCCTACTGTATAACTAGGCTATTGTTGCCATTTGTTTTACAATGCACTAGAAAGTATTAACCTATCATTACAAGACATCCAATGCTCTCATTACATTACTAATGAATGAAAAATAATAAAAATGATAGTCATCCTATTAGCAGGCTGTCATTGCTGCTACGTATGTGTGGCTGGTTATTATTATTGTATGTAGCCTACAGTATGTCACCGCTCACAGTAGATTACTATTTAAAGTTCCTGTTATGACAGCCATCCAAATACAGAAGTTCATCCTGGATGTACTGTATATGTGCCAAGGTCCCAAGGCGTGCATTTGTGTGCGTGCATGTGTGTGTGTGTGTGTGTGTGCGTACATGTGTGTGTGTGTGCGTGTGCGTGTGCGTGCATGTGTGTGTGTGTGCACGCGTGCGTTAGTGTGTGAATTGAAAGTGCCTTGGGACCTTGTCCCTCTCGTGTCTTGTCATCAGACCGCGTCCGCTGTCACTAAACTCTGCCGTTCTCCACCCACAGCTGAGATCCACCAGATCTCCGGCCACAACATGGTGACGGCCAAGCCCTCTCCCCCCATGCCCCCCAAGAGAACCACCCCCGTCACCAAGCGCAACACGGAGGACCCCTCCTCCTCCGCCTCCTCCTCCTCCTCCTCCATCCCCACTCAGGGCACCGGCACCTCCTCTGCCCTCACCCCCGAGGACTTGCCCGGCCTCCCCGCAGGCTTCCAGCTGCCCCCACCTCCCCCCTCCCCTCCCCTTCCCTCCCCTACCCCGCCCTCCCCTCCCCGCCTCGCCAACCCCCACCCCCACCTCCTCCCCCACCAGCACTCCTACCCGCACCCCATCCCGCAACCCATCCCGCCGCCCCAGTTCGACCCCCCCAGCGATGAGGACGACGAGGACGAAGAGGAGCCCCCCCGCCAGCCCCCGGCCGTGCCGCTGCACATCATGATCCAGCGGGCGCTCAACTCGCCGGGCCCCGCCATGCCGCACCCCGACAGCTCGCAGCGCTCGGCCCACGCGCTGCTCTTCGAGACGCCGCCCGAGTACGACAGGGACGCCCGCGGCAGGCCGCTCCAGGTCACCATACAGCCACTCAAACTGTGAGTCAAATACTCGATACAGTACACACAGACGGCATGCCAGACAGCACACATATATATGGCATATACAGTAGAGGTCAGATAATTACTGATGCCCGCGGCAGGCCGCTCCAGGTCACCATACAGCCACTCAAACTGTGAGGCAAATACTCGATACAGTACACACAGACGGCATGCCAGACAGCACACATACTATACTGTATAATGCCATAGACAGTACTGTAGATGTCAGATAATTACTGATGCCCGCGGCAGGCCGCTCCAGGTCACCATACAGCCACTCAAACTGTGAGTACACGTCGTGTAGACGTCATTCTCATGTACATGTGAAGAGCTTTGTTGCTCTGTAATGTGATGTTCTCTTCCTCAGCACGTTGTTTATTTCACCAAAATATTGTCAAAAAACAAATGAAAAAAAGGAAAATACATTCAAAATGTTACATTGGGTCGGAGATTTCATCAGTGTAAGAAATTTCTTCTGTCACCTTTTCTCAAGATCTCACAAAGAACAAGCCACCACACCTGTTTTTTTCTTGCATGCTCTCTTAGCATTCTGCATGAGCCACTGCATGTAGTGGCAATATAATGTAAAAACATGAACAGAGTCGCCTGTTACTCCACCTTTCGGTTCAGCACTGTTCGGTTTGGTACAGGTCTGTTTGGTTCCGTACAAATGCAATACATATACCGTTAAAGGCCTATCCCTACGTGTATGTAATATATGCGGCACACCGCTTCAGGTCGCCATGCAACCACTCGAACTGTGTGAGTAGAGTATCTCATACAAATTCCAAACACTTACTGTAGGTTGGTACGCTGTTCAAACTTTAATTTCTGCCGGCCCTTAAACTGTCTTTGGTGTTCCCCACACCAATCCACTACAGTTATGTTGGTGTAATTGTGTTCAAATTGTATATAATGAGTATAGCTGCCTGCACCAACCCACTACACTTGCAGTGCAGTGTAGCACTACATTTCATATTGGTGCAAGGTCAGCATACACGCCTTGAAACTGTGAGTACAATTCCACCAACCCCCATCATTGCACACCTCAATTTGAATGGTAGATCACGCTACAGCCATGTAAGTACACATGCTCGCCAGTATTGATGAAGACCCATGTAGGTATACGTTAGATGCCATTTACGTATACTGCCACCTACAGGGCAACCCCTGAAACTGGGGGTGAAGTAGTGCACATGACATATACAGTCGATGCCCGTGGTGTGGTGGGGATTTTTAAAGTGGGGATATGCGATTTTTAACGTCATCAAATAATCAGGCAACTTATCATGTCAAACCCCCCAACTGTCCTTAATCTACCGTCATTGCTTCTCCGTTTTCATCTGATTGGTCAATCACCTGCAATATTGCTATGTGATCATTCCTTTTTGTATTCAAACATGGGCAGAAGATGTGTTTTAAGTCTCACTTCAGGAGAAGTGGGTGGACTGCGTACCCCCGCGTACCGCGCCCACTACACCACTGATCGATGCGCATTAATAGCTGCATGTCACGATACAGCCACTCTGAACTGAGAGCAGCTGCCTGCTACAGCAGACCTCTACATGGGGGTCAATGACGTTTTAGTAGCAGCACATGTCAGGGTGGTGCAACCGCAGTTGATGCCACTACTGTATGGATCAAATATTTTCATTTTTATTTTAGTGGATTATGTCAACTGCAATGTAATATAATGGATTATCTAAGAAGCATATTCGTTGCAGTACATTCATTACCAATTACCAATATAAATGTAATGTGAGCCCCAAAAAAATGCTTGCAGGGCACCCTAAGGTCCTTAAACTGTGAGCAGAAGAGGTACCTGGACCAACCCATTTCATTTATATTGGGGAAGACTCCACAGTCTATACAATCCATATCACAGTCATCAGGACACAACAATTACAGCAGTGCTCTTACCACACATCATACAGGCGCCATGTATACTGATGCAGTGCTCGAGTGAGCACATCAATACTGTTCCTTCAAGTCATCGTGCAGCCCCACACACTGAGTGACGTTGGACACAACAACCCACTACAGTACATCAGGGTTTCCCAAACTGGGGTGCGTGCACCCCTGGGGGTGCGTGGCCTGCCCGAAGGGGTGCGCGAGCTGAATTGAGTAATGGTGGATATGTGAGTTTTTATCCAGCATTGATGAACATTTAAGTCTTTTGTAATTGTATACTGGAAGGGTCCATCTGAAGTGTAGTTTAGCTCCTAGACTATTGGAAAAGAGGATTACCCAAAACGACTATGCATAATGTGCAGTGAATGCGCAGTGAATCCATGCTTGCGTGGCCATCAGCACACCAAAATATTCTCTTAGGGGGTGCGCGAACCACATTGAAATGTATAAGGGGGTGCGCAGGCGAAACAGTTTGGGAACCGCTGCACTACATGTATGCTACGTTTAGTGCTCCAATAGCTGCTGGTGGTCGTCATCATATATAGCCCTTCAAACTGGGTGTCATCTTGTCACATGTGTCACATGTCATGTAGATTCCATTTATTTTAGTAATAGCCGAAAGGTCGCCACACAGCCCTGCATTTGTTTTTGCCTCACATTTGTGTTGTTGCCAATTGACAGCGGGAAATAAAAGTTGCAACAGCTGCGCTTGTTGACATAGACTGTTTCAGGAGAGTTGAGTTATTGGCGTCATAGCTGTTCCCACATGATATCCCTTTTTTTAAATCGTTCCCACTGATGTGAAACATAGCGAAATGAGTTTGGGAATTGGGTATTGTGTTTGTTCTTATCATCAAAAAGCGTCTATAAATGGACCATGGTAAATAGGCAATATAATATGATATAACTAGAAAAGCGCTCACAGAGCTCACCTCCTCCGTCTGGTGGACAGAAGCACACACGCACTGCGAATGTACAAAAAACCCAAGCAAACAAATGTGCACACAATCACATAATCACATAACCTCCTTGGCAGAGGTAAAAATGATATGAAAAGAAGTTCAGTTTTTTGGTTGCTATGCAGCTGCAGTTCTCTATACAACTGATGATAAAATAAAACTTGGTACAAATTATTCAATTATACATCACACAGCACATACATTATAAGAATGTACACAAATGCTGCAAATAAATGTTAAAAAAAACCTCCA
>NC_085861.1:27558167-27730667 GCF_034702125.1 Engraulis encrasicolus | reverse complement strand
CTCTCTCTCTCAGCTGAGCCAAAGGCCCACGGTTGCCGAGCTGCAGGCCAGGAAGATTCTGCGTTTCCACGAGTACGTGGAGGTGACGAGTGCACAGGACTACGATCGCCGCGCCGACAAGCCCTGGACTAAACTCACCCCCGCGGACAAGGTGACGACTAGTGACAAGTCACACACAAATCACATGGCTGACACTACATCATACAAATATATGACATACTTCATTTCTATACTGCCTTGCCTTTGTACACCATTAGCTTTTATTTACTGGTCACCTCAGAAGAATTTACAGTGATTTTGGCAGGTGAATGATGGTGTCAGTTTGTGTACATGCCCGTGTGTGGCTGTGTGAGTTATGCCCTCTCCTTCCCTCCATCTTTCACTTTTTCTCTCTTCTTACCATCCTCTCTTTTTCTCACCCAGTCTCTCCGTCTCCTCACCTGTATCTATTATTTCTTACTCTGTGCAAGGCCATTTATTTTTGGATTGCGGTAAAGAGTTATGCCTCAATCGATCATATAAAATGAAATATGTCTATACGAGTCAACAGCAGGTCCTAAATCAAAGGGCTGTGCTTGTTCCTGCTGCCTGGCCTGAGTACTCCCCGGAAAACACCACCACAACCTTCCACTTCCTCTTCTGTGTTCTGTGTCTGGTCTGTGTCTCTCTCCCCCCATTTTAAATGGACACTGTGTGAGATGTTTAGTTGTTTATTTCCAGAATTCATGCTGCCCATTCACTAATGTTACCTTTTTCATGAATACTTACCACCAGCATCAAATCTTAAGTATTCATTATGACTGGAAAATTTGCACTTTTCATACATGGAAAGGGGGATCTTCTCCATGGTCCGCCATTTTGAATTTCCAAAAATAACCATTTTTAGCTGCAAAAATGACTGTACTTGGGCCATAGTAGAAAGTATTTGTTTATTACTGAGTAAACTTTCAAGTAAAGATCAAATTTGGCAATAGGCAGCCCAGTTTCAATGAGCAGCATACCGGTAGTTGCATTACCTTTTTTGACCATTTCCTGCACAGTGTCCCTTTAAGTGACTATGCCAGGGGTGGGAATCCTTTTTCATTCGAGGGGCCACTTTAGTCCCCCAGCAGTTTAGGCCTATATTGAAGGAGGCCACCTTTACGACCTACCCCACTTTCACTAGGTCCTCTGAAAATGTAAATTAATTATATTGCAAATGTAATTTCAAACATTGCTTTACAAAACATGTCATATTTGAGATGAAACGGCATAGCATGTCGGGCCAGATACGACAGCCTCAAGTGCCTCGAGACATAGGTTCCCCACGCCTGGACTATGGCCTGTCTCTCCCCCATCCTAAAAGACTCTGACCTGCTAACTCCCCAGCCTTTAAGTCTCTGGCCGGTGTCTCTCCCCACCATCCTAAAAAGCCATCCTACAGGACGCTGGCCTGTGTAAATCTCCAGCCTTAGAGGGAAACCAATCTCTGGTGGAGCATAGAGGCTGCTACTTCTGCTGCTGATGGCTATTAAAATCCCTTACTGTGGAAATTACTCAGCTGGCATATTCCTCTGCCACAGTAATGCTTAAGAGCCAATCAAGGGGGCAGCCACACTGTGTGTGTGCGTGTGTGTGTGTGTGCGTGTGTGCGTGTGTGTGTGTGTGTGTGTGTGTGTGTGTGTGTGTGTGTGTGTGTGTGTGTGTGTGTGTGTGTGTGTGTGTGTGTGTGTGTGTGTGTGCGTGTGTGCGTGTGAGTGAGCATGCCTTTTGCCACGACTGCTAATGGATGGGTATGTGTGATCCATTGGAGCTCATAAGCTCTGCATCTCTTGTTACAGGCGCCGATTTGCAAAGAGCCAAACAAGGAAATAGGGCCTGTCTAAAGTGTGTGTGTGTGTGTCTGCGCGTGTGCAGACGCTGCTATTGCCGCATTATTAATGGTGTGTGAGCCATTGGAGCATATAGGCTTTGTGTCTCCTCGTAAAGGCAGCAGCTTTGCAAAGTTGTTCTAAACTCTCACTCTCTCACCCCCATACTAAACACAATCTGCATTGCACATGCACTGCAGTGTGCCGGTATATTGTGTCATTGAGCCTGGACTATTTTCTACACAGTGCTCTACGTATATTGTCAATGGGTGATTATGAGTGAACTAAATACCTAGGCTATACACCTCTGTTGCAGTGGCAATTATGACGAGCGGTTTCATGTAAGGGTTAATTTGCAAAACGGTGTATCTCCATTTTGTAGAATGTTGGGAAATTGACATTTTGTATTGGGCATTCCATTGCATTGCATTGCAAAATGCATTTTATATAGGTTTAAAAAGTATGTTCCCAAAATATTTGAATGGCAAGAATTCACACAAAGGTGATCAGACCTCTGAACAGTCATTTCCAATAATAAAATGCAAAAGTCAAAAATGGTGGATACACCATTTTGCAATGAAACTCTTCATATGTTTCTGTGGCAGTTATTGTCACACTGTATGGGATTCATTTTAGCTCATACATTACATACTGTTTTGTTTTATTGCAGGCTGCAATTCGCAAAGAGCTGAATGAGTTCAAGAGCATGGAGATGGAGGTGCATGAAGACAGCCGCATCTACACAAGGTATCCCATCATGCACTGCAGGCAATACAATATGCCATCTCATCTGCTTAGACCTCAAACATGGCTTACTTTGTTTTTGTACTTTACATCAATGTGATTCATGACTTTTTTCAATTGTAGAACATAGTGCAAAGTGCACAGAGTGTTGGCTGACTAATTAGCACATAATGTTTCAAATGTAGCACTATATGTTTGGCTATGACGATTTTTTGGCATTTTAGTAATAGACATACATCCATAACGTTTCGGTCGTTCAGACCTTTCTCGGGTGAGATTCAAGGTGAGATGGAGTTAACTTTTTCATGGTATTTTTTGTGGTATTTAAAGGCAACGTTTCCTACTTCTTGACCCATATGGCTCTGGCCATACCCGCAAACATGTTGATTCCAGCTCTATTGTACAGCATCTGTTCATACATTTCCAGGTTTCAAACCCATTCATGTGTTTGGCTTCTTGTGTTTGTTTGTTTCCGTTAGGTTTCATCGGCCATAGCTGCCTCCTTCACTTGGACTGTGAAGCACTTAAGCTGCTGATGTGCTACATGGAGGAGAAAAGATGTGCATTTCTCGCTGGAGCCTCAGGGTCCTAGTGCAACCCAGCCCACTTTTTCGCTTTCCTTTCTTTCTTGCTGTCTTTGTCACTCTTCTCTGTCTGTCTGTCTGTCTCTCCCTGGCAGACTGCCTTTAACATTTCTGAATGTACTGTACAGACCAACAGGGAAAACTGGACCACTACAAAGCAAAAAAAAAGCAAACGAGAAAAAAAAACAGTCCCATCTGCTCTCATGTGTAAATATCAAATCAACAAATCCAAGGCAGTGGGAAGCGGCTGTGATGAGCTCAGAGGAACGGATGCAGTATTTCTCCCCACCACAGGGAGGCAGTCATGTGCCAAGACACCCAGAGCCGTACATAAGAGAATCATCAGTGGCTCTGAAGACACTAGCGTGGCCTCTGGAGCCGAGGAACTATAAGACACGCATGTGCTATATCTCTATGGGAGGAACCACTCCAGGGTTGCTAGTCAGTATGTGTCCTCCTGTCCTTTCCTCTGGCATCTGGCCTCATTGGCGTGCGTGCCCACCTCCACGGACAAAATTGTCCCTGTTGTTGACCAGTGCAGAGTGACTTTTAGGGAATTTTCTTCCACTTAATATCCTGATTGCTAATGAGAGAATGACCTTTTTAGTGATGTTTTGGCAAGATATCGAGTGAAACATTCGATGACGTCAAGCCTTGCATCACGAGTCCGGAGACCACAGGAAGGGACGGAGTGGACAAAGATTGACTACCACCCCTTCAGTATATATACGTATATATATACTGCATATCTATGGGGACGAATGTGTGTGGTTCCTCACTCGCTCCTCCACCACACACTCTCACGGCCTTCTGGGAGTATTTCAGGAAGCAGACCCGCCTTCTCCCCCCTCCCCTCTCACTACACTTAACGTGTGGGTCAGGACAGTCCAACTGGAGACCACTGTTTACTCGCTCTCTCACTCAATCGCTCACATTTCACGTGGTATAGCACAGCATTTGTCTTGCTCTGTTGAGCTGTAATAAAGATTATTTACAGTAATAGTAATAAAGACGATAATTATGAGAAAAAAAATATCTATGGTGACAAATACAGTAAGCATACAGTAATAATAAGTGTTAGTTTTCTGGATTGACACGGAGAGAGTGGCTATGGACAGCCAAATGGACTGCAAAAGACTGTCCAAGCACGAAGGCACGAGCTCTGGGATACGTGTTTATACGTGCGCGTGCGTGCGTGTGTGTCTGTGTGTTTGTGTGCGTGTGCGTGTGCGCGTGCGTGTCTCTGTCTGTCTGCGCGTGTGTATAGGATGTTGTAATATTTTGTCACTTAGACTGACAGTTCGAAGAGTTATTATGATAAGATGACTGTAAGTGTCAAAGGTTTTATTTTATTTTATTTTATTTTGAGCACCTCTCTATGGCCTTTTATTCTTTGCTATGAAACCTTTGATAAAGGTTATCATGCTACCGTTGCCATTTTAGCTACCGATTTAGAAAACAAAAGAAATTTGAGGTGAGTTTTAGAAGTATTATTAGATGCAGGGTCTTTTGTCCGTTTTTTTATATGTTTTAATATTCCAATCTTGGGATCGCATAAAGAACATTTAATATAGCTGCTGCTGTCATAAGAGGAGGCAAAGATCAGGGTTATTCCACATTGACGTTTTATGAACATGTTACTCAGATTTTTACACAAGGTCAACACATGTTTAATCTGAAATCAGCACGCTAATTTGTGCAGACATGCCAGGCTCTGTATGCCCTCTGTGTCCAAAATTGCACTGAAATGATGGGTTTTTTAGTCAAATGAAGGCAATTACTCTTTAATATGAAGGTTCATAGAAATAATTCAGACAAACTTAATGAAATTAATTTATAATCCTGTAATCCTGTAGCAGACAGGGGCGTAATTTCAGTCAGAGAATTATTGATATTTTTTTCTGTTTGGTCTGTGATTCATGGCCAGTGAAGAGGGTGTTCCAATGTATAGATTGATTGTGTAGATTAAACTGACTGTGTATATCTGGTCTTCCTTTTATTTTGAAAAATATTTTAAATATAATAAATGTGATATAGGTTGCTATTTTTTTAAGCACAAAATAGTGTATGACTACGATACCTCTACCAGAATGCATTCTGTAGAGATGTATGTTTTACTTTTTTCCTTTCTTTTTTTTGGGAAATATGACAGTAATATTTCAGTAACTGATAACATTTCTCATTAGCTGTAAAAATCATCTGAAAACCCCAATTAAATGCTTGGAGTGTTAAGATGCTCATGTTTGTGTGCATAAAATTGATTTTATGTTTATAATCCATGAAACATGCTTGCACATCACAAATAAATTCATTGGTATTTGTCGTTACTACCCGTGAAGTGATCATGTCTGTCACTCAGCTCTGACTGGGCTCCACAACTTCTCTTGATCTGAGGGCTACCTGCAGGATGAGAATCTAAAGGGCTGCTTGTTCAACATTATCAACTAAAAAGTGATACATGTTAACTATATGAAATGATTGTGTGTTATTCAGTATTTAAGCCTGATAGTGGGATAAATATTTTTGATGAAAACAATTAAGTACTTGTGTTTTGGGGCATTGAATGCCTTTTTTGACCGAAGCAACATTGAAGACATGACTGAAAATGGTTGGGAGAGCCAGATGGGGTGGGGTTGTGGTGTGGCGCCTTAGCGTTGACCAGGGTTTATAAAGGTGGTAAAGTGTCTTATTTTTCATGTTAAGCGTTGTCTTGCTTTAAGACAAGTTAAAAGAGGGAATAAGTCAATGCTACATGCTACAATGCTACACGGATCCATTGACTTTCACTAGCTTAGCGACATATTCCCTCTTTCAACTTGTCTTAAAGCAAGACAACGCTTAACATGAAAAATAAGACACTTAACCACCTTTATAAACCCTGGTCAACGATTTTAACTGTATTAAGCCACAAAATAGTGGCAGACCCCTTTAATCGCTTCTTATGGGCACCTCAACTCCAGAAGCTGACACAGAGCTTGTGACCCATGAACTACGCTATGCCATACAATAAAACACTGACCATATGAGAAGCGCCTCGCAAACACTAAACCAGTGGTTAATAAACTGGGGGTCGCGGAGATACTGCAGAGAGGAATGGACTTTTTATAAAGCCGGGGAAACACAGGCTAATGGTTAGCATAACTTCATAAATTACTATGTAACAGTACCTACTCACTTAAGGCCAATATATGGAGGCACAACAACCCATGTCCCAACAGTACGGGGTTATGTGGCATACAGGGCCAACGGTCCAGAGACCAATGATGTTGCTGTTCATTTATTCCCCTTAGGGACCGGCCCACAATTAAGAGGGGGCAATGCATCTGTCCATCTAAAGCAGCGTGGGGATGTCTCGAGGGCCGTTCACGGCCTTGAGGCCTTTTTTATCCGGCCCCCGGTATCATTTTAATGTCATGCTGCGTCACATGAAACATGACATATTTTGTGAAGGAATCTTAGAAATAACATTTGCAAGACAATTAGGCCTAAGTTGTATTCAGGGGACCTAGAGAAGGTGGGGTCGGTTTTGAAGGTGGCTGCCTTCAATTTAGGCCTAAAGTGCAGGGGGAAATCCTGGTTTGTGTTCATTGTACAGCCCTCAGTAGACTTTTACGGCTCTTGAAGGAATTTGAAGTGGCCCCTCAAATGAAAAAGGTTCCCCTACCCTGATCTAAAGTAATGTTTCTCAACAGGGGTGCAGCCCCCCAGGGCCAGGGGGTGTTGAGAAGGAGGCAGCTGGGGGGAATGCGGTTGTGTGGGATGGTGGTGCATTAGTCTATTTTATTTTTTAATACTGAGGGTGGCAGGATTATAATGAGATCATGGGGTGTTGAGATCATGATGGGGATCGGTGTTTGCTCAAAACTGACTGTTAAAAAGACTGTGTGTGTGTGGCCCACCTGAATACGTTGGGGACATTTCTTTGTGCTGTACTTAGGGAATGCATTCCTATTTCTACACAACAGTCATTGAAATCATTGAATGTGTGTGTGTGTGTTTGATCGGGATACGAAATGCGCACAGTACAGAATATGGAGTGACATCACATTAGGCACTGATGCAAAACGTGTAATTAAGCGGGCTTGCAGAGCAAGGCCCGATTCTAGTAATCTTTACGTTCGTTTATGCTTGCTTGTTTTGTTGATTCTCGTGCAGGGCAGTAAAAATAGAAAATGGATCTCCTCCTAGGCCTTTCGAGATAGAGACACAATGTAATTAAGCGGGCTTGCAGAGCAAGGCCCAATTCTAGTAATCTTTAAGTCCATTTATGCTTGCTTGCTTTGTTGATTCTTGTGCAGAGCAGTAAAAATAGAAAATGGATCTCCTCCTAGGCCTTTCGAGATAGAGACACCGTTCAAACACTAAAACGACCGGCTCAGCTTGGAGATCATTTGTACTGATATAGCGTGTCCCTTGTCGTTTTTCAGTTTTTGGTGATTTTGTGCAAGTTTGGGTCCCCATTGAAAACAATGGTAGAACCTTCATGAACCAAGGTTCCGCCACTCTAGAGATTAGAGTGTAGGAGGCTTTTTCGTTCATAAAACATCAACACTTTCACCTAGAAGTTTAGTTGACGCGTTGTTAGCGAGCTCTATGGGATGTCTCCAAATTGTCAAAGTTTTATCTCCCAACTCCCATTACTTTTTAAATGGCAGGTGTAAAAATGACTGAGCTTTTACATGGGTTTTCCCATTGCGGCTTGAAGTGCCTTTTTCAAGAGGTCAGCGCATGTCCCACAAGAGGTCCATTTGTGACTGAACCGTTTAACCTATAAACTTCATTCAAAGACTGTTAGAGAGATCACACATATGACTCCGATCTGTGAGCAGGACACGTGCCAATTCCTTTTAGTTTTTTTACAACGTTAATCTAAAGCCCTAGAAACTGTTTTGGATTCTGCCCTCTGCCTTAGAGCACCATATTAACTGCCATACAGTCAATCAGAACAGGTGCAGCCAATATAGGGTTCCATCTCAACGGTCACTTTCTCTCAACATTCTATTCTTAACGAGCACCTGCAACTACAATTCTAGAAGTCTAATTGTTCAGCTCTTCAATGCAATCTGATCTTGCCTAGCTGGAATGTTTAAGACAGCCAGCTGCTTGGCTCAATGGGAATGCTGCTGGATTAGAGATATGGAGGTTGGGAGTTCGAATCCCACTCGGACACATGTTGATTTTCAAAATTATATCATATGCAGTGTTCCTTAGCCAACTTAAAATGCCATGTATGTCATTTAGTATCAATGGCAAATGTGCTGGATTAGAGATATGGAGGTTGGGGGTTCAAATCCCACTCGGACTGATGTTGATTTTCAAAATTATATCATATGCAGTGTTCCTTAGCCAACTTAAAATGCCATGTATGTCATTTAGTATCAATGGCAAATGTGCTGGATTAGAGATATGGAGGTTGGGAGTTCGAATCCCACTCGGACACATGTTGATTTTCAAAATTATATCATATGCAGTGTTCCTTAGCCAACTTAAAATACCATGTATGTAATTTAGTATCAATAGCAAAAGGTGCTGGATTACAGATCTGGAGGTTGTGAGTTCGAATCCCACTCAGAACCATGTTGATTTTCATAATTATATCATATGCAGTGTTCCTTAGCCAACTTAATATACCATGTATGTCATTTAGTATCCTCAAAACGCAGAGCTACAACACTTTCAAGATGGCTGAATCCAAGATGGCTGAATTGTTTGGCCCATAACTTCTGACCGGGTGGATGGATTTTTTGCAACATTTATTTTAGCTTTGTTTTCTCAATAGTACTTTGTTTTTAATTTAGGGATAGAAATATCAAAAATAAAACTGCTCATCTCTGCCCCAAGGCAAGCCCGCTTCCAGCATTTTCTGTGAGAATGCAATCTAGTTTTACTTTCCCCCCTTTATTGCCACACAAAGAAGCCCAGTTGATCATAACCTTCTGACATTTTATTTGGATCCAGGTCAATGCACTCAGAATATTCTTAAAATGTATACAGTACAGGTCAAAAGTACGGACTCACCTTCTCATTTAATTAATTCTCTTTATTTTTGTGGCTTTTTAAAGAACATAATACATTTTCAGAGAGGGCATTATTTCTGTGCATGAACACATGTATAATTTTTTGCTTAACAAAAAAATGAAAATATATAAAAAATAAAAACAATTATTTAAAAAATATTTTAAAAAATGCCAAACAGTGACGTCAACACAGCAAAACTGGGGGCTCCAACTCCAACTTTCAACAAGCTTATTTTTCTGTATATTTTCAAGTAAAAATACCCAGTCATTCGAGTCCATTTTAATTTATACAAGCAATACAAGACAGATTTTCTTGATCTGATAATAGGTCACTTGGTCAGCATAGCTGGTTATCTAGGTGAAACAGTGATACAAAAAGTAAAAGTAAAAGTGAAAAACCCTGCCACAGATTCCCTCCAACACAGGTTTGACCTCTCCAAGTAACTGGCTGTGACTCAATATCATATCGAGAAAATGCCTGTAAAATGCTTGTATTGGCAAGTGTTTGAAACTAGGTTTTAGGTCTCAAAATTCCAGTTCTACAATTTTAGTGAGTTATTGGAGGACTTTAATGTTCAATTAGGATTGACATGACTGACTGGACATTTTTATTTGAAAATAGACAAAAATAAGCTAATTGAAATATGTGGGGCCATCAGTTGTGCTGTGTTAACGTTAGGTGGATAGACAGCTGATATTGCTGTTGGACAACAGCTAGAATTATATTTTTGGTAAGCACGTAATTCTCCATGTGTTCAAGCACAGTTTTGATGCCCTGCATGAAAAAACACAATGAAAATCCATGAAAATAAAGAGAATGCATGAATGAGAAGGTGAGTCCACACTTTTGGTCTGTACTCAAGGATGGATTACTGCAAGGGCCTACCGGGCCCAGGCCCAGGGGCCCAAGAGTCCAGAGGGCCCTGAAGCCCAATCCTCTAAATTTCCATTCTCATGTTGTGTAAAATCACACTTTTAACAACTCTATTTTCACATATTTTCAGGGGAAAAACACTTGAATGTCCAACAATATAGGGTCTCTAACATCTGGAGGGGGCCCTTTCTTGTTGTCTGGCCCAGGGGCCCATGGAGTCATGATCCGTTCCTGCCTGTACTGTAGGCCTAAGCCTCAGATAAAACAGGCTCCTGTCCTGTATAACCAGATAGAAGTGTGAGATGTTCGACATTACCTGAAATTGTACTCCCATACACAAGGCGGCGCGCTGCAGAAAGACATGGATAGTCTTAGCCGCGCCGACATGCCTAAAGAAGCAGTTCAACAAGCGTGCGTGCATGTACGCTCCTTGGTGCACGCTCCAGTACAGTGAAAGTGACTAGCCGATCTTTGGGCAGTTTTGTCGTTTGGTATTCGGTCATAGTACTGGTAAGTACGACATTCCCTACAAGAGAGGCACAAGCTCGTCGTGACACAACATATTCGCTGGACTCTCATTCAAACAAATTCACGTGGATAAAGTTGAGGGGTAGCATGTTATGGTGGATGGTGCATGCTAGCTAAGTGGCTAGCTTAGCTGACTAGCAACAATTGGCTCTGCTTTCAGTTTCACTGGCACTAAGCAGCAGCTTCACGCGGAAATACATATGACCTTGCAGTGTGTTTTTATGTAGGTGAATTAAGTCTTCGTTAGGATGTTGTCGTGCAGTTAAAACCGTATAGAATGGCTCTTAGCTACAGTACTGGACGTGGTGATCAAACTAATAACTCACAGTTAGGTATTAGCTATTGCATGTTTCCTCTTGCTCAACCACAGCAGTACTTCCCGGCAAATGATTATGCTTACCGGTATGTCCGAATAGCAGTGCTAGACAGAAGATGTCGATGTCATGCATGTAGCGGAACCCAATTTCAGTGTGAAAACTTTATGAAATGTGTCTTGGTTGTTAAACTCTGTGCCCAACTGAGACTATCCGAAGGAAACCGGCTTATTTGAATATTATTCACCAAGAACAGACATAAAGCAAACCGTGAATTTGTTATGAATTGGCTGCAGTATTTGTGTGTATTGCGGTCAGTGAATACGACATGGGCAGTATTTGAGTCAGCCAAACACTCGCAGGCTACTATACATATTTGTCTGGGTGGCACGTAGCAGTGAACAGCTGTCCACAGCTGCACAAGGCTATTCATTGACCGACCTAGGGCTCTGGCAGTGCGTTGGCTCTTGAGGTCGGAGCAGCTGTCTTCTGAAATGTATTGTTCAGCTATGTCTTTGCGACGTGGCCTGTGTATTATTAATGTGTCTGAGTAGGCGAGGTGTGGTTGTATGGTACACACATACCTGCTGGTGGCGTGGCTACTGTGTTACAACAGAAGTCATACCTGCTGGTGGCGTGGCTACTGCGTGACAACAGAAGTGTTGTCTTTCAGTTCAGGTAGTGTTGCCACAAGCTTTCTCTCAGATGGAGTTATTCGACCTTTGTTTAACAAACCGAAAACCTGTGGCAACGGGTGAGTCTCTCTCTCTTTCTCTCTCTCTCTCTCTCTCTCTCTCTCTCTCTCTCTCTCTCTCTCTCTCTCTCTCTCTCTCTCTCTCTCTCTCTCGCTTTCTCTCTCTCTCTCTCTCTCTCTCTCTCTCTCTAGTTTTGTGTATTTATTCTCCTTTCTCTGCAGGTGTTGGAACAGTCATGTCTCTGAAAACGCCAGCCAAGAGGAAAGCAAACACGCCCACACCAGCGAAGCGGGCCAAGAAGGTGGTTGAAGGTTAGCCGTGCCTCCCTTGGACTCTCATTGACTCTCTTGTCGGTCTCCCTGTTGTAATGGAGTGAATACGTCTTTTTGTCAGAACACCCTTGTGTGACTGTGAACGTTTGTGCTTCTGTGCACAGAAGTATAACCTTTGATGTATTATGTAGCTTTTTAAAGGTGCCATGTTTAATTTCAAGTGGAATGAAGAAGTTGAAGATTGAGTTTACACAGCTTGTAGTCAAACCAAACTGCCAACGTTCTGCGTAAAATCAGAATACTCCTTGTATGTAATTGCACTCACTGATGGAAAGTTGTGTGCAGACACTTTTGTAAAGAAACTCTTCTGAAAGTAACCTTGGGTTATTTAACTAATCTCGGTGCACCTGTTGTTGATGCGCAGACCACCAGTATGTAAAATCACCATCTAATCTAAATCCTAAAATGTTGTTCCCGTTGCAGAGGAGGTGCGGGTGGAGGTGGAGCACCGGAGCCACGGCAAGGAGAAGGGGCTGGTGCTGGCGCTGGGCCAGGGGGACGTGGGGCAGCTGGGCCTGGGAGAGGACGTGCTGGAGCGCAAGAAACCGGCGCTGGTCACGCTGCCCGAGCCTGCCGTGCAGGCCGTAGCCGGGGGCATGCACACGGTCTGCCTGGGCGAGTCGGGGAAGGTGAGCCGCTACACTTACAAGGCCAATCTCATCTCTCATTGCTCTTGTTCGTCTCTGCTAGGTGTACCTTACCTTCTGGAACAAGAAGTCTCTGTGACACAAAAGTTGACAGTTTAAAAGTTGTAGAATACCAAGGCACTCATCCTCTTTGTAGTGAATATGCCTTTGTTAATGCGCATAATATGATTAAAACACATAGCATGATTAAAACACTTTGACTCGTTTCGGTATGAAACCTTCATCAGGAAGTGAGCAGTCTGCATCCATTCAATTGAAGTTGACATTGTTGTTTCCATCCTGTGCCTGTGTCACCCGTTGCAGGTGTGTATTATAATGTTTACGTGTTGTCCTGTCCCTTTTCTGTGTATTATTAGTGTCCTAGGTGTACATGTTTGGCTGTAATAACATGGATGTGGATTATAAAGGTTAAAGGCTCTTGTTTATCTTGTGTCTGATGTACACTGCTGCCTCTAATACAGGGCTCTACGCTTAGCTTTTTCAATAGGAGCACCTGTGCCCCTAAGTGAAAAAATTTAGGGGCACAGATAAAAATTTAGGAGCACAGTGAGTTTTTGTGACGAAGCTTCATTATTAACACACAGATACAGAGAATATACTCTTTCCACACACAAATGCACATTCTAGAGGGGTAGGCCTACAATTAAAATCATTTCGGGCCACTTTTCCAAATTCCCCCCAGTAAAAGGACTAAACAAAATATTACACACTCATATCTATCACATTCATTTCTATACAGAGCTGTTTTTTCAATTCAGGCCTACACTGCAAGATCTGGCAGGGTGCTGGGATGAAATTGGTCAGGGGGCCAGATTTTTTACAAGAGAGACCAGAGAGGCAATTACACTTTTGTCCTGAAAATGCAATGACTTGCATATGGGTATGCTATGTAGCCTATGAGGCTATGATCAGCCTACCCATGGGTTACACTTTTTTTTGCATATGGTACCACAGTAACAGCAGCTCAGTAATCTGAACATTACCCTTTGAAAATATAACATTGTTCTATACTTGCATTTTAGAAATGAAACAAAAAAGGGTGGATTACCTGAAATACATAATTTGACAATATTGAACGCTTGCACATCAAAAACGTGCCCTAGGCTACACCCCGAGACTGCCCAATACTGACTTCAAATGACGTGACGTGATGATGATGACAGTTGAGCAAGTGAGCGCACAGAGAGTAGAGAGCCTGCTATGTGTCCTCCCTTGCCAACGTCTCAGGAGGAGTAGAAATAACATAAGTTGTACAAGCCACGTATTCTACTTACAAGATAAGTGTATGTACAAACCGAAGCTATTTCTTCTCACAAAGTTAACATTTGTTAGCATTTGTGCTAAGCGGAGAATTAGCAATTCTAGCGCTGAAGTTTCTCTCCAGCTCTTCTCCGTCATTGGAAGCGCTCCCGACGCTTATCTTATTTCAAAACTCCCCCGACTGTTTGTCTGTCTGCCTCTGTCTCTCTGTGAGCGGCGCGCACGCTGTCTTTTGCGCCTTCTCTCGTTCACATGTTCCTGCTTTTCTCTATGGGGTGTATTTATTTTAGGAGCAAAATACGATTAAAAGGGTTGAAATATCTACTCGCACACGTGCGCCCTTTCTATTATTTCGTTCGCACAATCATTTATTTTAGGGGCATATGCGAGCAAAATGCTCGCACTGTAGAGCCCTGCTCTAATAACAAGGTTATGATTTTATCTGTGTACCATAAAGGTTAAGTTCACATGTTTATAGTATTGTATTTATATTCAATATTTACTCCAACATTTTTTGTTGTAGCAGTTAGGGTGTGGTATTATTTGTATTGTCAGGGTGACATTTTCGTGTTGTTTGTGCTCCATCCCCACCCCATCTGTCCCAGGTGTACACGTTTGGCTGTAACGACGAGGGCGCGCTGGGCCGTGATACGTCTGAGGAGGGCTCGGAGATGTCCCCCGGTGCCGTGCTGCTGGAGGAGACGGTGGTGCAGGTCTCCGCTGGCGACAGCCACACGGCCGCCCTCACCCAGCACGGAGACGTCTACGTATGGGGATCCTTCAGGGTGAGCTGGCTTTGGCAGCGCACACACACACACACACACACACACACGCGCACACAGTGCTCGAACTTATAGATGTCCAGATGTCCCAGGGACCATAAAAAATGTTGGGGGGACACAAGTTATCATTTCTGGGACTGTAGCGAAGGGAAGTAGAGTTGCCCAGCCGGGACTCGAACCCGGATCTTCTGGAGTAGTAAACTGGGGCTCTGACCACTACACCAAAGAGCCAGGCTCGTTGGCATGTTAGTCAGAACACACCCACAACCCTAGTGATGGTCACTCAATCACACTGTCTTCCCCTTCGGGAAGCGCACCCGTGCGCTTCACACTCTCATGGTGTCCCTCACACAACTGTCAATCATGCTTCTCCCATCCAGTGTGCCCCATCATCAAAGCTTCACCCATCACTGGGATCCCTCACACCGGGGTCACCAATCCTGGGGGTCCCTCACATGGAATTACGGCTCACACACAATGGGTACGCCTCCGATGGCCTCACGGTAGCCATCCCACTTCTGACACCATTTGTAGCGATGGGGAGTAGAGTTGCCCAGCCGGGACTCGAACCCGGATCTTTTGGAGTAGTAAACTGGGGCTCTGACGGCTACACCAAAGAGCCAGGCTCGTTGGCATGTTAGTCAGAACACACCCACAACCCTAGTGATGGTTACTCCATCACAGGGACAATGCCGGGACGTCCAAAAATATCAATGAAAAGTTTCTAAAAGTAGGCTATTATATTTGCAAAGCCATTACACAGGGACATTAACTCAACACCAACCATCAGCGAGAATAGCAACAGAAAACTTTCCAATAACACTCCGTGCATTGTGTTCTAGAATGTTGATTAAGATTTCGCAGCTGCGACTGCAAGCGCATTCTGTTCTCGGAGCATCGGAGTGCTGAGAGGTTGTCCCGTTGGTTATGCCATTTCACCCTGAACTAGAAATGCTCTCAGAAAACGGGCGCTGGATTGTTGATTTTGCAAGCCAACAAGGATATATTCCAGTAGACATGGTTAAGCTGTGAGAGGAATGGAGTTCGGTTTTGCTAATATTTCAGGTAAGCAAAGCAACAGCCCCGAACAATGCGCAGTTGCCTGTTGCCACCCGTCGCGTGCTTATCTGCCCAAAACACCAGAAACACGAGCTGCTTCTAAAGTAGATTAACCCATTCATACCTATCAGAAACTGCATGTACAATTACTTTCCAGTAACAAATAGTTGGGGAAACGGCAAGCAAGCTAACAGGGGTAGTTGTTAGCCAAGAAAGTCAAGCAGTTTCATTCAAATTTGGCTGGAAATGAAGGCGCTATAAAATGAGCATTGTCACACAAACGCAGTTATTTAATTAATGTTGAAGTATGCCTAGTAGCCAAGGTCTAATTGAAAAGGGAAAAAGTCCACCACATATTTGTTCTTCATTGTTTAAAAGCACGAAGAACGCGCTTCAATTTTACAGCATAGCCAGCGCATTCTTTCTCTCCAATCCCTCCCTTTCTCCCCCTCCCCTCCCTCTCCATGCTAGCCTCTCTCCCTCTCTCTCTCTCGAAAGTGAAGTGTGCGGTCGTAGTTTTTTCTCTTCTGCATTTATTTTTAGGTTATCAAATGCATTGATGTCAATGTCATGTGAATTTAAAACGGAAAGGAAACGTCTTGCAATGCGTTGTCATACTCCTAATGCAGCCCAAAAACCTACCGCATCTTCCACCTAGCCTGATTATCATCGACTTTCACATCTCTTCGAGACTGGCTGAAGCTGTTGCATCACTAGGAGGGCACGACCTGGCTGTCTTCCACCGCCATGCCTATCACAACCAGTGGTCAAAGTCAGACTAGGTTAGACTATTGCCACTTTTTAACTAAAGCTAAACAGACACTAATTGTGATTTGATATGTAGTAGACTAAATGAAGGCTGTTTTTTTCTGTAAATATACAACAGATTAACAGGCTGACTGGTTGCAATAGAGTCTACAATACATGATGGGTAGGCTATATTGGTGCATAAAGCAATCACTTTGACAAATATAATGTCATTGAATGCAGATTTCCTCATTTCACCATGCACATATATTCTTGAAAAACGAAATCGAAATACTCAAGGCATTTTTCTATTCAAGGCAGGGCACGGATGTTCATGATTTAAGACACCCTCGTTTTTTCTTAAAAACCTGAATTCACAGTTGCACTGCTAAAAAAAATCATAGTCACACATGAAATTGAACGTGGACATAATTTACCACTTATTTAGGTGCAAAAAAATTGGGACGCTTCTGGTTACATTCGGGACAATACAAAGTGGAATTAGGGACCGTTGCGGGACACAAAGGAAAAAAAAGTTAATTTTGAGCCCTACACACACACACACACACACACACACACACACACACACACACACACACACAGATGTGGAGCCTCTCTCTCTCTGAAACTTTGGACTTGGTGTTCTGTTTGACCACTCAAACTTGTTCCTCTCCTTTCTTTGCCTTCTGTCTGTCTATTTGTCTGCTTCACTCACTCACACAAATTGTTATTCCCTTTTATGGTTAAATTTGCATGTGAATGTGTTGCTCGGAATTGTCCCTCGTCATTGATGCACCAGATGTAATGGGTCTACTGCTTTCAGGACACCAGGCTTTTTATTATTATACAGATTTCCTCCACTGCTGGAATAGACAGAAAAGATATACTGAAGTTAACTGACTGACTGCTGTGTTTTTAGGATAACAATGGCGTGATTGGACTGCTGGAGCCAATGAAGAAATCTGATGTTCCTGTCAAAATGCCCATCGACGTGCCCATGGTGAAAATTGCATCAGGTATTTGCTTCTTTGCATTTGCATCGTGTGATGTTTGAAGTGATGTTTTTGAGGGGCACAAAGCTTTCAAGATGGTCAGGAACTTCAGAATTAACACTTTGGCTGCGATTTTCATCGTTTCATCATTTCATCATTCATTTTCACTATTTTAATTGTGTGTGTGGCTATGTGTTCCTGTAGGCAGTGACCACCTTGTGATGCTGTCGCAGAGTGGGGAGGTGTACACTTTGGGCTGCGGAGAGCAGGGACAGCTGGGAAGGGTCGCAGAGTGTTTCGCCAACCGCGGAGGCAGGATGGGGCTGTGTAAGTTTATGCAAAGCATGTACACACACAAACACACACACAAACGCGCGCACACACACACACACACACACACACACACACACACACACACACACGCTAACAGAATTTAAAGGTCTTTGTATTAGAATGGTACCTGAAATCAGTCCAGATGTCGTAATATGTTGACCTAAGCAACACTGAGTTCCAAGGACACCGGTTTGTCTAATAAGTCTTTGTGTGTCTGTGTGTGCGTGTTTGTTTGTTTGTGCGCGCATGTGGGTGTGCATGTAGTGAGATTGTTGTCTCCACAGCTGGTACATTTTCATTCTCGGAAAAGGTTGTTTTTCGTCGACGCGTTCTGCGGGGCTTACGTCACGTTCGTCCTGTCTAAAGACGGCCACGTCTACGGCTTTGGCCTCTCCAACTACTATCAGCTAGGTGAGCCCACAGCACCTTCTTGTTGCCTCTTGCTGTCTTAGTAAAGTATTTTCACATCTGCATCGCCTTCACAGAGCCTACAGTGCCTTCTGAGAAACTGCAGTGGTTCATGCGTTTTAGGTAAAAGTGGCAGAAATATTTATAAATTAGTGAAACGTCCACACACATTTGAAGCTCTCAAAGGAGCTTCTACGTTTACTAGGGTGCATCAGTTGCCCCCTATGAAAAGATATCGCCTTGGCCCTATAGTAAAAATGTTCTACACCCAGTAAAAACACACTGTGTAAAATATTTAGAAATTTGGATGAAGTCTACCGGGGCCACCAGCCCCATGAAAATAGAAAATAATGGTGATAGTCGGAATCTTGGAACAGAAATGGACATTTTGCTGCATAAAGCTACCCAATAAAAAACATATTGTCTCAGCTCTGTGATAAAAATGTTCTATGCACAGTAAAATCACTCTGTGTAAAATATTTTGAAATTTGGATGAAGTCTACCGGGGCCACCAGCCCTATGAAAATAGAAAATAATGGTGACAGTCAAAATCTTGGATAGAAACAGGGCTGGACTGGCCATCTGGCATGGCAGGCATTTCCCGGTGAGCCCCGCACCCTCGTGGGCCCCCATTTCTTTTTTTTTACATTACTGAAAATAGGGGCCCATGAGGGTGCGGGGCCCACCGGTGAGTCAGTTCTCCGGCACTAGTAATAATGAGGGGGCCCCCTTAAATCCAAAAGTGCCCGGGCCATATTTATCGCCCAGCCCAGCCCTGAATAGAAATGGATATTTTGCTGCATAAAGCTACCCAATAAAAACATATTGCCTCAGCTGTGTGATAAAAAAATGTTCTATGCACAGTAAAATCACTCTGTGGAAAATGTGTTGAAATTTAGATTAATTTGGGTCCACCAGGCCCATGAAAATACAAAACAATGGTGATAGTGATGGGCAACCTGGATTCCAAAGTCCAGTCCAAATATAGCCAATATAATGAACCAGTTGACCCACTGCCAGTATCAAGCAAGAGATTGCGAAGTTGTATGACTTTTGTGTGCTTCACCTGTGGGCCTACAGGATTGTACAGGTAGCTGTTAATACCTGGTGGAGCATCTGTACTAAAGCTGTGAATGCTCCTTGGAATGACTTGTGTGTTTTTTTAAAGAAATCCCTGCACTAGTTCAATAGAGTACATACAATACAACTGTATGTGATGTTGGAAAGAGTGGCTTCCCAAAACCTGTACTTAAGTGGCTTCTAGGTATGTCATGGGTATCACCAGGTCCAGAGTCCATTGCCAAAGGCCTCTCAGGTAAGTTATGGTACTCATCTGATGGAGTAAAGTGAAATACTACCACAGGCGATGGGATAAAGAAGTAATGGCACTCTTCAATACAGTTGTATTGACTGCTTTGTAGCCTGGGCATTCCAAGGAACATTCACAGCTTTGGTACAGATGTTCCTCCATGAATTGTAGGCCCACAGGTGAAACACACAAATATAACAGTCATGCAGCTTTGCAATCTCTTGCTTGATACTAGCAGTGGTCCAAGGCAGCAAGGAATTGATATTGTGTTGCAAAAGAGCAAATTTGCCTAAATATAGCAGTTTGACCATCAGTCTGTCCTGAGGCTGAAGTCTGTGTAAGTGGATCGACTGAATACACAACCTGCTTAGATATTCCTTCTGTTAGTGCTCCCAATACAGGTGATCTCACTAATTACCTCATCAACCTGGCTTAAGTGGTAATTAGGCTCAGCTGGTTCATTATATTGGCTGGGGCAAATGTGTCACGCGGTTTGTCCACCTCTGTTTTAAGACAATGGCAAACCTAGATTCAAAAGCTACAATCCAGTGCCACAGATTTCAAATTACCTGGTTTTACCTGTCCAATTGCCCTAACTGGAAAGGTAAAACTAGGTATGTCATTTGGAATATGTGGCACTGGACTTCACAAGGTGTCTACAGGTTTGACCAAGTCAAAATTAAGACATTTTAAGACTTTTCAATACCATTTTCCAAATAAAATTAAGACCAACTCGCGGCGTTTACAGGTTTTAGCAAGTCAAAATTAAGACATTTTAAGACTTTTCAATACCAATTTTCCAAATGAAATTAGGACCAACTCGCAAGATCATACACAGGTTCAAATGAAGGACAAAAAACTATTTGTTATTTACATTAATGTAGCCGTTTGAAAACAAAACTATACACAATGAAACTTTACACTAAATAAAATTCAATAATGCGTTCTAAATTACACTACATGGCTACAACTCCCGATTTCCGTCGCAAAGTTCATCACATGGCTGACATAATTATTCCTCCCTAAATTAAGCTCCACAAATTTAAGACATATGGGTTGACAATTTAAGACAAAATAAGACTTTTCAAGGCCTTATTTAGCGATAATGAAATTTAAGACTTTTTAAGACTTTTTAAGGACCCGCGGCCACCCTGCTTCAGCTTTGGAATCCAGGTTGCCCATCACAATCACCATTATTTTGTATTTTCATGGGCCTGGTGGACCCGGTAGAATTAATCTAAATTTCAACATATTTTACACAGGGTGATTTTACTGTGCATAGAACATTTTTATCACAGAGCTGAGACAATATGTTTTTTTATTGGGTAGCTTTATGCAGCAAAATGTCCATTTCTATTCCAAGATTCTGACTATCACCATTATTTTCTATTTTCATGGGGCTGGTGGCCCCGGTAGACTTAATCCAGATTTCAAAATATTTTACACAGTGTGTTTTTACTGGGTGTAGAACATTTTTATTATAGGGCCAAGGCAATATCTTTTCATAGGGGGCATCTGATGCACCCTAACGTTTACGCTCATATTTCTTTAATTTTCCCTTCATATGTGCCCCTTAGTTCCGTGACTATTGCAATTCTCATAGACTTTAGGTGTGATGTGCAAGAGATCTCCAGTATGTAGGCAGCATAGCTCTGTCTACTTGCACTGTGTATTCTGTGTACCCCTTCCTGTCACCATATTACCCCTGCACTCAAACATTTCCACTGGCTCCCTATCAAATTTAGAATTCACTTTAAAATACTTCTCCACACCTTCAAGGCTATTCACAATCTTGCCCCTCCTTATTTATCTAATCTTATTCACATTGCTATTCCCTCCCGCCCCCTCCGTTCCTCTTCCTCCATTCTCCTCTCTGTCCCTTCTGCCCGTCTCAGCACCATGGGGAACAGAGCTTTCAGTTGCTCTGCTCCTCTGCTGTGGAATGCGCTTCCCCCTGACATCCGCAATATTGAGTCTTTACCCCTGTTCAAATCCAGACTTAAAACTCATCTGTTTCAGTTAGCCTATTCTTTATGATTCTTTAACTCTATTTTGTTTTATTTTTATTTATTTTCTATATATTTATTTTTGTTTACAATCTGTTTATCTGTCTTGTTTTATTTTGCCTCTCTGTACAGTGTCCTTGAGTTTTTTGAAAGGCGCTTTTAAATAAAATGCGTTATTATTATTATTATTGTTTTTATTATTATTATTATTGTTTTTATTATTATTATTATTCATCAGTAATTGAGGATATTTTATTATCTTTGTGGCAGGAACCAAAAGCACGAGCGTGTGTTTCACCCCTGTGAAGCTGACTGCCTTCAAGAACTCCACTACCTGCTGGGTTGGCTTCTCTGGAGGCCAGCACCACACGCTGTGTCTGGACGCTGAGGGTGAGTGACACAAGCCATCCTCAGACTATGGCTCCCTTTCAATACTGTAACCTCCCATCCTCTCCGTTTTGTTTGTGGCCTCGCGCTTCACGTATTCTCCGCCTCTATTGGGGGAGGAGTTTCTCCACTGTCTGCCTTGGCACGTCAACTTTTGAGGGACTTTTTTTTTTATTTTATTTTTTAGCTTTTTTTATTTTATTTTATTATTTTATTTTACCTTTATTTAACCAGGGAATAAAATCACATTGAGAATAAAATTCTCTTTTTCAAGTGAGCCCTGGCCAAGGCGGCAGCACACAACCTGACAGCAAATGTGAACATGGCCTTTGAATATATTGAATACAACTTCTATTCTCAGTGACTTCTTGCCTCACCTCAGGAGGCAGCAAGCGAAAGGAGAGGATGGGAGGTTTGATATTGAAGGAACCCTAGATCACAATTGAGATGTGGTCTGGGAACCATCTATTCATTTTCTTGTAGGAGAGGAAAGGAGGTGTTGGATGTGGTGTGTCCACATAAGCTTCCATTTGTTCAATAATATGCCTTGGTCTCTAGTGGGGTCAGCAATATGAGAAAAATGACTGGAGTGGAAATAATGTAGTGTTGCTGTATGTGTCACGGAATACCATTGTATTAAGTGGGCGATGGTTACAACTGTAAACAAAAGTAAGTCAGTCAATAGAAGCGTCCGTCCAGTGTTATGTAGTGTTGCTGTAGTATGCGTCACCAGGGAACGTGTACAGTCTGGGCCATGGGGAATAAGGCCGTCTGGGACTGTCACCAGTATTCTAAATAACCTGTATAACTGAGTCCATTTGGATGAAAGCACTTGCTAAGTGTAATGTAATGACGTTTAACATTTGCTGTGTGCGTCTCCAGGCAAAGTGTACAGCTTGGGCCGGGCGGAGTACGGGCGTCTGGGCCTAGGCGATGGGGCGGAGGAGAAGACAGTGCCCACGCCGGTGCCGGGGATCGAGGGGGCTCAGGTGGTAGCCTGCGGGGCCTCTGTCAGCTACGCTGCCACTAAAGACGGTGAGCACCATACCCCACACTCGCCTGACCTCCAGTATGACTTGTCAGGACTGAAGACCAGTTGAATGACTGATTGAATGAATGGAACTACTTTTTCCATTGCTACCCCACCCTTGAAATTATTGTATTCACACCGGGCCACCTTTTTTAAAAAACTCCACTTTGCTGTATTTGCATTTATGCCTCACCCGTGCATGCATATAAACTTAAACTCTTGGAGCCAAGCTGGAATACTAACATGTCTGTCTGTGTACCCATCCCATCAGGCTCGGTGTACGCATGGGGCATGGGCACCAACCTGCAGCTGGGCACGGGGGAGGAAGACGATGAGTGGAGCCCGGTGGAGATGGCAGGCAAGCAGCTGGAGGACCGTGCAGTTCTCTCAGTATCCAGCGGGGGGCAGCACACTGTGCTGCTGGTCAGGGAGAAGCAGGAGAGCTGATGCCCTGTGCTGTGCTGTGCTGTGCACTCAAGTCTTATATCAGGTGGAGAAGAGGGCAAACAGGAACACAGAGTGGGACTTTTCTTTCAATACTGTTGGTAACTGTAAGCGAAATGTTTTTTTAAAGTGCCAGGCGCAGGGGGAATGTAGTCTGTGGCACTGTCCTGCAGTTAAGAGCCCATTTTGATGGGGGTGCGAAAAGGTGATTTTAAATGGCAGAAGGAGAAGGGGAAAGAGGGGGGCCGGGTTGTGAAACCTGACTTTGGTGGGATTCCGAACTTTCACTGGATGTGATCTTTGTTTGATTATGGCGAGACATGAAAGAGAAAAGTTAAACAAACAAGAGACTATTTTTCTAAAACGGAAGTTGTCCTAGATTTATTATTTTTTAATTCTGCAGTCGTTTGTAAGGAGTCTTTAGAAATGCCTTTCAGGTGTGTGTGTGTGTGTGGGTCTGTCTGTTTCAGTCTGTTTATAAGCAACCAAGGGTGTGAGTAAGAAACAAGCAATTGATTTTCTGACACCGACCACCTGTAAGTAAGTTCTTTGCCCATTTAGCAATAAAGCAAGTTTCTCTCTCAGGTCCTCATATACCTTTTAAAAGGATGGGCGTGTTTGGGAGAGCTGTGATGTACTGCATTTAATAAATTTGTTTAAGATTTTATTTTGTCAACTTATCGTTGCATTTTGTGATGAATTTGAGCTCCTAACGTTATTGCATTTCCAGTGTAACAACCATTCAGAAGGTGACTAACTGAATTTCTCTTGGTGTAGAATCTTTACACTTAATGTTAATGTCAGTCATATTTAAAGTGTAGTGTAGGATGGTGGCCAGAGTAGGTATTGCAACTATGTTGCTCATGGAAATGGTGCTGCCTATTGCCAAATTTGGTATTTCCATGAATATTTACTAAATACTAAACTGATATTTAGTAGTATGACCAAAGTAGAGTAAGGTTTCCAGTTTAAAATGTCTATGTCTGGACATTCAAAATGGCGCACAATAAGGGTGCAAATCGCAGCCTCCCTGACGATACGATACTGTGTCAATTTCTTAAAGCAGAGATTCAATTATTTAGATACTTTCGAATTCCCCACAATACAATTTGATAAAACATTTTCTAATTACTTTTCCACTTCTATTATGTTATGAACCTAGGGCATTGGACAGGGGCTAATGATTCGATTATTTTTGATACTTAAGAATGCCCTGCGATATGATTCGATTAAATCGTTGGCCGTGGGATCGATGCATCGATACATTTCAATTTATTATTTACACCCCTAGCTAACAAGGAGATGATCCACCTTTTGTGTATGAAAATGTGCAATTTTTCCAGTCATCATTCATTCATTCATTCATTCATTCATTCGTTTATTTGGATAGAGCAGGGGTCCCCAAACTAAAGCCCCGGGGGGGGCGGATGCAGCCCGCCACGCCCCTTTGACCGGCCCTCCACCTCTCTGCACCTCACCATTTGAACTGCCCCAAAGAAGCAATCCTATCTTGTCTTGATAGTTTCTCATCTCACTGTAATATAAACAGGCCTACTATTTCTATTGTATCACTCATAAACTGTCAATCACCATATTTTTCTAACCTTTCCTTGGTATTTTTACATGGTTATTAGAAATTAAAAGGAATCCCTGTGGTATTTCAAATTGAAAAACATGTGAAGTACTCACTTCTTATGCAAATCACTTGTTATGATGAACTATTTTGTGCTAGAAAGTATGGTTATAACAGGCACTGTCGTTGCCATGGCGGCGCATCTAGATGCTGCGGCCCGGAGCTCCCAAAACAAATGCCACTTTTTGTTCTATTTTGTAGTTTTTAATATTGTTTTACTTAGATATAGTGTCAGTTTACAATTAGTAAGTGCATGTGCAGTGTACAGTCCGGGAAAACTGATCGATATCCGACTGGAAAGTTTTATTCCCCCACCACCCACGGAGATCCCCGAGGAACTACTCAGAACTACGGTGCCTGCATGGATAATCGCCCGGCGCAAATCTCACCGTCGCCGTCGGAGGAAGAAGCGCGGAAAGAGAGGCGGCATTCGTGAGAGGCTGAAGAACTGCCCAAACAAACCTCCACTCCCCAGCCTGGTCCTCGCTAACACACAGTCTCTTACCAGCAAGATTGACGAGCTGAGACTTAGGATTTCAACAAAGAGGTGGAACAGCTGTGCTCTTCTCTTTACGGAAACCTGGTTAAGCGGCAACATCCCCGACTCTGCTATTCAGATTGCTGGATGGACTGTTTACCGGGCGGACCGAACTGCCGACTCCGGAAAGGGGAAAGGAGGAGGTGTGTGTACTTACGTGAGTAACTCTTGGTGCACCTCTGTTATCATCACTGAACAACATTGCTCTCCGGACTTAGAATTTATTTCTCTGCAGTGCAGACCGTTTCATCTCCCAAGAGAATTCACCGCGGTGTTTCTCCTCACTGTTTACATTCCCCCCCAAGCGAACGCAAAGATTGCATTGAGTAAACTCTATGACACCATCAGCGACCTGCAAAACTCTCACCCCGACGCCGTGTTCGTTACAGCAGGTGACTTCAACCATGTCAATCTTAAGTCAGTTCTGCCTAAATTCCATCAGTTTGTTGATTTTCCAACCAGAGGAAAGAACACATTAGACGTTGTTTATTGCTACATAGCCAGCGCATACAAAGCATCCCCCTCCCCTCACCTCGGTAGCTGCGACCACACCCCTCTGCTCTTGACCCCTGCGTACAAGCCGCTCATCGCCAGGTCAACCCACTAGCCAGGTCATCCAGGTCTGGCTTGAAGGAGCAATTGAACGTTTGCAAAATTGTTTTGAGGACACTGACTGGGAACTTTTTAATCAATCAGACTTAAATACATATGCATCTACGGTTCTGGACTACATTAACTTCTGTGTTGATAATGTCACCATCCACAAGACCATTTACACATTTCCAAACCGCAAGCCCTGGATGAACAGTAAAGTCCATAACCTGCTGGCAATTAGAGACGATGCGTTTCACTCTGGTGATCAATCACATTACACCATAGCTAGGGCCAATTTGAAGAGGGGCATCAAGGAAGCTAAACACTCCTATAAAGCAAAAATAGAACAGCACTTTGTGAACTCTGATCCCAGACGTATGTGGCAGGGCATTACATCCTACACCAACTACAAGAGCACAAACCCCTGTCTGCCCAGCTCTCACAATTCAACTCTCCCGGATGACCTCAACAACTTTTTTGCACGGTTCGATGAGGGACCCATCCCTCACTCCCCCACTGAACTGATAGACAATGGCCCACATGTAGGCCTGGTGTTAAGCGAGCACGAGGTTCGGCGAGCCCTCAGCAGCATTAACCCTCACAAAGCACCAGGACCAGACGGGGTCCCTGGGAAGGTCCTAAAGCACTGTGCAGGCCAACTAAGTGCAGTCTTTACCTGCATATTTAACATCTCCCTAGAACAAGCTGCAGTCCCCATTTGTCTGAAAACCAGTACCATCGTTCCTGTTCCCAAGCAGGCGGCCATCAAGTCTCTCAATGACTACCGCCCTGTAGCGCTCACACCTATTGTGATGAAATGCTTTGAAAGACTGGTGCTAGCACACCTCAAGTCCCTCACTCCACCATCCCTCGACCCGCATCAATTTGCCTACAGGGCGAATAGATCTACAGAGGATGGCATTTCATTGGCCATTCACACTGCCCTCTCACACCTGGAGAAACCAAACAGCTATGTGCGAATGCTGTTCATTGACTACAGCTCCGCTTTTAACACCATTCCCCCTATCAAGCTGGCCACTAAGCTGTACAACCTCAGCTTCAGTCCCCATGTCTGCAGATGGATACTGGACTTCCTCAGTAACAGACCTCAGTCTGTACGCATGGGAAAACATCTTTCAAGACCCATCACCCTAAATACAGGCGCGCCGCAGGGATGTGTGTTGAGCCCTTTTTTGTACTCCCTCTTCACTCATGACTGTGATCCTAAGCACAGCACAAACACCATCATTAAATTTGCTGACGACACAACCGTGATTGGCCTGACCTCTGACAACAACGAGTCCTTCAGAGAGGAGGTGGAGCAGCTGGCACGCTGGAGCCAAGACAACAACCTGGCCCTGAACTCCAAGAAAACGAAGGAGGTGATCCTGGACTTCAGGCGGTGTGGCCAGGGCAACCACTACCACCAACCCATCAACATCGGAGGGGAGCCAGTGGAGGTTGTACAGAGCTTCAGATTCCTGGGTGTGCACATCAGCGAGGACTTGTCATGGAGTGCCAACACCTCTGCAATGGCTAAAAAGGGATCCCAAAGGCTATATTTCCTTCGCACTCTAAAGAAGGCCCAGCTACCACGAGATCTGCTCACTAACTTCTACAGGTGCACTATTGAATCAGTAATTACATACAGCATTACATCTTGGTACACCAGCTGCACACACGACAACAAGATGTTACAGCGCATCATTAAAACAGCAGAGAGAATCATTGGGTGCCAACTACCCACACTTGAGGAGATCCACCATACACGCTGCACAAACAGAGCATTAAACATCCTTAAAGATCACACACACCCTGGTCACAGGCTCTTCACCATGCTACCATCTGGCAGGCGCTTTAGGACTCTGCGCGCCCGCACTACGAGAATGAAGGACAGCTTTTATCCAACTGCCATTAGACTCTTGAACGCAATACGTCACCTGCCCCCCCTCAATACTTCAGGACTATCGATACTGTGAGATGCACATGGATTTTTATGGATTTTTATTATTTATTTACTGTTAATATATCTTTTATTTTGTGGGCATTTGTGGGTTGCTACTAAACACAATCTCGCTATATTTGTATAGTGACAATAAAAGTCTACTCTACTCTCTACTCTACTCAGTGGCCTAGTATAAAGCCCACATGATTGATCCTGGCCCCTGATCACAGTCAGGAACGGTAATGTGGCCCCCAGAGAAAAAAAGTTTGGGGACCCCTGGGATAGAGCAATGCATATTAATCAATACATTAGCTTGAGAGCTTCAATATCAAAATGCCAGAATTAGCATAGATGCTAAATTTCATCTGTTGTCCTAGGCAGCCTACTCACACTAAAACACATAACAAGAAAACAAACTAGCCTACTGCATGACAGAGGACATTTACACACAACACAATCATTGGGTACATGAAAAATGTAAAAAGTAAAGTGAAAATACAAGTTAAAAATAAATGTGAAAGTAAAACAAATGTTAATTCTAATAATTAATGGGTGCATGTCTGATTAGTTTTCAGCCACTGTTTAAGATTGACTTTGAAGTTGTTCAAGTTGACACACACTGTCTGATGTTAAGTGGCAGAGTATTCCAGGTCTTTGCACCTCTAATGGACAACGCCATTTGACTGGATTGAGTTCTATGCCATTTAACTTCACAGTCCCCCTTTGCCTAGGCTCTTGTGTTCACTTGTGAAGTTTTTTTCTTTATGAGCTCTTGTAATGGTGGAGGAGCAAGCCCACTCAAAACCTTGAAAATGAGACGGACATCTAGAAACAACTCGTAGCTATCAAAGTCCAGTTGTTGATATTTCTTGACAATGTTGCAGTAGTGGTGACATATGGGCTTTTAAATCGCACCCTGTGTGTGACCATGTTGTGTAACAGTAAGAAATATGACTAAATATCATTGCATAATGTGTGATGGTGGTGGTATTTGCTAAAAAGTTACATTTGTGAACGGGTTGCATGAATCCTGGAAAGAAACTGCTTGATGCGGGCAGTTTAAAATAACATTGGATAAAGACACAAAAAAACCAAGATGTTGGATGTTCAATCACCTTCATTTTATTCAGCCACATCAAAGACCATTGGTAACACTTGAGAAGAAAAGCTTTAAATAAACATTTTGGAAATGACAAACTAATTATCAGTGAAACATTTTTAAATGTTTGGAAATGAGCAATACCATGTACAACTGTCCTGGAAGTTTGTGGTTCAAAGAGCAATAGAGATGGAGCCACTAGATATGAAAGTGTCAGGCAGGAAAACACACCTCAAACTGGTCCTGGAGGAGTTGATTCTCACTCCACTGTGCAACCGTAGGTTGGTTCTTTTGTAATTTACAAACATTTGTAAATACTTCATTTATGATTAGGTCATTCATAATTGTTAAATAAATCTTTTTAAGGGACTGTTCTTGTTACCAGACCGTTTACAAACCAGTAGCGTAGCAATGAGGGAGATTTTTAACCTGCTCTTTCCTCAGCAGGGCTCTAACCAGCACAATTTCCCGTCGCAAATTGGTTAATGTAATTGTCAAGATCACGAACTTTAACAATTTTATCATCTCCAGTATTGTAAAAGTTGTTTAGGTGGTCAACTAGACTCTTCAGGTTTGTAATAGTTTCAGATTGTAGTATGCTAAAGTTTCTAAAGAACATGTTTTTCTCCCTCTCAATCATGTCTTTTAGATCTTGTCGTTTTCCCTTATAGTCCTCTCCATCTTCAGGGTCAACGGAGCTGCATCCATGAAATCCTCTCCTTGGCTTAAATAGCCATGTCCCTCCTCGTGCCATTGGATGAGTATTTTCCTCAAAAAAATTAACACAGGAGTCAGGGTTGATATCACAACCTGCAACACTCATGAGGAAAAGTGGGAAATTCCGAAAATTCCGGACAGATTCAGCAAATACGGCTGCCATGAAGTAATGCCCCATATAAACACAATAATCTCCCACACAATTGTGCTCATCAAATGTCATGCGTTAGAACTGCTGAAACAGAGCTGGAGACAGGTTGGACCTTAATTGAGGATATGTCTCTATTCCAGTAGCAATATAATGCCAAAATTTGTCAACAAAATTTTGGTCTTGTTCACATTTTCCCTCCAAATGAACATACACATCATCACTGCTTACTCTGTATAGGTAATTATTTAGAATGTAATAGCTGTCTGGTGGTGTGTTAGATGTTGACGGTGCAGGCCTATTGGATGCTGTAGCTCCAAGTGGTTGAGATTTTCCTTTAGACTTGGCTGCACCAGATGATGCAGCAGCAGAGACTGGAGTTGTGGGGTGTATGCTCTCATGGCATGAGCCCTGATTTCCCGCACTACATCCTGGAGTGTTTCAATGACTATGGCTAGTTTTGTTTCCCTTCTCGGTGTCTGGTTTTTCTCTTTCTTAACGTCATACTCGCATGCCCTTTCACGACGCTCACCTTCCCGTTCTAAAAAAAATATTCCCCATGTAAGAGCTTCTATGCCTTTAACACACTCATTGTCATGGGCTATTTCTTCTTCTTTTGCATTTAATTTGGTTACAAAACGTTTCGGTGTAGTTGGCCAATTAGCAAGGGCGTGGCCTTGATAGTGGGGAATGACCTGCCCACTGTGACTCTCCACCCTGGTCAGCAGGTTCCCTTCTCGGTCCATCCAGGCGACGACCCTATTACTGTCATCCCCTCGCCTCCAGACAGGGAGGCTGGCGTCACCCCCCTCCCTAGTCACTATCTCCCCAGAGCGAGTGATGGAGACGGCAGAGGGACGGAGATGTAAGGTAGCCTCCACACGGAGGTGTCTAAGGCCTTGCAGCAGCTTTGTGACAAACGCCAGTTCCTTTCCTAGCTCGCAACCCACCACACTTACTGTGCGCACACGCTCATCTACAGTCTCCATGGCTCCCACGACCCTAGTAAGCTCCTCTGCCCTGTAGCCCCCTAGCAACGCCTCCCCGTCTGTTGCCCTGCTGCCATGACCCACAAGCAGAACATGGCTGTCTGCGGTCAGCTGCACTCTGGTCCCACGTATGACTTGCAGTGACCCCTTTTGGTACCTAAACAGAGTTGACACAGATGTGTCCTTCTCATAGAGGAAGGAGGCAGACTCCTGCACTACATGATCATCCTCCAGGATCACAATGTTTTGGTGGTCATAAGAGGCTGTGTCACTAGGACTGCTTGCATGTCGGGTACATGCGGGTACAAATCCTGACTGCTCGAACCTGTATAATTTAGCAGCTGTGATTGTTTTTGTCATTTCCGATTGACTCCTCTCTCGTTGACTTAGTGGTGAATGCAGGGGGGTGGACCTCAGTTCTGTAATACCTTTATCTTTTATATCACCTGAGTTCTCTAAAGCCACTGGGCTGCACTTGGCATCACCATTTACCTGCCCAAACCCAATTCCCTTACATTTCAACACAAGTGATGAACTGTGGGTAATGTCCATTACAGGGAGTAACCTAGTAGAAATCACATCGCTAATTGCAGGATTAGCTTGCACAGATGCAGGACGATGTTGTTGCTCAGGCCTGTCTTGTGCTGTGTCGTCTGGCTGCGTGTCTTGGGTGTACTGCATCTGTTGGAAATCAGGAAAGCTGTATGGCCTTCAAACAGAGGCATGGGGAAGATCAGAGTCAGACACATACTTGTATTAAAAACATGATCTTGATATTAAGTTCCCATGAGCAATAAGATATGATTTGTTCAAATGAAACTCTCAGCAAGATGATTAAATTGAAATTCAGAATCAACATTAGCATGAGCCAGCAGAATTTGATAACACATCATTTTCATAAATTTGTCATATCCTGATAAAGTTGTACTGTAACTAGGACAGTCAAAAAGATGAGGCGCACACAAGGCTTGCAGGTTCAAAAAATGTACACTGTGTGCAGAATTATTAGGCAAACATGTTTTTTGACCATATTGTCCATTTTATGCGTATTTTCTGCCACCAACCTTTATGAACATGAAAACCTATTGGATTTAAGCATTCCAGATCATGCATATGTGTATAATAAGATGGGGGCGTGATCAAAGGAGCCCAATATCCGGTGTGCATAATTATTAGGCAACTTTGCTTTCTCCTGGGAAAATGGGCCACAAAATAGATCTAACAAACTCTGAAAAGTCTATAAACAATTTTGAAGTCTTCCAGATGGATGTGGCTCTCTTGAAATTGGCAAGACGTTGGTAACGTTAGCACAGAAGTATCAAATGCACCGTTGCAAAGTCATCAGTCTCACATGAAATGTCACTGCCAAAAATTTGAAGAATTTAAGGTGAAACTACAAGAAAATTATTACCCTGCAGTGCTATCATATTCCAGAATGCAAACTTACATCAGGTGTCCAGAAGAACAGGTTGTTGAGCACTCAGAGACATAGCAAAGGTAAGAAGGGATGACACCAGACAACCATTTAACAAGTTAATTAAGTCAAGACTGGGTCAAGAAATACCCTAGGACAGAGTTTTTAAAGGTATTATGGACTGGTGAAAGCGACTATTGACAGACAGGGTGGATGAGCCCATAGCTGGATCTGTGAGGGAAAAGTTTGCAACTTTCAAGAAGACAATGGTATTTATGCAGTATTCTGCTGGCATTTGAGTAGAACTCAGGAACTCATCTGAGTGTGCACATTACCGATCTAGCCATGGGCTCATCGATCTGGTCCATTAACAGTCACTTTCACAAGTTCATAAAACCATTGACAAAATTGTCTAAAGACCTTTCTTGACCCAGTCTTGACTGCATTTCTTGTTGAGTGGTCTTCAGGTTTCAACCTGTTTTACCTTTGTCATGTCTCTGAGTGCTGAATACAATGTTCTTGTGGACACACGATGTAGGTTTCAGTTCTGGGATATAACAGCACTGCAGGGTAATCATTTTGTGATAGTTTGACCTTCAATTCTTCTCAATCCGGCAGTTACTTTGTGAGCACAATGCATGTGACACTGATGACTTCGTAACGGTGCAGTAGACGGATATGACCAATATCTGGGCAATTTCAAGACAGCCACATCCCTCTGGAAGACTTCAAAATTGTTTATAGACTTTTCAGAGTTTGTTAGATTTCCTTTGTGGCCTATTTTCCCAGAGGAAAACAAAGTTGCCTAATAATTATGCACACTAATTTTGCCCTGATATAGGGTATTGGGCCCCTCCGATCACACTGTCTCTTATTATACCAATATGCATGACCTGGAATGCTTAAATCCAATAGGTGTTCATGTCCATAGAGGTTGGTGGCGGAAAATATGCATATAATGGACAATATGGTCAAAAAACATGTTTGCCTAATAATTCTGCACACAGTGTATGTGGCCGACAAATTGAAAGAAGTCAACGGAAAATATCTGGAGCTACAAACGTTTCGGACCTAGTCCATTATCAATGTCTCCAGTAGGCAAAGTTGTACTGTACACATCTTACAAAAAGTATTTGCTAACCTGCCTTGACTCGCATATGAACTTAACTGCAATCCTATTCCTAACCCATAGGGTTCAATATGACATCGGCCCACCTTTTGCAACTAATACAGCTTCAACTTATCTGCGAAGGCTGTCCGCAAGGCTGAGGAGTCAAGTTCATACATCCATAGTGTCATCCATGCCTTTATGGCTTTAGATTTGTGCACTGGTGCACAGTCATGTTGGAAGAGGAAGGGGCGCGCTCCATGCTGCCAACGGAAACTGTGGAAACAGTAGAGCGTGCTCCTTACTCTTCCAACGTGATCTGTGCGCCAGAAAGGTCCATAAAGACATGGATGACTTGATGAACTTGACTAGCCTACACAGAGCTTATCTGAACCCAATAGAGCACTTTTGGGATGAATTAGAGTGGAGATTGAGACCTCACCAATACACTTTTGGAAAAATGGTCAAAAAGTCCTATAAACACACTCTTCAACCTTGTGGATAGGCTTCACAAATGAGTTGAAGCCGTAATAATTGCAAAAGGTGGACCGATATCATATGGGTTAAGAATGTAATGGCAGTTAAGTTCATATGTGAGTCAAGGCAGATAAGCAAATACTTTTGGTAATATAGTGTATATCATTTGAAATGCAAAAGCAAACACTCACAGATCTATTCTTAGAAACTCATGTAGGCCTTGTGGTAGCATGCCCATCAAACTCACAGTCGTTTCTGTATTCAAAGAGAGAAATGTGAAATATAAATGGGTTAGTTTGAATGTGAATATTTATTACCCTGAATATTTTACACAATGTGGAGGGGAACGGCCCAGGAAAGAGATGATGAGAGGATTCTCTCCAAAAATATTCAATCATAATAATAGATCCAACAGGTGAAGTAAAATGTATTATTTTTGTAAATATAATGTATCAGCTAACACACAAACACCGACCATTTAAAAGGTCAGTGAACATCAATAACCAAATTGGAATTTTAAAATAGCTGTTTGTCAACGTTTTTATCCAAAACTTTTTTATGTGTTCCCTGTTCCGTGTGCACTTTTTCTAGCCCAGAGACGCAACATAATATAGGACTACTGTTACTATTCTGAATAAAGTCAATTCAAGAATGTATCTGAAAAAGGCCAGTTAGGAGTACTTGATATCTGTCTTGATATATGTTTTAACATAAGAGCTACTTAATATATAATAGGCTACATGATGCTGATGGATGTTCAAAGTAATCAGTTCATATTTACTCAGAATATTTTTTTGACTGACTGTAGAGACTACCTAGTAGGAATATGTTTTATGAGAATGTGTTTTGAAAGTAAATTCGAAGAGACATTTCTTCAATGTTGTTAGTGCTGTTAGGTTGAGAAGTCCCCTGAAAAAAAGGTCAGAGTGTAGCCTACATACCTGTGGCAGCAGTGGAGTGCAGAGTGGACAGGAGCAGAATCAGGAGGCCAAGTGCCATCATCTTGCCTAGACGATGAGTGAGTGAGGAGGTAGACTACACTTTGTCATGTCCACAGGTATATATGGTCAATTAGTGTAGCTACTGTATCTTCATACAAGATCAGTGGGCGTGGGCGTAGGCCTACATGCGAGCAAGCGTGCATGCATGCGTGCGTGTGTGCCGTTGTGGTAGTGTTAGCTTAGTTTTATCAGACCTCTGACAGTGACACATCTTCACGGTTCAGTCAGTGAATGGTGAAAGTGGCAGCAAAAAAAGATAATGTGTAATTATGCAAACACGAAGTCCAATTATGCAAAACATTGTTCTTTCTCTTCAGCCCAGTAGTGGTTAGTTAAGTTTAGCAGAAAACTCCTTGTACAGTATGTACATGTTATGTGAAATTAACTGTCATCTGTGAACTTAAACTATCACAGCTTAATGTATTCACAATCCCAAGTTCAGCAGAATATTTACTCATCTACAACACTGACTGTTCAACCCATTTTAGCCCATTAAGGCACCTGCAAAAAAACGCCAGCTGAATGCCTAAGCCCTTTTTGGGAAAAGGTGCACTCAACTTATTGATACCTAAATATCTCAGCCTCTGAAGCATATAAGAACATGAAATGAGTTGCATTTAAAAGCTACAGTAGGACCCTCATTTTGCATTAGGATGTGTTCATTCAGCTCTAACATACCCACATTTTAAATAAAAAATTCAGATCTCAAGTGTCTGAATGCAGCGTATATGTCACTCCAGGCGCCATGGGCCACATATACACATCATCAATGGGTTAATATATAGGACCACCACGTATCATCAAGACTTTTCTTTGTTCTTTTCCGTATAGTTTTTATGATGTATTTTTAATTCATCATGCAGGATGCCCGAAACACTGCGCGCTGTAAGTAGATCATTTTATTGAGTGTGAACACATCATTTTATTTAGGTGTAAGTGTGAACACATCATTTTACATGCCCAGGCATGGCTGATAATGGGAATCACACAGCATTCTCTTGGTGTTTTCGTGCATTCACTTTCAATGGCTGCATTCACTTCCAGTGATTAATGCAAGTCTCATAGAGTAGACTTTTGACAAAAGTGAGAAAAGGCAGAGGTGACACAATAAAATGATTTCTATAAAATTGATTACACTTTGAGGTCAGTTTCAAATACTAGTTTAATGTGGACATCGAGGCTGAGCGAGAGGGACCATCCTGTTCCTGCCCTGCCGCAGTGTGTGACTCTTTTTGGTGGCAGGTTGGCTTTGACAGGCCCGGTAGTGCCCTCGTCATGGCTTGATAGTGAAATGAAGACAAATATCAGGTTGACTTAATCCAGAGTGTTCTATTAACGAATGCAAATGGTTGGTGCACTTGGAGAGGGTTCCACAGTATAGTATGTGAGGTAAAGTAAGCGGTTAGATTTTATTTTATATTGTGAATCTGGTCTAAACCACAAAGTGCAGTGTAAAACTTTTAAACATTATGAACATATAGTAGGCCTATATACATAGTCAACTAGGAGTGCAGATTATGCAGGTGCATTCTTTTGAATTCTATTTTACATTGGCAAGTAGATCAATGTCAAATAGCACCAATACAGTGGTTTAGATATGAAAGACAAAACCTTTAGACAGCAAAAGCACCATGCAATGAAAAAAAACATTAACAGGCTGCACACACAATCTAGAATAAAAATAAAGAAATAGATATTATAGTATTTTATGAAATAACATTCCATACATAGGTAGCAGGATTGTGATCACATAGGCCTATGTAACTGTGCTCTTTCTGTGGTCTTAGCAGTAGTGTATGAGAGCTCAGCCCTCTCCTAGAGTGTGTTATTCAGAGTCCAGGTGCGCTCCCTCCTCCCCAAACTACGTTGCAGCGCAGGTGGGCTGGTGACCACAATGATTAGTCACCTTGCTCTAGTCCAGTGATGAATGGGGATATGCCATCTTGGCACATTTGGGTTGCCTTGTACTGTGAATTATTCTGGCAGTGGAATGTTTTACTGTTCACTGAAAGTATCATACTTCCAATGCCATGACATACTGTAACACAGTGTCTTACAGTTTTTGCCTACTGCTTGCACACAATCTGCAAAATTTCGTTCATAGAGTCAAAACTCCACACACAAGCCAATTACTCTCAACACTTGGAGATAAACCCTTCACATATATGCCAGCATGAAACTCTGCTATCAAAACCTAAACATTGCCATAAAAACTCAACAACCTTTTATCACAACCTCACTTTCATGCCAAAAGACACACATTAGCACCAAATGAGAAAACAAATTAAATCAATGTGAAAACAGTTGTCTACTTTACACAAAATACAGCAGTCTTTCTTTTTGTAACAGTCTTTTTAAACTCACAGACTGTACATCTTCACAAGACCCCAACATTCAATACTGTGATTACATAACTGCACCTTACAGTACAGGACATTAAACTGAAGCAAAAAAGTATGAGGTATTCTTACTGCAACGAAATACAATATATTTCCAGACACAATATGCAGCTGACATCGACATGACGTCATCAAAATTATATCATGTTCAGTCAGTTTGCTCAAGTGCTTTCTTGGTTGTGTTCTGAAAAATACACTATTATGTGTATTTCTACAAACTATCATGTTCTACCTAACATGTGATGATGAAGACTAACGGCTACTCCTGACATCAGGCTAGGTTTTACAGAACGTAAGTCAGTCAATGCCATACTCCATATTCTACTCTTTTAGTACCGTTGTGATATTTGTTGTTTTGTTTGAGTGTAGGAAGGTGTAAATTAAGCAAAGAAGCAATCAAAGTAAAACAAATAAATGCAAAATAAAATAAGTGCAATGTAATATAAAGAAAGCAACTTTGTAACTGGCAGAATAGTGGTTCATTTTGATAGCATGTGTTTTATTGTTGGTGCCTAAATCTTGTCATACATCTAGTGTACTTTGTTTTTTAACAGATGTATTTTCCCAATGATATGATGAGTGTTCATTTTTTAATGGAGTGTCTTATGAAGGAAAAAGTGTGCAGTGACCATGAGTAAGTGTGTAGCATAAAGCAAAGTGTGTGTTGCTGAATTGCTACTACAGTGTTAAGCAGAACTTTTGTTTAAGGTATGGACACACTGTGTTTAAGTTATGTTACCAACAACTTAACAATATGCTATTTTGGTCTAAGCATCAGTCTATAGTGTTCAAGCAGTAGGCAAATACTCTAAGTAATGCATTATGCCTTGTTGTAGCCTTGTAGTTTTGGGTAGGGTGCGCACATCCAAAAACACTTGTTGCAGGTGCCAGACAAAAAAATCAGATAGTTGAAAAAGGTAGGTCTGCACACTGCCGATAAGCTCCAAAAATAAACTTTATTATTTAAAATGCAACGTTTCGATCACACTGGATCTTCGAAACGTTGCATTTTAAATAATAAAGTTTATTTTTGGAGCTTATCGGCAGTGTGCAGACCTACCTTTTTCAACTTGTTGTAGCCTTGTACCATCAAATAAGGGCCAGATCGTAATGCGGTGGATAGAAGCACCAAAAGTGTCTTAAGTAATACATTATACCTTGTAGTAGAGCCTTGTACTGTCAAATAAGGGCCAGATCGTAATGCGGTGAATAGAAGCACCAAAACTGGAATAGGCTGTATTATCCTTAGGGTGTATCTCATCATTTCAGAAGGGGTGCCCCTTGAAGCTAGCTAAGGGGGAAACCCAATATAGCTGCCCAAAACGAGTCAATAGAGGGACAAGGCTGCATTGACTGCTCATTATGTCTTTATTCACCATGTCACTTCTTTGCATGTGATGTACAGCAGGTGGTTCTTAACCTTTTGTTTTCTGAAAGCACCCCCTTACCAATGTCAAAGACAAGCCACGCACCCCCAACCCAAACTTCTACACGTGTATACATAGTAAAAAATAATTTAATTGATTTATTACAATTATTCTTGCTTGAGACATTAATCAATACCTTAATGACTTAAAATGGTGACCAGAACATGTCCTAATTTGATTTTGATTTGGCCTAATTATAATGTTTGCAAGCAGAATTTTGGTCACAGCCTCGACACAAACAAAATTCCGTGCACCCCCTGGAATCTCTGGCTCATCCCCAGGGGGTGCCCGCACCCCAGGTTAAGAACCATTGATGTACAGTATACAAACTGAACATTGATAATATGTGCAATACCATAAAACAATGCTTCATTTGTCTTATTTATAGATTTTTAAAGAAGACAATGTTGAAAACTATTTTAAGAACAAGATGGCTCTACATATTGGTCATTGTAATTGTAACAACTTATAACGGGCTGGTGCCCCCATACACCGTGTTCCACTTTTTTAATAGCCGCTAAGCCTATATAACACAGTCATCACATTTTTCAAGAGTCTTATTATTCGAATGTCACTTGTACCAGAGATGGTTTAATGAAGAGGTCGTAGAACTTTGCTTGTACCTCCCCGTACCAAATTGTACTGCTCAATTGCCACTAGAGAGCACTGTTCTGCCATTCATCAGACGCATCCCCAGAAGTGTTGTATAATCCCTTGAGTATGTTTACCTCTGCCAGAAACTCCAGACCTTATTGTAAATGTGTCTGATCTGTGCAGAGAGAGAGAGAGAGAGAGAGAGAGAGAGAGAGAGAGATGCGAGTGAGACAGTGTATTTTAGGTGCTTCACAAAAGGTGCTGTAGTTGAAGACACTGAAGAGTGCTCAGCAAGCATGTGCACAGTCTAAGGAGCTATGATGATCAAAGACAGCTGCCCATTTAAAACGTGACCTCGCCACCCTGTCTCCTTATTCTCCTGTCTGCACCGTCTCCACTCCAGTGTTTGCAACATGACTCATAGTCATAACTGATGTGGGCAGAGGGAGAGAATGGGCCATGGGTCCTCCTCGGGAGCGGGTGTGTTACCGCCGGGCCCTTTGATGTGCTGCTAATTGATGGGGGTGAGCACGCTAGTCTCATTTTATCAATCTATGTACCGCTGTGTCCTCCCTCGTTTTTTTTTTATTCTTATTGCGTATTGGTTCTGCACAGCCACCTTGTCATACCTGTGTGAGTGTTTTTTGTTTGTTCTGTTTAGTTTTTTTTTAATAAACTCAAAGTCCATGTCCAGGCCTACATCACTAACAGAAATGTTCTCCTCTTTTCTCACTTAAGTGGTCAAGGCAGCCATGAACTGTTGCTATGGGAACCCCAGAAGCATAGATGGAATCTCGAGAGCCAAGTGAATAGATTTTTTTTCTGTAGCTGAAGGGGAATCGGCAGATCTTTATTATATTAAAAGAGCCTAAATAGGCTTTTAATATTTTGCTTTCCGCCGTGGAAGGTTACTGTGCAGATAAAAGCATTGATGTACACGAAGTAGGGTGGGGGGGGGGGGGGGAACAGTTTCCTTTCCTTTAAAAAGTGGTCACCTTAGAGTGCATAGATAGACTGGATAAATGGATGGGCTGTTTGAATCTAGGGTGGCAAACTCTGGTATCTAAAGTGGTAAAGTAGCCCCTGAATGTGGGCTGCTCCACCACTGGAACGCTGTAATGGGCTAGTCACTGAAAAACACATAACCACCATAGTCCTGGTCCTGGACCACTATGACGGTACACAGGGCCTTTAGAAATACATCACGACTTGGTCATTGGCATTCTCTTAACAGAGTATATATAATAGTGTCTTGGTTAGAACACTTGCCAGTGAGTGACACTGTGCTCAGTTGGGGTAGAGGAGGGCAACGCGCTGCACCTCAACTTAGCCATGTGTGCGTCAATCGCACACACACACACACACACACACACACACACACACACACGCACGCACGCACGCACGCAGGGCCGCTGACAGCTTTTGCCAGGCCCAGGACAAAGTCATCTGAAAGGCACCTCCCACGCAATGCAATTTAACAACAACCAGATTTTAGGCTCCCCCTGGGCCCTGGAAAATTGACCCCTTTACCCCTGTTGGCTTCCCTGCACACACACAAACAACACACACACACACACACACACGCGCGCGCACACACACACACACACACACACACGCACGCACACACACACGCGCACACACACGTGCACATGCACACACACATGCACACAAACACTCATGCACGCACACTGTTTGATTACTTTATTTGGGAGGACCAATAATTATTGAAAACAATACAGCACCTCAATCTTATTAAAGTAGCAATAATACATCTTCTAAATGCAAAAGTTATACTGTTCTAAAGCATATTCAGGGGTATAAGTGGCATCTCCTCCAAATATGCAGACTGCCTATAACTGCATATATTGAACGCACGCACGCACACACACAGACACGCACACACTAAATCTGCCAATCTCTCCATAAAGGATTATTTGGATGATTGTGGCTCTTAGCCATCATGGCAGTAACACAGAAAAGGAAGCCAGTTGAGTATTTAAACATTGACTGATGAGGAAAATGCAATGTCAAGTGGGAGCTTTGAAACAAAAACGGATAATCACACAGTGTGTCAGACTGCACACTGTCATCCTGACAATGATTATTGGGTGCTTCATTAAAAGATACCAATCAATAAAAGGGGAAATTGTGTTCTATGTGTGTATCATGTTGACTTTGCAATAGCTTACTATTTGCTATTCAATGCCACCCCAGCTGTGTCTGCATTGTTCATGTAATATGAATGATATTAATAATAATAACTATTAAACATTTACAGATCAAAGACCAGGGAGAAAAAGTGTGTTTCTGCCTGGAAGTAATGTAATGTACCGGCAATTGATTCAATGGCTAGTGGCCTCGATTCACCCTACCACCACCCACTCACTGCTCATGGGAGAGACGCGCTATCTGAGAGAGTGTGGGTAGGCTAACAGGGACAGGGATGGGGACAGAGGTTGCGGTGAGAGTAGGTGCAGGCAGAGCCTGGATGGGTGTTATAAGCGTGGGTGAGGGGAGTAGTCTTTCGCAAAATGGAGACTGAAATCAAACTGCTGATGGCAATCATAATCAGCAGCCTTTGGGAAGAGTTCATTGATCACATGGCACATCCTGTAAGCCGATGTGACTTTTAATTAAAAAAAAAAAAAATAGCCTATGTCATGTCACTGTCACTGTCAGTCGTGTGCCGATGCAGTCGTGTGCCAGTGCTTCGGATATGGCCTTTGGCCAATATGATATGGAGTACATGAGGCCTGTATACTGTATGTGAGAGATCAATACTTCAAATGCTTTCAAAGGGTCAGGACTAATCAATAGACACATTCATGTCGGGAATAATACATGAATGTGAATGATATAGCGTTAGAAAAACATTGTGATCATTTTTAATAGGTTAGTTGTTACAGCTACAGCTGTTGATATCAGGAAGCTCTGCCACAAATAGTCATGCCTTCATTTGCAATATTATTCCCTCTGATATGACCAGGGAAGCTGACACAGGGGCAAACAGGCCAATTGTCCTGGGCCCGGAGAGAGGGAGAGAGAGAGAGAGAGAGAGAGAGAGAGAGAGAGAGAGAGAGAGAGAGAGAGGAGAGAGAGAGAGAGAGAGAGAGAGAGAGAGAGAGAGAGAGAGAGAGAGACAGAGAGAGAGAGAGAGAGAGAGAGAGAGAGAGAGGAGGCCCAGAATTGTGTCCTCATTCCATTATAGTCCTATGTATTGGGTGAGAAGAACAGGATTGAGATGACTTTATCCTTGTCCTGGCCAAGGCTATCAGCGGTGCTGGATGCGACAGAGAATAACTGGTTCTGCTGCTGCCTTACAAGTTAGGAAGTTTCTCAAAGGACATAACATTTAGCAAGGACATAACTTTTTATCCAATGTGACTCAGTCACAATAAAGAGAGCATACAAAGCAAAATGCATAGGGAAAATCAGAAAGCCTTCCCTCTTTCTGTAACACCACGCAATGGTTGAGGAATATACAGTATGCAAGGTTGAACACACACACACACACACACACACACACACACACACACACACACACACACACACACGTACACACACACAGTGCATTTACTTATACTGTACATAGATGTAGGTGGCCCTGCACTCTCACATGGTGTGTGTACAGTACGTGGGTTAAAGGTGTCATGGTGACTTACAGTGCAGATCAGGCAGAAAAACCGACAAGCCCGCGAGCTTGCTGCGATCTGTGGCGCGGGGGGTGACAGATGGCGGGGGTGTCTCACAAGTGAGCAAGCATGCTCTGCTCACACATGCTGAAATGCTCACTGTAGCAAGGCCCCCCAAGCCAGATAGCATCGCTCCCCCGTGCATACTACAAAACACACGACTGGCTGCAAATGAAGTGAGTGAAGTAGAAAATGATGACGAGCAACAGAAAAGACGAGGAACAAATGAGGAACAGAAGATAGATGCAGATTGTGCTCTCTTGTTATCCATCTCTTCATGAAATCTGCTCAAATAGGATCAATTCTGAGTGCCGCGTCAGAAATGAAAGCCCAACTGGGAAACTCCAACTCCCATTGTCATTGTGACACAGCAATCCACAGCACACAACAAAAGTGCATTTATGCCTCACCCGTGCAAGGAGGCAGCCCCCAATGGCGCCCGAAAGGGAGCAGTGCGGTGGGACAGTACCATGCTCAGGGTAGGCTACCTCAGTCATGGAGGAGGATGGGGTAGAGCACTGGTTAATTGCTCCCCCCCACCAACCTGGCGGGTCGGGAGTCGAACCGGCAACCTATGGGCTAAAAGTCTGATGCCCTAACCGCTTACCCATGACAGTCCAACATCCAAAATGTAGACGTGAAGGGGGCTGGGACTGCATGTGAATGAGGTGCTGAGAGGAGGAGCAGTACTGTACTGCTGAGCACCAAATGTCCCAGTTTTTGATCCCTCAACCACACACACTCACACATGCACACTATAGCCCGCAATGTGGTGCCCCACAAAGAAGTAGTGTTTCTTACTGTAACAGTGGCTCTACAGCCCTTCAGCGGGCCTTTGGGGGTCAGTGAGAAGGAGGTAACTGAGAGGGTGGGTACTCAGTTGCAAATGGGAGCATTAGTCGATTTTATTTTTTTAAATACTACGCGAGGCATTGGCAGGCTTATGATGAGTTGAAGGGCGTGTTGGGCAGCTTATGATCAGGTCAAGAGGGCATTTGTTCAAAAAAGGTTGAGATGCACTAGGCTACGTAGAGGATTTTTTCTACCTTGCTCAGGCCATCCAGTCCCCACAATGATAGTTAGCTAAGAACACACACACACACACACACACACACACACACACACACACACACACACACACACACACACACACACACACACACACACACACACACACACACACACACACACACACACACACACACGATGAGATGGCATTACACACTGGCAATTAGGGAGCTAGCGGCGGCTGCAGAGCTGGGATGGCTGCAGCCTGGGTGGCCCAGTAGGAGCACAGCCGAGAGCTGCCGTCACTCCAATGACACCATGGCATTTCAGCCCTCCTAACTGGCCTTGTGACGAGGATGTCGCTGACTGAGCAGCAGCCAGATCAGAGTGCTGAAGTGCCTCCTTTTGTGACTCTCTGTCCTGACTTGAACCCTGAGGCCTCCACTTTGAGCCATCGATACATTCAGCTGGAGAAGATCCCCTGATGTTGTAAAGTGATGAAGTGGGAGGGGTTTTTTTTGCTACTGAGGCAGATGTGTATTATATGTTAACTCAATTTTTATTTTATTTTTTATTTAACCTTCATTTTACATTTCTGCCGTTCGCTCGCGTTCTGAGTTTGCTCTGGATGAGAACTAAATTTGAATCAATTCATTTACAATGTCAATACGCCTATTCTATGTAGAGTCATGTTGTCCACAGATACCGTGAAAAACATTTAGCTCACAAAACGCCTTCTCCCCCAGTGAAAAACACAACTTCCTTAAAATTGTGGGGGTGGTATTTTGATCACGGTGGTTTTCCACTTGTTCACTTCACCATCTTCTACTGTCAAGGAACAACATGATCTCCAAAAATTCTGTGCTCCTGGACACGGATGTTAAGGACACAAAATCTGTGTCCAGGAGCACGGATTTTGCCAAAATTCCGTGCTCCTGGACACATAATTATTTTCCGTGATGGACACACAGAAGTGCTCTTTCTATACTCCCACAGCTCTATGTTTCCACAGTCTTGTGTTTTCTCAGGATTTTTCCAATTTCAAATATTTTTTCTCAATTTTTTTCCCTTACTGACAGGTTAGGGTTAGGGATTGTTTTGGTCTGGGCACAGCTAGTTTTCTTTCATTCATTATGAATTTTAATAGCCTATAGCAACCAACTGGAAAAGGTATTTCTCAAAAATATGTCTTTAATGACAGGTTAAGGTTAGGGAATGTTTTGGTCAGGGCACAACTTAAATTGCTATAGCATTTTTTTGTTTGGGATTAACATTTGGTATGTATTTTCTAAAGATAGAGTTAACACAGTGCTGTGGTAATAGCCTATAGAAAGCACTTCCGTGTGCCCATCACGGAAAACAATTCCGTGTCCAGGAGCACGGAAAACAATTCCGTGTCCAGGAGCACGGAATTTTGGCAAAATCCGTGCTCCTGGACACAGATTTCGTGTCCTTAACATCCGTGTCCAGGAGCACAGACTTTTTGGAGATCAGGCTGCAAGGAATGCCAGATGAATTTCAGGAAATACAGTACTGCTTCTTGGGTTGTTTGGAGTGATTCAAATTGAATCCAATCTGTGTCGTATAGTACACTTCAAGGCATTCTGTGAATGTGGTGCAGATAGATAGACAGTCACAATCAGGCAAGCAAACTAGGCAATCGCTTAGGGTCCCCTGACAACAATGACAACTTTGTGAGTGTGGCAGCAGCATGTCCCTAAATTCAACAACTGAAAAGTGCAATGATACTGCGACCGAAACAGGGCCCCTCCCCAGTACTTTGAAGAAGGGAAAAAGGGAACCCCAAGTCCCTGTGTGCCTAGTGCCCTGTGTGCCTACAGTGATGTAGTCTACGTAGAACGCGGGTATACGGAGTATACCCACTTCAAAATTTCAGGGATTTCAGTATACCCACTTAAAATTGATTGATCCATTATTTAGAATGGCATAAATATTTACAGTATACCCACTTCAAAAAATGCTCAAATATATAGTATACCCACCACATAAAAGTAGACTCTCTAAAAATGTTTTTTTTTCCATTTGTTAAGCACTTTGAGTTACATGCCTTGTATGACACAGTGCTATACAAATACAATTATTATTATTATTACTACACCACTGCCCTGTCTCTAGTCAGGGGGAGTCATGTTCTAGTATTTCACCATGTCGCAACGCATCTCGTCAGCCCTGAAATCATCTGACATGACTGTGCGCCTGTGGGATGTGTGTGGTCGGCAGGATGATATGCAGCTTAAGGGACATTACTGCTAAAACCAAAAGGTCAAGCACTGGCACTATCAGTGGTAGACATTTTCACAGATTTCAAAAGCTGACAACTGATTCAAGATTCAAGATTCAAGATTCAAGATTAGTTAATTACGTCTTATTATAGGTTTGCCTATAAAGAATAAAACATTTTGTGTTTTTTGTGTCCTCAAAAAGAAAAAAGATTAAAAAAATTAAACCCAAAAAAAGAGGGGGGGGGGGTGGAAAAAAGTGCAAAGAAAGTGCCTTGTTGTCTTCAGCATGAATTCAGTAATCTAACTGCTTGGTGGAAGAAACTACTTTGGAGTCTGGTAGTGTGAGATCTCAGGCTTCTGTACCGTTTCCCAGATGGTAATATAGAAAACAGTTCATGGTTGGGGTGACTAGGATCAGCAAAGATTTTTTTTGCCTTCCTGATGCTCCTTCCCTCGAATAGCTCCAGTATGGAGGGTAAGTCACAGCCGCATATGTTCTGAGCTGTACGCACAAAACTCTGAAGAGCTCTCCTGTTGGCTCGGCAACGGTAATGACAAGTAGAGCGTGTTCTGGGTTGGACGGCATCATTACAGGTACACATGACGTCCTAGATGAAAAGCTGTAGGATGTTGGTTTGTGGGTTTGTCTGAAAGAATGAAGACCCATTATCACAGTACGGTATACATGTAGTACAGTTGCCTAAAGTGCAGAACAGTGACGTCTCTCAGGAGTCAAGTGGCAACAATTATCTCCTGAACACGTGGCGATGCCTGCTGCAATGCTCTGGTTACATTGTACTCGCCTGGGAGACTGGAGATTAAACAAACAAAGAGGATGAAGCGCAGTGTAATGAGCATTCCTCTGGGAATCAGTTATTAATGTTCTTTTCTCCCCTCATTTAAACCTTTTGTTTATAATTGTGTTAGTTTTTGAGTTGGACGTGTTTGTTGTTTGTGAAAATGTCCTGTCTATCTGTCTGTCTGTCTGTCTGTCTGTCTGACTGTCTGACTGTCTGACTGTTAGTCAGTTCGTTTCTATCTGTAAAACTGTCTATCTGTGTATTATTTCTTGTGATGACTCAGTGTAATGTTCTTTTCTCCCCTCATTTAAACCTTTTGTTTATAATTGTGTTAGTTTTTGAGTTGTACGTGTTTGTTGTTTGTGAAAATGTCCTGTCTGTCTGTCTGTCTGTCTGTCTGTCTGTCTGTCTGACTGTCTGACTGTTAGTCAGTTCGTCTCTATCTGTAAAACTGTCTATCTGTGTATTATTTCTTGTGATGACTCAGTGTAGGTTCGTGCCATGCCAGAAGCAGGCTGTTCTCATTAAATGTCATATATTCAGCTCCCGGTCCCTCTTAGCTTTGTCCCAAATGTACTGCATGAGTTATGCAACCACATCATCCAGGGAATATTAAGTGTTTTTGTTCATTGATAAAGTCACATGTCCCTGTCTCTCCACCATTACAATACCCTTGAATGCACAGCATCCCTCAGAAATGTAAACAACACAGACTTGGGAATGAAGAATGAAACCCAGCTTGGAGCTCTGTTAGGTTCTTTTCCAAGCTAGGCGGCACTGGAGAGAGTGCTTATACACGTATGTAGGGCTGTGTACTTTTATTTTATTTTATCCGTGTATACCTTTTTTTTTAAACTTTGTGTTTTTATATTTTGATATAGACCATGCACTTGTGCCTGATACAGGCCTAAATAATTGAACTGAATTGAAAAGTTATAAAGAATGAAAAGTTTCATTTTTGAAACCTGTAAAGGCGCTGTAATAATAATGTGGCAACATTTAAGAATAGCATTTTTTTAAGCTTAATTAAAATAAAAATAAAAAACACAAAAATAACAAAATTATTTAAAAGTGTTTGTAAATGACTAAGGAATACTATGATAATATTGGTAAATGTGTAAACATAAAAACTGGCCTACGGCTGCACAGTGGAGTGAGCATCATCTCCTGCTGGATGAGTTTGATGTGTTTGCCATCTACATCCTGTGGTTTCATCTCTCTTCCTCTTTAGAGGCCAAACTTACAAGCCTGCTGCAGCTGTATAGTGTCTGCTTCCATACTCATTTATTATTTAGTTCGTTATTTACTAAGAGTTATTATATGGTTGTGACGTCATCGGTCAAATGCTCCATTCATTTCAACGGGGCTCCCCAACGTTCGCACGTCTGTTATTTTTCGATAACGGACGGGTTGGTCTATAACAGACCGCTGTCAATGGCAACAAGACTTTTCACTGCTAAAGCGACTTTTCAACAAGACTCTAATCAGCTGCTGTGATAGACAACACCTGTTGTCCTGGCTACCTAGCTGTTGCCTAGCGGTGTTCCACAACGGCACTGTTTTGTTTTGTGCAGCAACAATCTTAACATTAAATAGGGCTAAAGAATTGTCCCCGCCATGTGTGAATCATTTAAGTATATCCATATAATAAGCGGGTTAACTTTCGGCGAGTCGGTCGCTTTGTGGAATAGCAGCACTTCAGAGAGAACAAGACCCCTCCGCTCCGCGTCGGGGTCTAAAGATTCTCTCTGTCGTGCTGCTATTCCACGGTAGCGACCTTCTCGCCGAACGTTAACCCTTACTTAATGCATGATTTACTAAGTGTTCATACAGCTTTAAAACGTGTTAACCTACCTGAAATGCAGGAAGATTGTATTAATAAATATGAATAAATAAATATGAAAAGCTTAGAAGCATGACGTGCAGACAAAGCGTCTATGTTTTTGAAAGAGGATGAAGTCCACTGAGCCATGATAATGAGCACTCAAGCACCTGTGTGCTTTTGTTACAGGCAGGAATTTCAATTATCCTTTTTTCCCCTCAGAAAATTGGATTGGCCCTTTTTGCCTGGCTAAACATAGATTAATGTTCCTGCCTTTTATTTTCACTCTGCTCTCAGTGCACACTCTAAGTACACTGTAGGTTAACACTCACACACGCACGCACGCACGCACGCACACTCACACACACACACACACACACACACACACACACACACACACACACACACACACACACACACACACACACACACACACACACACACACACACACACACACACGCACACACACACACTGTCCTCTGCTTTGAAGTGAGACACTGGGATGGGCCAGCAAACTGAGGCACCCCTTAATGTTCGCTACAGTGTGTGCATGCGTGGGTGGGTGGGGCTGTGATGGTGTTAAAAACAGTAATATAGGGAAGTTCAAATGGCAGCTCATTTTTCGCGGTGCAAAACCTCATTTTTGAGTGTTTTTAAGTGTAAGAGTAGTGTGAGAGAAAATGGGGGCATATTGTACAAACAAAGAAATGCTATAAAACATTTGTATTGCCCATTGACCAACGCATGGTAACGTGCTGAAAAGAGTGTATACGATAGCCTGGTTGTCACCGACGGTGAGGCTCTAGAGCAGTGTTTCCCAACCTTTTTGTCTCACGTAGGCCTACCCCCTAAACCTCTTAGTTGTGCCATACCCCCTAATTCATGTTCTATATCGCTTTCTCCGCCCTTATGTGACTGCCCCATTCATTTGATATAAAAATAAAAATACGTACCCCTGGTTGGGAAACACTGCTCTAGAGCCACACACACACCTTCAGTGAGAACCAGGCTGGTATATGATCCTCTTGTCCGCTTTTAGGTCCCACTGGTCATTACCCAGAGAGCCAGACATGGACAATCCCTATACTGGGTATGGATGGTATGCAATCAATATTTCAGTGAACCCAGTATGGGAATGGATGGAAATGTTTATTTGTGCACTGATTTGTGGGGGAAGAGTTGGAGTCTATGCAACTTCAATCAGGGGAATCAAATTTTCAATGAGGTACACTGTTAATTTGCTCTGTGGAGCTGCCAACTCATGAGTTTTTTTTTGTGGGAAGTTGTTGTGTTGCTATGGCTCAGTATATTAGATTTGATTGCATTACATCCAACTTTATTGTCATTACTCAAGTATTAATGGCCAATGTGGCTCTTCAACTACTCAGAGGTACAGACCCATTTGATGTGATAGCCTAAATGTTGGTCTACACCAGGGTTTCCCAAACTGGGAATATCCAGTATTTAAGTAGTTTTTAATTGGATGGTGAATTTTATGCTGGAAAGGTCCATCTGGGGTGTAATTTAATTCCTAGACTATTGGAAAAGAGGATTCCCCAAAACAACTGTGCATAATGTGCAGTGAATGCGCAGTGACTCCATACTTGTGTGGCCATCACCACACCGAAATATTTGCTTAGGGGGTACGCGAACCACTTTGAAATGTACAAGGGGGTGCGCAGGGAAAACAGTTTGGGAACCCCTGGTCTACACAATATAAATGACAGCATTCAATTCCCCAAAATCTCAAGTTAATCAAAATCACAAATGTGTATTACATTTTTATTTAAGTAAGTTATGAATGACACAATGTTCAACATAATAGGCTAGACTACTAATAACATTACATCAGAACCCATTTGCCTTGTTCCACCGCTTTGTAATGGTTCCTCCTCTTCTTTGAATGCGTGGCCAGTGTCTTATCTTGCTTCTTTTTTCATTATTTATTATTCAGCCTTCCAATGATCAGATCGGCATGATGCATGCATGCAGCTTGCTCCAGCTTGATGATGCTTGATGCTTGCTCCAGCTTGGGGTGAGCCCATGGAGAGCAGATGGTTGCAGCAGCTAATGAATCAGCCTCACCTGGAAACAATATGCACGGGAACCAGTTTATATTTTCAACCATGCCTGCTGTCTGTACTACTATTGCCTGGAGTACAGGCCACCTCTGCTCGCTGTTCTTGGGTATTTATAGACGCTATTGCCACAGGGTGCATAATAATAATGGCTCATGTGTATTAAACAGTGAAATGGCACAAGGAGCAATGGCTTTATTTAGTAATCTGGGACATCTTGTGTTTTCACTGTTACATGGCATTAGTTAAATGTGGGGGAAATACTGAGATGAGTTTTTTTTTTCTGGAAAGATTTTTTAAATGATCAGCACTGTTACTAAGAGATATGCTTTCTGAACCAACTCTTTTTGCCTCTTGGATTCTGTGGAAACATATAAGCTGTGTCAGCCTTTGAGTAATGTGAGCATCAAAAATGCAATGATTATAATGTTATTTTTTTCACCTGGTGATGGTAGCACAGCCTGTTTGGCTTTTTCACATATCTTGAAGAACTTGCTCTGGCAAAGACCCCAATAGATTTTACACATTTTTACAAGCAATATCAACGGCCAGTTGTTTGCAACTAGGGCCTATACCCAAACACGTGAGGTCCATGTACCAAGGCAAGCTGGACCAGGAAATCACTTAGATCTCTCCATGGACTCGTTCATTATTTATTCGATCTTATAGGTCTCATGGGCTCTAATGGAAGGGGCGTGACTTAGGCTCTCTATGGGGTGAACGCGGTCAGTGTGCACAGCTATTCTGTTACTAGGCCCTATATTCCACATCATAATACCCCTGGGTCAAGGGGTCGTCCATGTAGGCTTGTCCAGTTGTTTTGACATCTTTTTTAGTCGTTTCCATATTCTTCTCGTTGCTGTTGCCTCCTTGCTGTTTGTTTACTTGCACAGTATAAGGCTGTCATTATGGCGTGTAACTTCACAGCGCATCTCCATGCTTGTGCCTATTGCCGCCTTGAGTGTTTCCTACCCTCAGGGGGATAGCTGCCACTGAAATACCAAATTGCTGTAAAAACCGATGCGGTATGGGTTTCTCACACTGGCACGGATGACTGTCCAGAATTCTCCCTTTTTGCTCTCTGGGGACCTTCCCTCGCTCCTCCCTCATCTCTCATCCCTCAGACTCATACAGCACTACAGTAGAAGCACTTGCGTTCCAATGAGGAATCACTTCTCTTGCAATATTCAACAGGGTTATGAATGCTTGGTAGGCTATGACACTTGCCTCCTTCGTTTTAGAACACTTAACTGTGCTGCGCTGTGCTGTGCTGTTCTGCTCAGCATTATTCACCTTCTGTGCTGTGCTGTGCCGTGCTGTGCTGTGTTGTGCTGTGCTGTGCTGTGCTGTGCTGTGCTGTGCAGTGCTGTGCAGTGCAGTGCAGTGCAGTGCTGCGTTACTCGTTTGCTGTGCTGTTCTGTTGTGCTGTTCTGTACAGCATTGCTCTATTGATGTGTTGTACTCCTCTGTGCAGCTGTTTGACCACCGCATGGCCTCTGTTGGGCCTCGGGAGTTTTGTTGAGCTCTCTTAAGGCCAAGCGAATCTGATGGGCAAGCAGAAGGGAAACCTGGTTTTATCATGTGAAGGCCTTTCCACTCAATAGCAATACTACCCTACAAAGTCCCTACAAAAGCAAAGTGCAGTAACTACGCCAACAATGAAACAGAAAAATGCCTTCAAAGCCTTGGTAGCCTATTAGGTTGGATATTGTTTACCGCAAATTTGACATAGCAACATTTGTAAAACGGGTCACATTTGGACCATAACTCTTTGTTACAAGATAATGGAGGTGTTATGAGGATCATTATCAGTCTAAACTCAATTTTGACAAAATGTGTAGTTACTGCACTTTGCCTTTGTAGGGCAGAATAGCTGGAGCCATTGGTGTGAGGTGAACTTCAATAAACACATACTGTCTTTCCTCGGATTAATGGAAAACAAGCAAACATCAAACAAATCACTACCAGGGGTGAATGCTTTCAAGTCCAAACACAGTGTTCTATTATTATCCTCAGCAATTACTGCTTTGATGCAATGTGGTATGGCATGCACAATCAAAAATGTGCAGTGTAGCGGCCACAAATCTGATTGCCTTCCTCTGACCATCAGCATGCCAGCATCATATACAGACTGCACGCACACAGTCCATGACTCTTGAGCTCGGCGCTTCTCATTCCATCAAGTAGGTTATGTGCTGTGAGAAAGCACTTTGTTTTGCTTCACTAATACATCATATGCAATCATGTCCTAGTAGCAATCCTTGAAAGGAACAGCACTTAAAGGAACAGCTCACCATTTTTGGATTTTTATTTTATTTTACAAAAAACAAAATGGTACCAAATGGTCCCATTTGGTTCAATGATACATGCCAAGAAGTAATAGGCTATCATCAGAATCAGAGAATGACTGAAAGAACTGGAGAAAGGTAATAGCCTACTACTCAAGGCGAAATGTGTAATATGAGCATTTTTCCAAAAATGCGTTATTAATGTATGTTGAACTAAAAACAGGATATTACCAGGCAGCTGTATAAACATGTGGCAGTATTTCAGACATTGATATTTATGGGGTGAAAAAGGGCAGCTTGCATATGCACGCGATGTTCGATATGCGGTTGTTGCATGCATTAGTAGAGCACAACTGCTTCCATGAGTAGGATGGTACAGCCTGTCCTGTCCTAGCCATTCATCATTATGCCCGTTATTATTGCCCGTTAGTGCTACAAGGCCGCGTGCAGTATAGTGTATGTTGTGGAAGAGGGCTGCATCCAGGATAGTCTAACATCCAGGATGGAGCTTGTAATCATCGTAAAGCAAACCTTCCTTTCTCTGGTGATAGTTTCTGTTTATATATATTTTATGAAATACAATATCAGAACTACTCTCATCTTTATGCCTTTGAAGCACTGATACACCGCTCCCATCATCATCATCATCATCATCTCTCTCTCTCTCTCTCTCTCTCTCTCTCTCTCTCGCTCTCTCTCTCTCTCTCTCTCTCTGGCTGATACAAGTCATCTCAAAAGTGATGAGGGGGCCCACTGGAATTAATTAAAAACACTAAACATCTAAAAGCATACCCGCCTCGCTTTTTTGAAGAGCCTCTGAAATTCTGTTTCTTCAGACAGATGTCTCAGCAAGCTCTTTCAATTGCAGTCAAAGTACGACTGTGTGTTCTTGAGACTGTTTACACCACGAGTCACCAATTTGAGTCACAATGTTGACTATTTCCTTGGATGTAGACAGCCTTGGCAGGTCACCTTTTGTTTGACTCTAGAACCCACGTGTTGCTGTGAGACTCCTGTTGTAGTCTTTCATAGTGTTGCTATGAAGCCTATAGGCCTATAGGTCGCCTTAAAGCATCTTCTCAAACATTTATGTCTTTACAGCCAAGATATTCTACATCCCAAAGGTGCATTTTACCTAGGTCTAAATTAATATCAATACTCCCATAAAAATAGAGAGAGGTGCGACACAGTTCTCTATCAGAACTGAAGAAGCTTTTTTGGATGAGAAGCATAAATGGGAACATTTTCGTTTCACAATAAATCCTTTAACATAGATTAAGCTCTGTCTAACACGAAAAAATAAAACGAGATGTTTTAAAATCAATACCTTTAATGTGTATACTGTTTCCATCCATGTTGAGCAGAACATACCTTTTTGAATTTGATGTAAATATCAAAGAACAGAATTGTTTTTGAAACTACTCTGCCTAATACACACAATGCTTTTGTCCTCTGAGGTTAAAATTACCAATTTTTGATATTACATTTACACATATTCTTATAGCAATTTCAACACATTTTTCACAAGCTTCATTGCGTACATAGCTGCATTTTCACCATGTTTAGCCATTTAACACACGGCTTAAGCAGAGTGGATCCCATGTTCATTTCATGATCACAAAATGATGTCAAACACCACCATACTGTATATTACACTGAAACAAAGGTGGAAATGAACTGCACCACCACCCAGCAATACAAAGCATCTTCAAAGAATTATAAATAAATTCATCACAAAGGCACAACTTGACTGCACTGAACAACAACATATATATCAAACACATTTTTAAGCCGACAATTTAAGGCAATAGGGATACATTGATCCCTGTAGACATTCGGAGGTGAATACAACCCACACCCATGTCTGACTCATACAGTACCCCTACTAGTCAAACTAAGGAACTAACTTTACCTCTGGAGGCCATATTCACAGAAAAGTCCACCAGAAGCTTGCTATGCACTTAGACAAATTTACATAAATGTTTATTATGAAGTTGTCACTATGTTTGTTGGCACTCAGCCTTCATCAGAGAGACTGTACGTACAAATGACACACAGTATATTAACACTGGTCACTTGTAAGCACTAAAAGCATCACTTTCAGAAGCAACACAGATCTGCAGTATAACATCTGTCAATGAAACCAAAACAAAATCACAAAGAAAGTTAATTATGTATGATTTCATACAATAATAAATCACAACAATTCATTACAGTGCTGTAATTGTAAGTAAGATTTCCCAACGATCCTCATGTTGTAATGTGTTCCTTCATTTCTCCCTATCTCCTCATCCTCTTGTCACAGCATGTTAGAGTCACTGTGAAATGGACAGTAGTAGTAAGTAGAGATGCACCGGATCCGGTTCTGGTTCCGGATCCGGCAGGATAATAGGGTTTTTCACAGGATCCGGTCCGGCAGGATCTTAAGCAGTGGATCCGGTATCCGGCATTTACCTAAAAATCAGGATCTGGTGCTTCTCTCGTTTTTACGTAGCCTATGCTTTTCAGTCAGTCTTTCACAACAACTATCACTGCATGGAGTGAAAGCCCTTTGGAAGTGGCCGTTGCAGGCAGTGTGGCAGTAAGCCAATGAGTCTAAAAAATAGTTTGAGCCAACGTGTGCCCACGTGTGCGAGTAGACTATATGTTTCAACCCTTTTGTAGGATCCGGTATCCGGTTCCGGATCCGGCAGGATCTTAAGCAGTGGATCCGGTATCCGGCAGGATCCTAAAAATCAGGATCCGGTGCATCTCTAGTAGTAAGGCCTATGATGTGTGAATGTCGCAATTTCTGAGCTCAGTGCCACCATAAGATTTCCAAAAATCTCAGCAGACAGCATTGCCTCTAAAGGCCTTTATCCTCCTCCTCAGCATCTCCTCTTTCTCTTCTTCCTCCTCCATCTCCTCCTCCTCATCCATCTCCTCTTTCTCTTATCCCCCCTCCATCTCCTCCTCCTCATCCATCTCCTCTTTCGCTTCCTCCTCCTCCATCTCCTCCTCCTCATCCCTTCAGTGTTGATCTTGTGTTGAGTCACCACATTAGCGTAGGATACTTTTCCCTCCCAGTGAGTGAATCTTGCCGTCAGTTCTGGCATCCCTTTTGGTTTTCCTCATGTTATGTGCAGTCATTCCTGACACATTGGTTGGTTTGTTTTTCTTTTCCTACAAAAGACCTGCCAGGAGCTGTGCAGAGCTGGACTGGTAATGTGGCATACAGTACATTGTGTTTTCCCAGTGGGTTGATACTGTTGTCTTTTTTTTTAAGGACTGGGCCACAGTTTAGAGGGGATGGCCCTTGCGATCCATTTTCAATACTATGGACAGTGGACTGAGTCAAGCAGCATATAGTACAAAAGTATAACTTGCATGTGTGAGGGGCCAGTTTAAAGGGACACTGTGTGAGATTTTTAGTTGTTTATTTAAAGAATTCATGCTGCCCATTCACTAATGTTATCTTTTTCATGAATACTTAACACCACCATCAAATTCTAAGTATTCATTATGACAGGAAAAATTGCACTTTTCATACATGAAAAGGGGGATCTTCTCCATGGTCCGCCATTTTTAATTTCCAAAAATAGCCATTTTTAGCTGCAAAAATGACTCTACTTGGACCATACTAGAAAATATTTGTTTATTACTTAGTAAACTTTCATGTAAAGATCAAATTTGGCAATAGGCAGCCCAGTTTCAATGAGCAGCATAGTTGCAGTACCTTTTTTGTCCATTTCCTGCACAGTGTCCCTTTAAGTATACAAAAATGCCTGGCTGCTGTTTCAGTCCCAGTCCATCCCGGGAGCCATGGCAGCATGAACGTGTAGGCTACACACTGACATCACTTAGCCCCAGTGTCTCTGGCAAGCCATAGACATCAGAGCAAATCAAACGTGCTGTGGAATAGTCAGGGAGGGCAGCCAAAGAGTCACATCATTTTACTTTGTTTGAAAGTGCACGGCACTTAGTCACCACACACCCTTTGATTCTACACCATGCTTTGCTTCATTTCCGTTATCCGTTTATTGATATTTTGGGATGTCAAATATGCTCATCGTTGACTACTAGATTTTGCTGCATGGTACACTCGAAGCAATTTTTCAGCTTTGAGCTTCACTCTTATATATACTTAGATTGTGAGGGCGCTGGCCAAATGTATACAAGGTGAGAGAGAGAGAGAGAGAGAGAGAGAGAGAGAGAGAGAGAGAGAGAGAGAGAGAGAGAGAGAGAGAGAGAGAGAGAGAGAGAGAGAGAGAGAGAGAGAGAGAGAGAGAGAGACAGAGAGACAGAGAGAGAGAGAGAACTGCCATGGCTCTTTCATTTAGCAGTCTTTTCAGTCAACTAAAGGAATAGGCCTAATAGCTGTCAAAAGTATATATTGGAAATATACTGTATGTCAGAGCGCTGGTGTCAGAGGTTGACATCACAGGTCCAGAAAGCAAAGGCCCTGCCACATATTTGGCCAGTTCAGCCAGTTCAGTCAACTATCTTATCCCAGGCACAGAAGATGAGCTAATTGGTGAGGTGACTTGGGTTGATAGTTCAGACAGAGGGCAGAAGAAATACAAACAAGGCAGAGAGAGAAAAGAGATAGAAAGGAGGGAGGGAGAAAGACAGAGCTAGAGAAGGAAATGAAAAAAAAAACTGAGTGCATATAATTGCCTGTCCTTGTTCTATACAGTCATGTCTGCATCAGAAGTCTGGAGCTTCATGTCAGAATTCTGATGGTACAGATCTAGAGTACTGTGTCACAGCACTGATGGTCATCTGAATACTCTGGTGGAGATCTGTGAAGCTTGAGTGTAAAGGTTGTGGCTGAACCTCCCTCGCTGGTTAGCCTGATGTCAATGGCTCCCTGCCCCTCTCCACACCCAGTCACTTCAGCTGTGAGAAAGATGACAAAGGGAGCACATATAAAAGCATGAGTGGCTGTCCTTGATCCTTTTGTCCAAGGATCATGACTTTCCACTATAGGAGTAGGGTCACAACAAGAAAAGCTGAGATCTGTGTAGGAATTCAGAAGTCAGAGTTCTGTGGTGGAGATCTTTAAAACTTGAGCCCTGCATTACCCTCCCTCTCTGTCTTATCAGGTCTAGCAACAGTTGGTTGGGTTGTTGCAACCGCAACAGCACCTCCCTGTTCCCCTCCACACCTTGTGACGCCAGCTTAAAAAAGATGACAAAGGGACCATTGTTTGTTGTTGCTGTCCTTGGTCCTGGCCATGGCATTGCGCTATAAGAATAGGCTGCGTCAGAACTCTGACGTTGAGTATGAGTATCGCCTTTGTCAGAACTCTGTTGTGGAGATCTGCGTGACTTCAGTCTGAAGGTCCTGTGTGACCCGCCCACGCAGGCTCGCCTGCTGGCCCGACGGCAACGGCAGCTCCCTCCCGACGCCCTTCCCTCTTCCGCTCCCCCGCTCCACGCCTAGTCAGGCCGGCGGCCTTTTGCCAGACCCCGACGGAGCACCATTGCCACCACCACCACCACCGCCGCACACGGACACGGGCTCCTGGGTGGCGTTGCGCGCGCGAGAAAAGCTGCTCTGCTCCAGGCGCGAGCGGAACGGCAGGCAGAAGTCGCGGAAGCAGCGCTTGAAGTTCTCGTCCAGGAAGGCGTAGAGCACAGGGTTCAGGCTACTGTTGGTGTAGCCCAGCGCGATGCTCAGGTGCCAGCTGGCCACCACCAGCGGGTTGCTGGTGTCCACGTCCACCAGCGTCTTCACCATGATGAAGATGTGGATGGGCGTCCAGCAGACGATGAAGGCCGCCACCACCACCAGCACCATGCGGGTGATGCGGCGCAGGTTGCGGTCCTTCTCCTTGGAGCCCGAGAGCAGGCGCACGCTCTTCAGCCGCAAGATCATCAGGCCGTAGCAGATGGTGATGACCAGCACGGGCATCACGAAGGCGAAGATGAACACGCAGATCTTGGTGACCGTGTCCCAGTACCAGTCAGGCTCGGGGAACCTCAAGGTGCAGATGGTTATGTCTGTAAATGAGATGGGAGGGGAAAAAAAACATTTTAATGTTACGCGATGAGAGTGCAGGTGGTTATGCCTGAGAGGAGAGGACATAGGAAAGCTAGATGGAAAAAAAAACTTTTTTAAGTTGAATGTTGTCTGATGATTAGAGTGATTAGAGAACACAAGGTCGCAATTAGCTACTGAAAATGAGGATTGACTGCGCTGGAGGTTTCTTTGCCAGATCGAAACAGCCATTAGCTTGTAAGTAAGGGAGTAAGTAAGCGCGCAATTACATCAATAAGTGAGTCAGTCAGTAAGTGAGTACAGAAGCTCTCACTCCACAGAACATTTACATCCGAAGTGCTTCGAATAGAATAGAATACAATACAATACTCTAGAATAGAATACGGTAATTTAAAACATGATATGAAATGCAAAGTTTGAGTCAGAGCAGCAGAAATGACAGACAATAAATGGACAAATGACAGAAATCAGGACAGAAAATAACCTAGCAGACTAAGGCACTGTATTGTTACACTGGTGGCCCGGGTTCAATTCCAGTAGGCCTACAAGGTCACTTATTGATCCTCTATTAGTCTCCCCCCAATTTCCTGTTACTCTCTCTTACTATCCTTCCGAATAAAGGTTTGAAAGCCCAAAATAGATATGGCTTCAAAAAAAGAAAAGAAAATAGCCTACCCTACATTGCTAACAGGATCAAATGGACAATGGTAAAGTAAACATCCCTCCTTACAGAAATCGGTCGCTGCCAATTGCGAGCCGGTTAAGGTAAGTGTTGAGTGTCCTTCTCCACGAAAAGGGCCTAATGGGACCAACAAGCTTTTAGTGTCACCGTGTGCTTATAAACAACAGTTGCTGTTTCAGGCTAACCTAAAATAATCCCGTCCACCAGATGCTGGGAGACCTTTTAAAACATGGCACAGAGCTTTGACCTAGCTCATGCTGTGCCAGTTTGTTGACCTTATATGGCTTTGGTGTTGAATTAAACAGTTAAAAGCTATGGGATTAAGAACATTCAGGAATTCAACCCAGAACATCTGTTTATTAGAAATGCTACGAAAGCCTCTCCATCATCCCCAAGTCCAGTATCAGCACAACATGACTGAATCATGCACTTTTAGGATTACATCTGTCATGAAACACGCCCACCCCCCAACCACACACACACACACACAAACCCTACCCACTGCATCAATAACTTTTTCAACCCAACGATAGAGAGGGGAAAAGGGGGAAGAATGTGTACACTGCTTGCAAAACACTTCAATTATTAAAGATAGCATCGTTTCGATCATAGAGCTTCTTCAGGCAACTTACAAGAGTTTAAAGATAATGTCAGAATAAGTTAAGGGGGCCTGTCTTACTTATTCTGACAGTGTCTTTGAACTCCTGTGAAATGCCTGAAGAAGATCTTTGATCGAAACATTATCTTTAATTTAGTAAGTCTTTTGCAAGCAGTTTTCAAATCCTTCCCCCTTTTATTCTCCTAAAGTAGGCCTACTTTTTTTATTTGGGACATGTTGATTATGTGCAATATATAGGCTATCAAATTTATATGATGATATCAATATTACTGTCAAATAATATAAAGTTTCAAAATATCAAGTTGAAACAATATTTTTGTCATTTGTCAAAGGTAAGTTACGCTAAATGCAAAACATTCCCCTCCACTTGAGCCATTGTGAGCACAGAGTAGACTCGCTACCCAACACTCCTGAAAGCACCACTGTGTGCTTCTCTATGGCCCCCCCTCCCCTCTCACAATGCTGAAGGGAGGGAAGATTGTGAATTGTTTAGCACAATGATTTGTCTCAAAAAGAAACATTGTATAAAAAAGCATGATATCAATATTGACTGAAATAATTGTGATATCAATTTTTCTCATAATCCAGCAGCCCTACCAGCTGATATATTTCTCTATGATGTGCATACCAGGGCTTGACATTAACTTTTTCACTTGCTGGCCATTGTGGCTAGTGGTTTTCCCAAGTCACTAGTCTTTCAGCTATTCTACTAGCCAAGAAAACGATATTGTTTCTTTTTTCTTTATCATGACACTTTGCATCTAACCTCAGTAGATAACGTACTAAAGCAAGAAGATGAGTGCACAGCGAACACGAAGTAACTGAACTTTTCCTTGAACTTCTACAAACAATTGCTACACAGGGAACAAAGTGCAGAATATAGGCAATTCTGATACGCCATACCATAGAATAAGCTACCTGCCTATTGGATAGTGACACTGAAATTATTACCAGCCACAGACAAGTTTTACCAGCATTTGGCCGGTTTCCAGGTGCCAGTGTCAAGCCCTGGTGCATACCCTCCACTACACATAAACCCAAAGTTACACCCAATTCTCCTCAAGGCCAAGAGCTCAAATATTACTTCCATAGCTGCATGGTGGAAAAACATGGCTCAAAAATAAGTCATCACTCATATGTGACTAGTCAGCAACACTGATATCATTCTGATATCTCATAAAACACCAGCACCTTTGTCCCCTACAGACAGTCACCCATGATGACCATGATGGCCACATACATGACAAGAGTGTATAGGAAGGAACACTATGGATACTGAAGACTCTCCATCTTCTACCAGCCCAACCCCACACAAGTCAATCATGATCATCCTCCATCTTTGTCCACCCAGGGACTGCAGATGGAAATTAGCTTGTAAGCTATAATCTGGTGCAGGTCATCTCTTTACTTCTTGTTACTAATGTAGGCCCTACTTTGCACATAACAAACGAAATAAACTAAACTAAACTAAACTAAACTAAACTAAACTAAACTAAACACAGGCATTACCAATGATGGATGCCGACAATTCAATCATGCTAAGTCATAATGTATTAGACAGACCATGACATTACCTTGGTCCACCACAGGCACGGTGACGGCCATGACCATGATGGGCACCCCGACGGCGGAGGACAGGATCCAGATGCAGACGTTGATGACCTTGGCCTTGGTGGCGGTGCGGAAGTCCAACGCCTTGACCGGGTGGCACACGGCGATGTAGCGGTCCACGCTCATCATGGTCAGCGTGAAGATGCTGGTGAACATGTTGTAGTAGTCGATGGCGATGACCAGCTTGCACAGCGGCTCGCCAAACGGCCAGGTGTTCATCAGGTACTTGGCGCTCTGGAAGGGAAGCGTGCTGGTGGCCAGCGCGTCGGCCAGTGCCAGGTTGAAGATGTAGATGTTGGTGGCCGTCTTCATCTTGGTGTATCTGGTGGGGAAGAGGTGTGGAGGAGATGGTTGATTTTTTAGTTCATTCAGAATTGTGTTATTTCGCAGATAAATGTTAGTGTGGAATTTGCGAATTCGGGCAATATGAAGTTATAAAGAGCAGCGTGCTGTAATAAAACAAAGAAATGTTAGTGTGCAATTTGCAAATCATAAAATATGAAGTTATTTAAAAAATGGTTACACTTTAGCCTACTTGACGTGTCACTGCATTACACATTCATAGCAGCTGTTATACACTTTGCATGAATGAGTCATTACTGTATCGTAAGACATTCATATCAAACGTTTCCATAGGCATGGAAGACAAAAGGACAGCAACTTGTCAAAATCAGTAATCATTGAGGGATCCGAACAAAACCCGCAATGCTGCTTTGTTTTATTTTGACAAGTTGCTGTCCTCCCTCCACCAGATTCATGAAAGGTTTAGTATGAATGGGTCATGAAACAATCATGAATGCTTCGTACAGACTTTATAACAGCTACTATGAATGTGTTATGCAGGAACCCAAGTAAAGTGTTACCAAAAAAACACTGTTTATGTAAGATCAGGGTTGAAATTCAATTCTGTTTGAATTGAAGCCATTGAATAAAAGTCAACATGAACACGCCTATTTTTTTTGCTCTTCTGAGAACGTCATCCTCAGTCGTACTTTTGGCAACAGCACTTAACATGTTATATAACTGCCTTGATGATTTCAGCGAAATCAACTTGTGTTAGCTTGAGAACTTCCAAACAAGTTCACTCTATTGCAATCATTTCACTCAGCTGTCACACACTGTATGATGGGAGAGAGAGAGAGAGAGAGAGGAGAGAGAGAGAGAGAGAGAGAGAAAGAGAGCGAGAGAGAGAAAGAGAGAAAGAGAGAGTGACAGAGAGAGAAAGAGAGAGAGAGAGAGAAAGACAGAGAGAGAGACAGAGACAGAGACAGAGAGAGAGAGAGACAGAGAGAGAGAGAGAGAGAGAGAGAGAGAGGGAGAGAGAGAGAGAGAGAGAGAGAGAGAGAGAGAGAGAGAGAGAGAGAGAGAAAATAAATGGAAAGAGAGAGAGAGAGAAAGAGAGAGAGAAAGAGAGAGAGACAGAGATAAGTAGAAGTATGTATGCCCCCCCACCCCCCACCCACCCATCAGCCACCCTGTGCATGATAGTGTGGAAGCACTTCAGCTCCAGACTCCAGTATATGGCAGACTACCAGTGGTCTTGTCTCCTCAAAGTGAGTCACTCACCAACGCTGCTATGTAATGACTGCAATCAGATGCTCACTGTTTTCACACCACTCACTTCAAACAAGACCCACAATCTTCCCCAGCACCTGCTCATTTACGCCACACACATTGCAGACAATAAACCACCTCCCAGACTGCTGGTTATGCAACCGCTTTGAAGCACTATCATGCAATTTGATGTGTCCCACAATTATGCATATTATGTATACGTTAGTCTGTTTTGCATTGAAGTGCTCAGAAAAGGCTTAGACAAGACTGGTCTGAGATGTTGCTTGACGCCTTGGAGACACTTCTTATGCTTCCCTGGTACAAGTTACATCAGATCAACAGTTTTTACTATCACAATACATCTTTTATTACAGGTATTTACATGTTATTTACTGTGCATAGGCTATTATACAACAGTTAGATCCGGTCAAACAATTTTACGATATCTGACTGTATTCTTATCTACATGTCAAACATGTTGTCATAAATATGGCATTTTGTAGCGACATCCACCAGAAACAGAGCATGTACTGTACAGTACAAGTGCTTTATTGCCATACTATGTTGTCCTATTTGCCACATAGTAAGAAGCATGCTCTTCTTTGTGAATGCACTTTAATTAAAAGACGATAGAGCAGTCTAAGCCCAGAGCCACAATGTAGTGGTTTATGGACCACCCATTTCCTCCATACATTTTATCACCTGTAGCCTCTTTTTGCTGATAGGCCCACCAGCGGCCCCGTTCAGCCTTTGCCGAAATGACTCAACTACACCATAACAATATGGCTACGACATTACAGAGAGCCTTACAGTGAATAAAAAGATTAAGATTTGGTCGTTGCAATTTTGGTGACAATAAGGTTATAACAGGGGCTCTGCGCAACACGTTTAAGCCAATGAGAGACTCCCCTCTAATCTCAAATTCAACAGCATCTTAATATGAACCATTATCATCCAATGGTGATTTACAGTGATGGCTGAAGATTGTCTTCAGGCCAGAATCTGAAAGGTAATTGCCAATCTCAGCTAGATATCAGGATAGACAAAGATATTAAACCCATGAATATCAATGAAATGAAAGTAGAGAAGACACAGATACTCCCTGTGTCTTCAGAGTTGTTCTTTTCTACTCATCATTGACCTGACACTTTACATGTTTTGTCCTTTAATTTCCTAAGGGATGTCATGTGTTTTTGTATGAGCTGAAAGGGGGGGGGGGGGGGGTTCTGTGTTCACTGAAGCATGTATGGGGTTAGGGAAAGGTATTTCAGCTGACAGCTCAAGAAAAACAACAAAAGCTGGCTGATCTTAAAAGATCATGCATACAAAATCCTTCTATATGTTGGGTATTGTTCATGTGAGTCCCTCAGAGTGACCCATCAGCAGTTTGAAGCCATACGTACATCCCTTTTTTACAGTAAGAGCCTGTGTGACGGAGGTCATCTTGCACCTGTTCACCCCCCTCGGGGATCGAACCTGCATCCTCGTCAACTACAACGGTTCGGCAATGGGAGACACAGTACGATACCGCTGGGCCAAGAGACTAGTCTCTCGGCCCAACGGCACGAGACTGTATGAGGCTATCGGAGGGAGGTTTACCAACGTTCCACGCCAACTCTGTGCTAGTTAGCCTCCGTTACACCTGCCACTATAAACAATCATCACAATTAAAATAGATCTCTATGAGTACACTCTCAAATCTCAGCATGAATGATTCATGGGGTCTTGCTTACTGTGTCTGTGTATTGTTTTCTTCTCACATACGTCCAAGTGTAGGACACGTGGCTATCCCATGTGTTTTCTCACAAATCCCATGTGTAGGAGTGTTGCAGAACATCTTCCCTACTGCGGATTGATTCCAATGCCTCCCTTTGAGAAGCATATTTTTTCCCTAGTTCTAGAAATTTTACTCAAATATTCTACAGCTCACATAGAACGCTGTCTTAAATCACGTTGAGTGTTTGTGACATCAGAGTGAGAACTCCGAATTTTGCGTAAGTTCTGAACACATCTATGTGATGGTGCTCCTCAGTGGGCTAGAGACAATTCCTCTTTGTTGGGCCACAGTACCCCCACAAGCCAAGCTCTAAGTGATATCCTTGGGAATCATTCTGCGAGGCTTACTGACCCTGACCTAACCTCACCCTCTCTGCGACAAAGCTTTAGGGAATTGTGTATAGACATTTGCCAAGAGTTATTGTGGTGGATTCTTTGCCTTGTCTTTTCTATTTTTGTTTGAAGCTTAGTGCTTTCAGAATTACCCCTTGAGCTGGCCTGTAGCAATGTAATCAAGCCTCCTTGCTTGACAGATGCCTGATAATGGTGTTGAGCCCTCTGTCTGACTCCGTCAGTCTACAAATGCATCGTTTCATGCTCTAAGTGCAGTCTACACCTCTGGCGTTACTGGCGAAAGCTTTTGTGTTTCTGCTTTCTTTTGAGAGATGCAATTCAGGCATCAGGGCCTGTGTAATTTATCATGAGGGCATCGCTAGGTTGGCATTTCCCTTGTGCTAGCCTGTAGCAACAGCTCTCCTAACAACCTGCACATTTTTATTTGTGCATCCTTTTTAAAACTTAAATGGGTTGGTGGGTTGGTGGATATTCTTTTTATTCCTTCTAAAGGCTCAACTGGTGACAAGTTCATACATCAGATGTCTGTCCTGGATGTTTATTGTTCTTATAGCTGTCCCTACTCAAATTGACCATAAAAGTGGACAACTGTAACCAGTGGTACAGTAGGCCTACATGCTAACGCTGCTAGTGCTCTGTGGCAATTGCTCTGATTTCTGATGTCTGAAACAGATTCATAAAATTAGACAGCACCCAGAATGTATTGTAGAATAACAGTATGCCCTGAGGATTTAACCTCTCATTATTAAAGGGTCTTTATTACTTCATTTGTTTCTTTTCAGTTGCTGCATTGTCTGAATAATATAGCCCTTGTATACAGCTGCTGTGTTGTGTGATTGAATGCCCTTTGACCTCCGGTGACCTCACTAGTCTCCTAGGAGACTCCGTAGCCAAACAGATGAGGAAGAAACATTCCAATAATACACTGCAGGAGGAAAAAGCTATTCATCATGAAGGTTTTCCCCTCTATGTGGTTCATAATTGTACCCTTTTAAACAGACAATTATGTTAAGCTCCCCATGGTGAGGAGTAATTAGAACCAACAAAAATGCTTTTGATGGCTTACCACAGGTGAGCTACAAATGAGAGCAATTTATCTCAATGCTCCTGCAGATAACATAGTTAGCTCCAAGCATTTGCCGCAACCATTATCTTACTTTAGTTCTCAGATTAAGATATAGTCAATTGATATTGATGTAATACGGTTTGGCCAATGCCTTTCTTTCTTTTTTTTCAATCCAAGTTCACGATAGTAGACAATCGAGTAGAGCAGATATGCTTAATCTGTTCTGAAGGGAATCCAGTTAGTTTGAGAGCACCTAGGCGCATGGCAGGGAGCCAGATGGCTTGCAGCGAAATTAGCTGACACATTTCTGCGCTGGAGTGTTTTGTTTTAGATGGCAGTGTGCTGCAAAGGGTAGAGTGTGAGTGCAACAAAATCAAGCCTCATACATTATGTGCAATCAACCTCTACCTCCCTCCCATATCGCTCTCTGCTCTCATGGGATTGGTTTTAGGGTAAAGGGTAAAATGCACTATGCAGACGAATATTAAACAACAGATATGACATTTGGAGAAAGGTTATTATAGACATTACAGGGAGTTTTTCTTCTATCTTTTACTGTGGGAAGATATTTGGTGAATAACTCACGTGGATAATGCATCACCTAAGGCAGAGTCTCCCACTCAATAAGATCCTCATTAGGCAACAATGTCAGGGGTTCACAAGAGGTGCAGCAATCAATCAGCTAACACGTTTTGGGCATTTCAATCGCCACTATCTAGTTTTTATTTATTTGTTTGTTTGTTTGCTTGTTTGTGCAATTGAAGAAAGGCCACAACTTCACCATTCATTCTGTCGACCACTTCACCATTAATTCTGACTCTGTGCTTTATTCTTCTCTGTAACCCTGGGGCTGGCTCACTGAGGAACACTCCTCACACGACTTAAATTAAAGTGTATGTGAAAGGTTATGGACAAATCAGCCGCATGGGCAAATCAGATAGGGCCTACCAGCTTTCCCATTCCATCACGCCTCCAAGGGGATGCTAATTGGCAGGATTGGAACGAGAGGTGGGACTACCAAGGCAAAGGAACCTGTGGTGTCCAAACCAAAGACTAATTTGTTTAGGCAAATGGCAGCGTAAGCCTAGTGTTACAAACAATCGCATCAAGATAATGAATTTGGTCTGTGCATAGGTCACAGACATACAATGTTTTCTTTTCCCAATCGACGTAACACTACCATCCTCATCATTACAGTTTTTGTAAAAAGCTGTTTTTCACAGAACCTTTCACACAAATACAGCAACCTTACACCAAATCGGAAAAAAACAACAAAAAGTTCTGCCAAAACAGCAAAAGTTACAAAAAAGCACTTAAGCAAACAGGAAAAAATAGCCTTAAACTCAATTGTAGGCCTATTATAATTCTGGATTAATAGCCCCAGGGCCATCTTGGCTGACACGTGGGGGGTGGGGGTGGGGCATAACACCACTGCATCCCTGTGGCCATCCGCTGCAATTTCCTGTAATTTCCGGCAGAAGGACTTAGAGCTGTGTTGAGACAGGGAAAACAGGCTAACAGTTGACTCTTCTTCATGGGAGACAAATAGTGATTCTTCAAGACCCCGGCAGCATCACGCAAACCAAGCCACAACCACAGACGGAGTCAAACTTCATTTGCTGGACATCCCTGTGGATGCCAAGTCGCCTACTTCAGCATCATCAAGCATAAGCCAGACAGACAGGAGGAGCGTGCACACAGAGCACACCAAGCATCTGGCCTCATGCTCCCTGGAACATAATTGAGGGTGCCCATGCAAGCACTACTGATGTGGCACGAAAGGAAAGTTCTAATTAATTTAAATACCTCTGTATAGAGATGAATCATTATAGGCCTATATCTCACTAAAAAGTTTTGCCTCATCCTCTTGACTTGACCTCATCTCTTCCGCTCACAACTATTCACAGGTAGCCTAGAGCTCTTACTGTTTTTGACCAATTGAAAAGCATGTGTATCAAGGCAAAGGGGAATAAAACATAAGTGTCAGAAAGATTTTACTTATGTTCACTTGGCACAACATCTGGGGGTATAACTTGTTGTGGTAGGTTATTTTGCAGCGCAACAGCTGATTGAAAGTGTCCAATTCCCTTCTAAAGACATGAGCACAGCAAAGTCAGTGGTGTGCAGTCACCGAACACATTGCGTAATATCTCAGATGCTACCTCTCCACATCTCTTCGTGTAAGCTTTGAGACGTCTCTTGTGTCTGTTGTGAGGACATTCGTTGCATTAATGAGCATAACTTTTGGTCCGCTAATTGCGCTAATTGCGCTGCATGCGCGCAGTCGGTGTCAGTTTCGTGTGAGGGTGCTTACCTTACCACGCCGTACATGACCAATATGTTTCCAAGGAGTCCCACAACGCAGATCACCGAGTAGAGCGCCGTGATACACACGGCGATAATCATGCCAGAAGCGCTTTTCCTGTTCTGTGAGCCGACACTGCTGTTGGACACCAGACCGAAGAAATCATCCTGGGTAACATTGAAAGGGATGACAGAGTAGATGTCTGCCAAGTCAGCAGGGGAGAGAGTTGACTGATCCATCTCTGTCGTGTCTGTCTCCAATCTATCGGTGTTCCCAGCACCAACTCGGAAAAAAACTTTGCAAGCGAACAGAAATCAGCCTCGACGTCGTTATTACCCAGTTCCACTTATCCAAGTTCCTCCCGAACGCACAAAGCTTAAAGGTAGAAGTAATGGAAATTTCGCCAGGCTTCGCTCCGTGAGAGGGGGGTCTGCCTCTCTGCACAACCCACGCAGTTTATGCGAACACTCTCTCATGAGTGCGCACTTAACCACCTAGTGGGTGCGCGTGGCTGCTTGGTATATTGTTGCATTACAATAAATTGGTCTCCTTTCCTGACGTCAAAAATATACAGCGAGAAAAACAAATATTAAATCAATTTTAAACAAATGGTCTTTAAAACAAATTGGCCTGGTTTCTGCCTCTCCCATTTCCAAACATTCATCTTTGTTGTGCCGGTATTCTGTCGATATGAGGAGAGAGCACATATCAAGAGCACACCGGATAATTGGACTGTTGCCATTCAAAATATTTATTTCCGGATAGTCATTGATCAATAGCCCATGTATTGTTTCGGTTGCAGTGACAGAATGAAAAAAACTATTGATTTTTCCGCTGTTAATCCTACCCTACTGCCAGCACTTAGGCTGTGGTCTGTGGTCTGTTTTTTTTAGCCAACTCTAGCTCCCTCTCAACACAGTCCATATGACTTTGTGACTCCTGACATGGTGGGTGGGGGACGGGTGCAAAGGGGTCAGTTCAGTTATCCCATGCCCATGGAGAACAGATGAGGGGGCAGAATTGGGTCCCCAGTGTATGCATTGTATGAATGGGAGGGGGGGGGGAGACTTTAGGCGACTTTATCCAGGGCCTTGTTGTGCAGACTGAAATGTGGTTCAGGCTCCTAGCCTGGTTCTCACGCAGACCCTTTGTGTCATAATAGTGTCATGAAAGTGTCATGGCACAGTTATGCATATCCATGTCAAAAACATTTTATGACTGTTGGGCTGAAGTGACAATAGTCATAAAATGTTTATGCCATGGACATAATGTTTATGACTTATCTATGACTGTGTCATGACACTATTATGACACTGTAATGACATGCTTATGACACCGGCGTCAAGTAAATTGTTACCGAAACATCCATCTGCGTGAGAACCAGGTTAGTAGGCTCCACCAGGGTTCCCCACAGTTTATATGCCTCTATTTTACTGAGGTGGGTTATCTTAGCTGCTTTGCTCAAAATGCTTTACATTTTCATTCAAGCTGTTGCATGAGTTGTTCTTGTTCTTGCTGCTTTCTGTTGGCCTCACATTTGTCATTGGTTGCCCTTTCTTGAATTGAAATTGCAATCGATGCTTTATGGTTTGGCACAATACATGTTCACACATTTTACACTATCATACTATTGTTTTAGTATTTGGTTTGGGTATAGAACTCCAGTCACTGAAGAGCTAGTGCAGTCATCGTTTATATTTTTAGGATTAGGGGGGAATAGAGACTCATCATTTATGTCTTGATTTAAAGTAAGCAATCAAGGTAAGAGTGATTGCCAAAATGTAGATCACAAGATGGACCTCAAACCAAACTCCATTGGGTCCTGACTTAAGAGATGTATCCACACTTGATGAGTACATTTTAAATAAACGACTATCTGCATGCTGACCTTTCTACCTATTGCCAATGGTAGCTTTTCACATGACCTCATCCATCTGTCTGCTGTACTGTCACACTACGCCTGTTTTGCTTCCACTGTGAAATACACAGTGTGAATAAATGAAGACACTAACATATGAACAGTAAATCCATATGTGACAGCTTGCTTGGCTGGCCTTGCGCTCATGGCCAGTACATGCCTATAGCCTATATTTTATTGAACACATGTGACCTTTTCTCTTCTCAAGGGCTGAGGTCATCTGAAGCGCATGTTCATTCTTGCTAAGGTATTGAATGTTTGTTTTGAAATGTTTACGAATTAACTGGTGTCCATAAAAATCCTTTTTGTTTGAAGCTTGTCTCATTACATCAGAGTGCTTTCCTGTGGAGATCACTGGCTTTGGTCCACTGACTTAACAGCTTTGCAGAGTACTGTTGTCTTAGTGAAGCTCAAGGACAATACTGTATGTCTTTGCAGGCCCGCCGACAGAAAGGGGAATGTTGTCCCGGGCCCAGGGAGGGAGAGGAGGGCCCAGAATTGGGTCCCTATTACATTGTATGCATTGGATAGGAGGCCCTTTCAGATGACTTTGTCCTGGGCCCAGCAAAAGCTGTCAGTGGCCCTGTGTCTTTGTGACATTTATTCCATTCACTGGGACTGTGTAGCAGGGGACATAGTAGTAGCGCTATGATGTTGAATAACTCTGATAAATTATGCTTTGAACATTTTGAGAGCTCATTTCCATTGTGACTTGCAACTGTGTGGTCTGAGGTGAGTGAGGGCTAGACCGAGGTCAGAGTGTGCATAGCATCTCTGAAATATGAGACTGCAGTTGGAATTAATTTCCCTATGACTATTTTATTTGTTCACAGGATGTTGACGCTTAGCAGGGATCAATACTGTTGAGAGAGGGACACGGACCATTTACCAGTTTACTTTGGAACTGACTGAACTAAAGTCCAGGGCTGTCATGTCTCAGTTATGGTATTGGACTTGTGGCCAAAGGGTCATAGGTTTGAGGACCTGGTAGGTGACTGGCGCTATCCTCCATCCTTGTATCTATAGCCTACCCTGAGCATGGCTCCATGCAGGCCTGGACAGGGCTGGTGTTTTGTAGCCTGGTTCACACCAGACGGTGTGTGTGTAGCTTCGGCACCCCCTGGCGGAGCAGAGCTCCATACACTACCATCTGGTACACAGCCATAGAGCACGCTCCGTCTCCAGCCAGAAAATAGACGGAGCATTTATTGCTTCTGCGCAGCCTCATCACCAACAAATTCCTTCAAAAACCTTCCTGGTAATCTCTAAAGAGTCAATATAGACTATAATCTGTCCTGTGACTCCTCAATGCGAGCTGCCGTTGATTTTGAACCAATAAATGCTCTGCCTATTTTCTGGCTGGAGATTGAGGGTGCTCTATGGCTGTGTACCAGACGGTAGTGTGTGTAGCTCTGCTCCGCCATGGGGCGCCGAAGCTACACACACACCGTGAACCAGGCTAGGTGTTTTGGTAACATAATTACAACCTCATTAGCAATCCATAACGTAAAATGTAACCAATGTATTTTCTTAGAGACTGGCCCAGTATAGAGGGGGGCACACACAGGATTGTCCTAGGGGCGGCCCCAGCTCGACTGGGGAATTGCCCAGAGCAGCACTGTCATGAAATCCCGCTCCTAACAACAACATAATTAACAATCATAATTATCATAATTAACATGTTATTTCCACAATATAACAACACTATTGCAGTCATATTAGCTCTTTTATCAGCAGTTACGAGTGTTTTTTCTTTTTCTTTTTTTCTGCGCTACCACTGTGGGGTGGGGGGTCCATGGTGGGGGTGGGGTGCCGTAGGGGGAGTCGCCCGGGGCACCAGTCATTGTAGGATCACAGGGCCTTCGATTGATCCCAGTCCAGTCCTGCATGGCTCCCTAAGTCTATGGAGATTTCATTAAATAAGACTGCTGCAGGATATTAAATGTCATATCTAGATATTATGTAGCCAAAAGAGATATCATGGTATCATGAGAGCCTGTAGGAGTATAAGCTTTTCATTAACCATGGCCACAGTGAAGGTCATCTCTTACTGATCCAACTTAAAGTGCAGTAGTTGGGTAAGAACCCATTAAAACTGTTCAAGTGTTGGTGTTGAATCTCACACTAAAATCTCAATTCCATTTGGCATTGCTATTGCGTAATGCTTTTTCTATTGGAGGAAAACTTCCATGAACTTCTTTTTGTCTCCAGACATAGACCTTGCCACTGTCTTTTGCTTCGGCTATACGGGCCTGGTCATGAAGAAAGCAATTGCCTTGGGCAAGAAAATGTAAGGAGAGAACCTTACAACGCAAAGTAAATGATAAAGTAATGATATTTCTGATTGGAAATGTCTGCTCTCATAAGACTGAAAAGCAGAGCACTGCAAATTACATGAATAGATCGTCTTTATTATTCAATTAAGGGATTTGTCCTTGTAAGTACCAGTGCTCCACCGCCCCTTTTAATTCAAAAGTCACATCCAGGATCAAACCAAGTCAGGTGTTCAGCTGTCCTTGAGCCTTTGGAAGTAAATCTATCCTAAGATAAATGCCTTGATAAGTGTCTAATTTCTTAGGGCTGTTAAGCTGAAAGCTGTTGCCTGAGTCATTAATCTCAGGACTGAGAGTCAAGAGGAAGATAACTGACAAGGACAACGGGGGAGGTGAAGGTGAAGGGTTAACAACCACAAATGAGAATCATGCAATCAGGCCTATTCAAGTTGCAGCAATTGGCCAGATGTAGCCCGTTTAAAATGTCTAAATGTCATAGCCCTCAGCAGAACAGCCTTGAATATGCCTGGCAACCCTGTAAAGCACAATATGCATCTTGTAAAACACAATGTGTGTGTGTGTGTGTGTGTGTGTGTGTATGTGTGTGCGTGTGCGTGCGTGCGTGTGTGTGTATTTTTGTCTTATTTTACAAGGCCCCCAAAAATGCAATTTTATTATATTCTTTCAATTGTGGATCTGAAGTTGAATAACACCAGAATAGACTACCTATAAAATGTCCATTAATGACAAATAAAAATCTGTGCATAGCCAGCATTGGCATCGTGTGTTGTATATGTCTTTGCGCTCCACTTCCCATTGCCATGGCATATGACAGGATATAAGGCTAACCAGGCAGAAGTAAGGCTAGGCAAGCCAGCCGCGTTTCTGAGGGGAAACGCAACATACATGACATGAAGCAGCATGAATATATAATGCTCCAACAGACCTCAGTGAGAGCGGCAAAGACCAGGGTCGGTTCTAATCAATTTCGTGCCCTAGGCTAGCACCTCGTTGCTTTTTGTGCATTGTACATAGTGTTCAGTGGTGTAGTCTACGTAGAACGCAGGTATACGGAGTATACCCACTTCTAAATTTTAGGGGCTTCAGTAATTGATTGATCCATTATTTAGAATAGCATAAATATATACAGTATACCCACTTCAAAAAATGCTCGAATATACGGTATACCCACTTCAAAAAAGTAGACTACACCGCTGATAGTGTTGTACAGTACATCTGATCGAGCACAGATGATCTAGTACCTACACTACATGCGTAGTGTATACTGACTGCCCATGAATAATCAGTGTCAATGCTTTATTTCGCTTAATGTTCTAATTCTGTAGGACTTGGCGCCCCCCAACACATTTGGAACCCTTGGCGATCGCCTTGTATGCCTATGTCTGGTAAGCAAAGTCTACAGGAACACAGACACCTGGCAGAGGAACATTGAGTGGTTTGCAGACATGTCTGAAAGAAGCTTTAAAAAGTCTGCTCACCAGTTCATTAATGTGATGTTGGCCTTGGGCTTGAAAGTTGGAATGGGATTGGAATGTCACATTGATTAAATGGAATTAATTGGGGCTGTTTATGTGAGGATCTTTTTTGCTTCTTACTTTGATTTGCTTTTCTTTTGCTTTCTTAACCTTGAGTCCTGCATCCAGAGTAGCCTACCAGAATGTGTGTGATTATTACCCAGACCATGAAAAGATGTCTGCCATCACTGATGTACAAACCCCAACTCCGATGAAGTTGGGACGTTTGGTAAACAGTGAATAAAATCAAAATGCTATCATTTTCAAAACATTCAATCTATTCATTAGATGGAGAATAGTGAAAAGACAACATATTAAGTGTTAAAACCGAGAAAAAATATTGTTTTGGGGGACATATGTACTCATTTCTAATTTGATAAATCCAACACGTCTCAAAAGAGTTGGGACGGGGATCAGTGAAATTTAGTAAACATCCAAATAAGATAAAACAACAAAGAAGAACATTTCAAAATGAATTGTACTGACGGACAATATAGGTGTCCAGGTATAAGATCATCACGGAGAGGCTGAGTCACTCAGAATTAAAGATGCAAAGGGAATAATTACCATAGTTATTACATACATTTTTGAATTCCCTTTGATTTACCACGATTGAGTGTATATAAGACATATTTTTGTTAATAAAATCATTGTATAGGTTCATGACATCATGAAATATATATTGGCTGTAGTCTCACTCTAATTCCTGGAGTGCTAGAGCTATTGAAAATTGACCATATTAAGAATGCTTAATGCATGAAAATGACACAGGGGTTTAACATTCTCCTAAGCACCTGAGCTCACTTGAAATAGACCCAGAAGACATGGGAAATTGTCCTTTGCTTACAGAAGTCAGCAGAAGTTGTAGAAGTCCATTCTTTTTGACAATAATAGAGCATTGCACATCCTGTGCTACAGTGAAAATGGACCATCCAACTTGTGTTAGTGCTAGCTTCAAAAGTCAGCCTCCATGATGGCATGCGGATGCAGTAGTGCATTGGTTAAGATGTTCTCACTCATCTGTAGAGTTAAATACAGTGCTGAATGGTATAAATGGGTTTTAAACAGCATGAAAAGGCACTCATGCATTATATTTTGAAGGGAGATCTTCGATTACTGCCACATAGTAAGGTCAAATTGCATTCTCTACTATGTTTTAACAGTTTGGCTCCATCATAAGGACCAGCATGTGATAAAATGGTGGGTTTTTGGTCAAGACCTGTCACACTGTAAGCACTACAGAAAGGAAAACATTGCAAAACATGACAAGGAATACACCCACCATTTAAGCTGGTGAAATCATGTCCAAGATAGGAATTAACACTGTTTTTTATATAAAATCATCTCATCGGTTAATGTATTTAACTGTTAAGTGTTGTCTTTTGTTTTGTTTTTAGTCTTCCTCGACATTTGCTGCCATTTATTGTCCCCGTCCCAACTCTTTTGAGACGTGTTGGATTTCTCAAATTAGAAATGAGTACATATCTCCCCCAAAACAATATTTTTTCTCGGTTTTAACACTTAATATGTTGTCTTTTCACTATTCTCCATCTAATGAATAGATTGAGTGTTTTGAAAATGATAGCATTTTGATTTTATTCACTGTTTACCAAACGTCCCAACTTCATCGGAGTTGGGGTTAGTACAACTCGTATAGGCGCTTCTTTTTGCTGTGTGGTAAAGTAATGACATGTGAACTATAATTCTAAAGAATCAGGCTATGCGTCTTTACAAAGGCTGTGTGATGTTGACTAATCCAAAATTTCAAGCATCTATAATTAAATTGCAGACAAACTTATATTTCAGTTAGTCATGAGTGCAATGAAACTGACAGAAAGTTGTCAGTGCAGGTACAGAGAGTACATAGAAGGCCACAGGAACCCCATACAGCCATACTTCAGACATTCATTGCAAAAAAATAAAAATGAATAAAAATAAAAAGCAAACAATTTAAAAAGCAAAAACAGAAAAAAAGCAGCATAAGTAGAAGGCAACGTTAGGGAAGAATAGATGCGAGGAGAGCTCAGATGAGAGGAGTTGTTATTCATCCATTTTTTATGGCGATGAGAGCACAGGCACCCATCCATGCAAATTGGAGAAAATGAGTTGAGCACCCCACAACGCCTGCCCTGACAGTGTGATCTAAAAGAGGCAACAGACAAAAAGCAAAGAGGGGCCTCTGTCAAACGAAGGAAGTGACAACGTTTGGCTCTCACGTGCTGTAGGTGGCATTGAGACGGGAGAGGGGGCGTAGGGAGAACGAAGTGACTTCACAACAGAACATGGGCCTGAGAGACATGTGGTGCTACTGTAAAGACTAAAGACATTTACAGTAGCGTCTGACTGTTCCTCACTGTCGTGCAGCAACAGTAAACTTTTCAACATTTCAGCTTTCTTCTTTTCTTCCTGGTTGTAAAGCCACAAGGAGGAATTGAGAGTTTCAGCTTTTGTCCGTTCCTCGTGGTATACTCTTGCATTCTCTCTGGATTCATGAGAAGTTTGTATTTATACAGTTATATGGTTACAGGAAAGACTTCCGAGACTTAGCTTTAGTCCGTTCCTCATAGAGCTATGTGACAGAGGACTTGAGAAATATAGCTCTTCATCGTGGTTGCACACTTGCAGCAAAGAATTGAGTTTCCGTTCCTCATATGCAGTTACAGTTGTACAGTTACTGACTTGTCAGGGTACACTTGTTGCTGGTGTACTTGACAGACCTTTTTAATATTTATTTTTCTTCAAATGCTACTATTACCATGTCAGAACGCTATAAAGGACCTTTTAGGAAAAGCACAAAAGCACAACAATACCTCTTAATGTATGTCCTCTACAAGTCTTCTGTTGTCCAGTCTTGCACTTTAAATGTCTGTATGAGCACTGTCTATGTCCATACTGTCTTAAGTCCATGTATAAGTACTGTCTATGTCTATACTGTCTATGTCCTTACCTAGATTTAGTCTATGTCTGTATGGGAAAGCAAGAAATGTAATTTCAAATTCTTTGTATGACCAGTGCATGTAAAGAAATTGACAATAAAACCTACTTGACTTGACTTGACTTGATTTTCTCTGGACTTGAGAGATTTAGCTTGTTTGTCAGGGTTGTAGAGTTACAGTTAAGCCTTAGATACAGTAGTAGCTACATTCTACTGCTCTTGTATTCTCTCTGGACTCGTGAGATTTAACTATTGTGTGTTCTTCAGGGTTGTAACCTTGCTGCAAAGGCCTGAAAGATTCAGCTTTTGTTGGATCTTCACGACTCTAAAGTTACAGCAACTTGCCTTTGTACACACACTCATGAAGGGAGGTCAGCGGAAGGAAAGGCACTATTTTTTTCCTCCTTCAACCTTCATGAAGGATCATTGGACAGACCTCGCGTAGGCTATAAGTGAGGAGTCAAAGGAATTGAAATAAGTTGGATACAAAGATTGGGACATTATAGATTGGAACAACAAAGACTGCACAGAGAAAATGGGGGAGAGAGCCGTAGATGAGAGAGAGAGAGAGAGAGAGAGAGAGAGAGAGAGAGAGAGAGAGAGAGAGAGAGAGGGGAGAGAGGGGAAAGAAAGGGAAAGGGGAGAGGTGAAAGACATAAGAGATCCAAGTGGCAGAGTGCTAATATAATCACAGCTCAGATGGTACGTGTGACTGAACGCCAAGATGAATGTTTTAATAAAAGGGATTGAGATGCTCCCCTCGTCTTTTCTCCTGCGCGAGAAAAGTGAGAATTGATCCCTTTTTATTCATCAGTGAGGCAAATGCGATGTGGATCTTTCTCAAAGAAATGGGAGCGTGTCCTTGCCTGGGGAGAAAGGGGGGGCTCGAGCTGTGAGTTAGTGATGCCCATTGTAATGAAGAGAGCCCTGCATCATTCATGATTATAGCCTGAGAGAGAGAGAGAGAGAGAGAGAGAGAGAGAGAGAGAGAGAGAGAGAGAGAGAGAGAGATAGAGATAGAGAGAGAGATGTGCAGCTGTGTCTCATATCGCACACTTCTGCACTTCGGGCACTATGTTTCTGTGCGTAGGGTGCTCACGCCGAAAATTTCTGTTCAGTGTGCTGAAAGCCCCCGGGTGATGCCCTGTCAATGGCGAAAAAACGCAGTGCTTGAGTGATTTACACTGCACACACTAAAGGCACAGTGCATAGTGCTCAAACCTTTCCACGACACTATGCACTAAAGACCAGTGCATTGTGAGCACTATGCACTACTCGTTAGTGTACTGACACAAGTGATCGATATGAGACACAGAGGGAGAGAGAGAGGAAGGAGAGGAAAAAGGAGGAGAGAGAGAAGAACGGAATGAGTGAAAAAAAGAGAGGACAGAGAGAAAGAGAGTGAAGGGGGGGGGAGAGAGAGAGAGAGAGAGAGAGAGAGAGAGAGATGGATGGAGACAAAGTGATTGGATCTGTCATGGGAGGATCTCAAGGATGGAAACCTTTTGCCTTAATTATGGCATTGTTGTGATACACGCCTGTAGTGTGACTACACAGATTGATTTCCATCTAGTGTTGCATTGTTTTTTTAAAACAATCTTCATTATGATGTTACACACATCATCAATGCAAGATCACTTTCAGACATAATTTTCACACACTTAATGGCCACCACAGAATCCAGATCTTAACCTCATTGCGAATCTTTGGGATGTGTTGGAGAAGGCTTTGCGCCAAATTCAGACTACCATTATTACTAATGCAAGATATTGGTGGAAAATGAATGCAACACTCTGGGAATCAATCATGTGACACAGCAGAACAATTTCACAGCAGATGCATGCCAAAGCTGAAGATGGACGTGTTTTTTTGGTGACAGCTTTTTTTTCACGGTTTAGGTAGTTGATTAGGAATTTCCTATGGCTGATTTCTGGAGAGGTGTTCAGGACCATCAAAGGCAACTGACTTCCCGAATATACAGGGGTTGGACAAAATAACGGACACACCTGTCATTTTAGTGTGGACGCTTCCTCTTGCATCCAGTTAATCCTGTTGGATGTGGTTCATCCTTCTTGGTGGAATGCAGACATTACCTTGGATACCGTGGCTCTTAATACATCACAAAGACTTGCTGTCGCGGTCAAAGATACAACAGTTACATGCGCACCAAGAAACTATGAACTATGATATGTCACCCATAATGTTGCGTGCATTGCAAAATTTTGAACAAAACTGTGCTCTTGCCCTGCTAATTAACCTTCACACTTTACTGGTGCAATGTGCAATTAATGAAGATTGGCCAATATGCTGGTCCACTTGAGCCATGAAACTTCCCACACAAAGGCTAAATCCCATTACACCCCTTAGCCCTGCGCCTTTCCCCTTCCCCTCCGTTTTGCACGTCCACGTGTAGGGGTAGTGGCATCTCGATTCACGTTAAGACAGAGGAGTAGGGGTACCGCAAAGGGCTTTCCACCCCTCAAAACCAAAGAGGCTTGAGACAAGAGGGCTTACTCACGTCATAACAGCGTAGTACGAAATGATGGCGAGGGGAGTACGGAAATGTTATTCACTGTGGAACAGGTCATAGGACAGCGTGAATGTCTGTCAGCTGTCCTTAATTACCCCCAGCAATTACTGCTGACCAACAGCTGCCGTTAATTGGCCACAAATTATCCATCATGGTGTCGCCCCCACTGACCATGTGCAAGGGAGTACGAAAATTGTATCCATCGCACCCACTGACCAATGACCATGCGCAAGGGAGTTAATTTTCCATCCACTCGTGTCCTCAGGCAACGCCCCCGTACTACACCGTGGCCAATGCATTTCCCCCCAAGAGATTGTTCTTCTGTTGAGTTTCTTTGCTCAAAACCGACACCACACTCCAGACGGAGGGCTACGACAAATTTCCCTGAATGCGTTGCGAATGACTTAAAAAAATTGGTGGCAAGCCGCGGCATCCACACCAGCACACAAGTTTAAGTATGTTCGCCGCAATTCACGTTTTTAAAGCGGAATTAATCATTGCCCCAATGTGTCATGGTCATTGTCTCCGTGAAACGCACATGAAAAAAATCGCTATTAACTCCAACCTAATGCATGGAATTAGTGACAGCTGTGAGTGTCATTCCGTGGTATTTGAAGGGGTGTCTCAATTCCTAGGGGTTGCGTTTCAAGCCCTACACCTCGCGGCTTCGTTTGAAAGCACGAGGGGCAAGAGGAAGGCGTAGGGGTGGGGGTAGAGATTAGTAATGGGAAAGGCCCTAAAATGACAGGTGTTTCCGTTATTTTGTACAACCCCTGTAGTTTGTGACATACTTTTATTGCATGCTTCATGCTTCAGCTCCACAATGGGCCAGTGGGACACATAAACATAAATTCCTACACTTCACCCGGTACAGATGAGCACCTGAGTAATATTACCCTGCAAAGTCTCCTGAGCGCTTTAAGCCCTTTAGTGTCTAAACATAAATTCCTGTTTCTTTTATATAGATATTTTTATGGGCTTTTTGCCTTTATTGCAGATAGGACAGTGGAGAGTGACAAAAAGTGAATGTGGAGAGAGATGGGGTAGGGTTGGGAAATGACCCCGTCTGAATTCGAACCGGGGTCCCCATATGCAAGCTCAAATGTGCCACAGCGCCCTCCAAACCACAGCCTGTTTCAATGACGTCTCTGTGGAAGAGCAGTAGCCTGCTGTGGGACATGAGACACATTAACAGAGGTAGTGTTTATGGAAGTACTGCCACTGTATTCCCATTGCCATAGCCAAAAGGACCTCATGCACGATAATGGGATCCTGATGTTTATATAGTAACAACAATGGCTATTTCCAGTGTTATCTTTTGCTGGTCATGCACGTTTGCCAGTTATTCATGTTCCCACGTTACATAACTTTCCTGACAGCAGTTGTGTGGTATTTCCAGTATATGGATGCAGGGGCGGATCTAGCCATTTTGGGGCCCTAGGCGAAATATCAACACGGGGCCCAATAAAATACATTATATATAGACATACAACTCAGTGTTTTGATGCTATTTTAGTATTTTGAGTCATATATATCTCCAATTACTTTGCATAAGTGACAAAGCCTATACTTTTGTGTGTTTACTGCAACTGGTGTGACAGTTGGGACCCCTATGGCGGACAGATTTGGTCGGGGCCCTAGGCACTTGCCTAGGTTTGCCTAATGGAAAGTCCGCCTCTGTATGGATGTGCAGTGTTGAGCAAGGTACACTCTAAAACATTGCAGTTACAAGTAGTTAAACATAAAAAAGCAAGTTGCCCTGCTGCCTTAAGTTTGTAAGTTAACTCAACTTGAGAAAGCCTCGAATTGAGTTTAGCCTTGAGTTCAATTAACTTACAGCAGCAGGGAAATTGACCTGTTTACGTTTAAAGGATAACTTCTGCCAATTTCTATATGCCGTGGTATTGCTCACGCTACCCTTGACTTGTCAGTACCCGGTGATGCTGCATTTTTCGTCCTTTCAAAGATCTGAGCTATTCTAATGGGGACAGACTTTGTTTACATTAAAACCTCTCTTAACATAAGCCTACTTTTAATATTATCCCAAAAGGTACTGCTATTTGCCAGTTGTCTGCTGATAACCTGCATAACCTTCTGGATGTTATTGGGAATAAATCAATATGTTTTTTTTATGTAAACATATGCCTGTTCCCATTACAATGAGGATCTCGGAAAAGGCTGAAGAAAAAAAAATCTCAGATACTGACAAGTATAGGGTATGTGAGCATTGCAACTGCATATCGAAATTGGCAGAAGTTATCCTTTAACTTGTTTCCAATGTTTTACAGTGTAAAATATGTGAAGCAAAACTACTTGTGTAGGTTGCTAAAAAAATGAAAATGTAAAAATGATACCACTAAAATAAGCTGGCAGCTGTGTGGAAGTGTGCTTGTGTCTTATACAGTGTATGTCTCTGTCAGAAGTGTGCGCGAGAAGGGAGGGGGGCAGTCAAGGACAGAAAAATATGCAAGCTACTTGAGTGACAGTGACAGTGAAAACTTTTTGACATTGGCATTGAGAACAGTTTTTACCATTCATTTGTCAATAGCAACTGCTGCAGTGATTGCCTCTGCATCATCACCAGTCATGGTACACCCTATTCAGGTCCCCCATTCAAAAACGGTCGTCAACCCTCTAATGCGCTTAAGTGCAAAATTAGTTCAGTGTGGCCATGATCTTCATGAAGTTAAAAAAGTCTTTGTCTCCAGTGTAGTGAAGTATGAAGTACCATAGCTGTGAATCCATGTGCTGTGTGTGCGCGTGCGCATACGTGTGCGTGTGCATGCATGTGTGTGTGCATGAGGGGAGGGGGCTGGCGAGAGAAAGGGACAGAGAGATAGGTCGCCAATGATTTAGTTGTTTGAGTAAAAACAATTTGTTACATTTGCAGTGTCAATTATATAGGCTAGTCTGCATTACCCATGACCATGATCTTCATGAAGTCTTTTTACACAGTATGTACATATTGTATTCTAAAGATTTTTTTTGTCTTTTTGACTTTATTTATGACAGTACAGTGACGATTGGACAGGAAGCGAGTGGGGAGAGAGAGACTGGGAAGGGCTGGCAAAGGACCCGGGCCGGGAATCAAACCCGGGAATCACACTATGCAACATAGTAGTAGACGAGTGCCCTACTGTTTGGCCACGGTAAGGCCGTACATATTTTATTCTATGACCTCAGTCAGTGAAGGGCTGATGTTGAGCATGTGCTCGTTTCGTGGCTCATCGTGTCGAGGCTGTAACCTGAATGGCACGCTGCCTTAATTGACTACTTGTGGTCTGACGTGTGCTGCTGCACGCTATTTTCTTTGCTTTTGTGGTGCTTTGTAGTGTCCTTGAGCTGGGAATGTGAGAGCTGTGACGTTGATGGAAATGAACAACACAACCGACGACCGGAGAGATAGACGAGTTGAATAAGGAGAGGCCAAACATACAATAATTAAGAAGTGAAGATCCATCAGTGACAACTAAAACCTTTCCACACATCATTGTACATTTTTTTGCATTAGTTTTTTTTTTTAATTTACTCTTTAAGTATATCTATAGTCATCACAGTCATGGGTGAGCGGTTAGGGCGTCAGACTTGCATCCCAGAGGTTGCCGGTTCGACTCCCGACCCGCCAGGTTGGTGGGGGGAGTAATCAACCAGTGCTCTCCCCCATCCTCCTCCATGACTGAGGTACCCTGAGCATGGTACCGTCCCACCGCACTGCTCCCCATGGGGCGCCACTGAGGGCTGCCCCCTTGCACGGGTGAGGCATAAATGCAATTTCGTTGTGTGCAGTGTGCAGTGTTCACTTGTGTGCTGTGTCACAATGACAATGGGAGTTGGAGTTTCCCAATGGGCTTTCACTTTCATCACACTTACTTTGTCTTTGAGAAATTCTGTTTTAGGTCTATATAGCCTATTATATTATAGCCCATTGTGTTATATTATAGCCTTTTATATTAGGTCATCTCTTTTCACTGTTGTGTTGGCTTTCCTTTACGTTTTTTTTGTTTGTTTATTTTTATTTTAAGATGAAGCACTGCAGTGTTATATGTATTTTCTTTTTAGCAGTATTGTTTATGTGGGTAGAACAGAGTTAATGGGTGTGCGTGAATAGGCTTCGTGATTTCACTGAGGAAGGTCTTTTATTATGTAACGTTCATTAGGGGAAGGCAAGTCTCCCTCCGTTTCCCTCCATATCTCCATTTCCCTGCATCCCTCCGTTCCCGCCTTCTGTTTCTCTCGGTCTCTCTCTCCGTCTTTGTCTCCCTCCGCTCCACCTCCCTTTATCTGTCCACCTCCCTCATTCGCTCTCTCATTCTATCCCCCTCTTCTCTATCTCCACCTCCATACTGTTTCTCCCGCTCCCTCTGTCTTTCTTTCTCATTCCCTCTCTATCTCTCTCCCCTTTTTCACTCTCATTTGTTGTGTCTCTCTTATTTACTGTCCTGTCTCTTTCCATCTATCTCTCCAACATACAGTGTGTTGGTGTCTCTCTCCCTCTCTCCATCGGTTTCTCTCTCTCTCTCTCTCTCTCTCTCTCTCTCTCTCTCTCTCTCTCTCTCTCACCCTCTCTCTATGTGCCCCCCTCATTGTCTCTGTATCTGTATGGTGAGTCATAGGGCTGGGAATCGATCCAAATTTCCTGGATCGATTCGATTCCGATCCAGAAGGCTACGATCCGATTCGATCCACGATCCGATCCGATTCGATTCGATATCGATCTTTTGTATTGCTAGGCTTTCACTTTAACCCATTTATGCCTAGAATTCTAAGACCGGTTATAAAAACCTAAATTATCTCAGCCTTTGATGCACAAACATGAAATACCTTGGTATGTGAGAAATAAGTGGGAAACTGTGGAAGAGAGCTACAGGATGTGGATTAGTAAATAGCGCCTATAATGATCGGCAAAAGATCGATCCACAAAGTTGTGAATCGATATCGCCCTTTTCGAACGTGAATCGATATTGGATCGCGATTCGATCTTTTGAACCCAGCCCTAGTGAGTCAGGCATGGGGAATCGAATCATTGTCTGTGTTTAAATGTCAAAGCCCTCAGCTGAACAGCCTTATATATGCCTGGCAACCCTGTAAAGCACAATATGCATCTTGTAAAACACAATGTGTGTGTCCCCGTGCCCTGTGTGCGTGTGTGTGCGTACGCGTGTGCGTACGTGCGTACGCATGTGTGTGCGTGTATGCGAGTGTGCGTGCGTGTGTGTGTGTGTGTGCATGTGTGCGTGCGCGCGCGTGTGTGTGTGTGTGTGTGTGTGTGTGTGTGTGTGCGTGTTTGTGTGTGGTGTGTGCGTGCGTGTGTGTGTGTGTGTGTGTGTGCGTGTGTGTGTGTGTGTGTGTGTGTGTGTGTGTGTGTGTGCTTCCATTGCCATCTGCCATCACAGTCATCTGCATGATTGATGGAGAATCCCTCTGTCATCCAGAACAAGGAGAGAGAGAGAGAGAGAGAGAGAGAGAGAGAGAGAGAGAGAGAGAGAGAGAGAGAGAGAGAGAGAGAGAACAGAGGAAGTATGGCGGGCAGGAAGGAAGAATGAAAGGCATTATTACAGTACACTAGTGGCTGATGTAATTCTCCCCCTGTCAGCCCTCAGTACGGTAATTAACTCAACACACAACCGTGCCCCCTGTTCACACCATCCATTTATTTACTGTGCCCATAATATCCTACACAGAAAAAAAAGTAGAGTGGAGATATTTCAGCCTAAACGTGGTAACACTGGAAATTTTACTCTGTAGTCATTTTCAGTCCCAATTTATCGTTAATCACTGAGCCATGAAAAAATATGGACCTTTAACCAGAGCCTTTAACCAGAGAGCCTGCACACCTCGAAGGTTTCTTTTTTAGCAGGTGCAGCTTTTCAAGGTACTTCAGTCTAAAAGAAAAAAGAAAAAAAGAAAAAAAGTGGTGAACTGTGAAGAAGCAGTGTCGCGCTCTTCCTTGTGTGAACTGATTTCTCACTGGTGGGACTTCAGATAAGGGAGACAGTCCATCTGAGGGGGTGATCCGAACAGCACACCAGTAAAGGAAAATTGCCAATATCCGCTCACAATTATTGCTCACACAAAGGGGCTTTTATTTTATTTAAGGTGATAACACAACACCGTGACCAACATTGTCTGCAATGGGTGACAACAATCCTGCCCACTGAAGCATTTTGCAATACTGACGTTAAGGATGACTTAAGAATCAGAAGGGTGTTCGATCGAGATTTCAATAATTGCTGTGTTCACCATTATTATTAAATGCATTATGAGTCGGTTTCCTTTAAAAACCTTCTGGTTGCTTTGTTTCAAGCTGTCTTTGTAGGCCAGCAGAGTGGCTTGTGGTCAAACGACAGGGTTTCCCTAGCTAGGCTGTGCAACTAACTTCAGCGTTGCAACTAGTCAGGTCAAGAGTACTTTCTGAGTTCCCGAAAATACGGGAACTCCTCCTACTTTGTCGGTAAGCAAACAACCATAAGCAAACCAAGGGAGGCAGGTCAACCATGCCGTTAGGGAAATGTTAATTGTTATGCTCTTGGTCAGTCTCGAAGAGATTTGAACGTCGATGATAATCAGGCTAGGGTTTCCCAGTCCTTCTCATGCATATCTGTGACGCGAAAATGAGGCGTCTCTGATTGGCTCGCTTCCCCCGCTCTGTTTGTATCTGAGAGCAGCAACCAGTTCGTAGCATTCAGCTGATAGTACTCAACTTGTCTTAAAGGAACAGACCACTGTACTTAAACGATAAATTCATGTTCTTCTTAGAAGTAAGACGAGATGACACGTACCTCTCTGAGCGCTGTGCGACCTCCCAGTCAGCCTGACGCGCAGTCACAACTGTTAGCATTTTGTTGCTAGTTCAGCATGGCCAACGGTAAGTTTCGGGGCTGTAGTTATATGCAACCAAAGTCTTCCACGTTTTTCCTGTTTACATAGGTTATGACCATTGTCATGAAACGAATTTCGGTTGGGCAAATTCAAGTGTAGCTCTTTCTATGCTGTGGAAAGTGTGTATAAAGACAGGCGTAGTAACACCTTCTGCACGCTTCGACAGTGCATTGATACCTTCACTTCTGTTTTTTTTCTTCCCAATTGTATTGACGTAAGTAAGCGGACCGGGGGGAGAAAAAAAATCAGAAGTGAAGGTATTAATTTACCTGATATATGCACAGCAACGCGTTCGAGCACAAAACGTGTCTGCTCACGCGTATCCTGCAGCAAGCGTATCGAGGGCCTGCAATATTCAGTCTTTACTCACATAGCAGTTGTCATGAATTGTAGGCCTATCTCCATGGTTCTCCAACGATTGGACAGACATTGTTGACCAATCTAGTCTGAAGTGTACTTGTCTGGCCTAAAGGGTGGTTTATGCCTCCAGTCCAGCGTCCCTGCGTCGTAATGCAGTGAGACGCGCAGTTAACGTAGTGAAGCCCCCCCCATCACGCAGGTACTCTGGGGCACCTCCCCAAAATTGTGTCTCGACGCAGGGAGCGACGGCGTGAAAGGGCGAAAATAGGTCTCTGATTGGTCCTCTCGACCAGACTGCTCTGTCCTCGAGTCGAGAACAAGCGCTACTTCCTTGTTCTAACCTTCGTCGGTCTACGGACTGTGAGCTCTTCATTAAATAAGTTGCCCGTGCTTTGTTGTTTGATTTATTTACACGAACCAAAGACAACACATGCGCTTGCAAGTTACGACGCTGAAGTTATTTGGACAGTTGAACAGTGGTTCCGAGGTCGAGGAAACATTCCGCTTCGTCCTCGACAAATGAGCCACTTCTTTGTTCCAAACTACCACTGTGGCTGCCAGTGCGATCAAACATGCACGTGACATAAAGATTTAATGTTTCATTTTCATTCTCGTCGAGTCTGTGATGCTAAAAAACAACCGACACGTCTAGTTTACTCTTTGTATTGAAGGCAGTTTCAGCGTGGAATGACATCGCGCAGACCATGCTTCAAAACAGGGCATAAACCAAAATTAACTGCATCATGGCTGCGACAAGCTCACTCTGTGGCACAAGTAGGAAGCATAACCCGCCCTTAAGCCCACAGTGCCTCAGACACATTCCAGGATGAAAAGGATCAGACCCCCCGACAGGTTTCCACGTAAGTAAGTCGTCAAAAGCAAGCATGACCGTGTCAATATATATTTTTTAAACCACCACAGGTGCCTCTGAGTGCCCTGCCGCCTCCCATCCCCCACTGACTCGGGGTCAAGAGGTTGCCATGGAGGTGTAAACATCGGTTGCCGTGGCAGCAGGTCAAAGGACGCACGGTGATGCACCGGTGTGCCTCTGAGCATGCCCAAGCAGAGGGACACATTAATTACAGTATGAGCGATGGCAAGGAGAAGAAGAGACTCCATGGTGCTCGCCAGTGATGGCTGATTAAGCCTGACTGATCCTGTTACAGCAGTACAGACACACACTAGCAGAGAGAGAGAGAGAGAGAGAGAGAGAGAGAGAGAGAGAGAGAGAGAGAGAGATTAGCGTGCTTCATGTTGGAAAGAGATGGAAAGAGACAGGTCTGTCTGGACAACTGTGTGCGCGCGTGCGTGCGTGCATGTGCAAGTGCACGTGCGTGTGCAAATGCAAGTGTGGCCTTCTCCTCTAGCACTGGTTGTTAATTCCCAGAACGTGATGGTTTTATGGCTCTTCCTCTCCAAGCAGCAGGGATGCTGACAGGGCGGCTGACAAAGGGGTCAGTTGTCCCGGGCCCAAGGAGAGAGGTGGCCTCGAATTGGGTCCCCAAAACATTGTATGAATTGAGGGGGGGGGGCTTTCAGATGATTTTGTCCCGGGCCCAGCCAAAGCTGTCAGTGGCCCTGCCAAGCAGCATTCTGTAGCCAGACATAGTAGCCACAGAAGGCAAGAACAGGGGAGCATGAGAAGGGGTGTATGTGTGAAGAGACAGAGACAGAAACAAAAGCAGGGAGATGGATGGGTACACGGAGATGGAGAGAAGTGACATGAAGTATTATGAATGAAGATGGAAATGGCTCATTTGGTTGACCATGCGTATTAATGAACATTTGCATTTGAAAATAGTCTTCATAAAAGTAAATATGCCAGAATTACCACCTTTCATTTGAAGTTCCTCCTAGCACAAACACACTCACACAACAAAGCATACAAACCACTAACCCAAAAATACAATACATTAAAATACAATTCCTAAATTAAAAGAAAATAATGATTAAGAATAGATATTCTCCTGTTTCCAGTATTTACATAATGACATGTGACAGTTGATGGTTGCATCCCTGGTTATCTTGGAGCCACTGTTTTCAGGATACTCTCACATTAACCTAAGTACAGTAGAGTGTTCCATAGTGTATTTTGGTTTTGTTAGTACAATTCATGTGAGACAAGGGGAGCATTCCAATATGCGACCTTGCATCCACTTGTGCTTGTGGCCTCGCCCCGCCTCCTGGCCCCTCCTCCGTGGAGAAAACACTGTCCCAATTGCAAATGAGAAAATGACTTTACAATTGAGCTTTTGCGAGATATTGAAATATCAGTGTATCAGTGTGACATATTACTTACTGGTATGAGGCCCAAGTAAGCACAAGTGGAGGATGCCTGTATGTTACACATTTACATGCATAGCCTATTTCCGTCATATTATGTAAATTTGACGCAGAGTATCGTGCTTGACAAAAATCTGACAGCATTTGATGGATGGCATAATTTCTATACAGAGAAAGACAAGCTGTTCATGAAAGGGAATTTAACTAAAAGAGAATTTACATGCTGACAGCCGGTCTTGTATAGTGTGTGTTTCTCCCTGGCAGGAACAAATTCCCTGTGACAGGGCTCACCTGATTTCACTATAAAGGCACTTGAAATCCGTCCATGAACATCCTTGAACATGAATGTGCAAAGAATCCTATTCGTAATGAATCAATGTGAAGTGAAGTATGAAGTACTGTGTGATGTGAATACATGTACTGTAGTGTGTGTGTGTGTGTGTGTGTGTGTGTGTGTGTGTGTGTGTGTGTGTGTGTGTGTGTGTGTGTGTGTGTGTGTGTGTGTGTGTGTGTGTGTGTGTCCAATTATGAGTGAAGACTGGATGGGAAAGAGGAGATCGAATTTGTAAGTGCAGGAGTGTTTTATCACTTCGTGTCATACATTTTAGGCTAACAAGGTTGTGGGCTGTGGGGTGTGTGCTATTATCTATTGCCATCTGCCATCACGGTGAACTTCATGATGGATGGAGAATCTCTGTCATCCAGAACAAGGAGAGAGAGAGAGAGAGAGAGAGAGAGAGAGAGAGAGAGAGAGAGAGAGAGAGAGAGAGAGAGAGAGAGAGAGAGAACAGAGAGAGAGAACAGAGAGAGAGAACAGGGGAAGAATGGCGGACAGGAAGGAAGAATGAAAGGCATTATTACAGTACACTAGTGGCTGATCTAATGCTCCCCCTGTCAGCCCTCAGTACGGTAATTAACCTGTGTGTGTGTGTGTGTGTGTGTGTGTGTGTGTGTGTGTGTGTGTGTGTGTGTGTGTGTGTGTGTGTGTGTGTGTGTGTGTGTGTGTGTGTCCGGTGTGTGTGTGTCCGGTGTGTGTGTGTGTGTGTGTGTCCGGTGTGTGTGTGTGTGTGCGTGTGTGTGTGTGTGTCCGGTGTGTGTGTGTGTGTGTGTGTGTGTGTGTGTGTTCAGGTTTGCATGTACGTGTATGTATGTGTGTATGTACAGTACGTGTGTGTGTCCTTCTCCCTAACAAGGCTGTGGGCTGTGATGTGTGTGCCTCTGTTTAAGCCTGTATGCAGGAAAGTTGTCCTGGGCCAAGGGCGAGATGGGGGCCCAGAATTGACTCTTCAGTAGTGTACATTGTGAGGGGGGGCCTTCCCGATGACCTTGTCCTGGGCCAGGCCACAGCTGTCAATGGCCCTGCCTGTGTGTTCAGGTCTGGATGTACAGTATGTATGTCTTCGTATGTGTTCTCGTGTCTAACAGGCAGCATATGGTGAGGGTACACACCAGGGTGCTGCGTCACACATGACGAATGGCCCTAATGAGGTGCCTGTGTGTGTGTGTGTGTGTGTGTGTGTGTGTGTGTGTGTGTGTGTGTGTGTGTGTGTGTGTGTGTGTGTGTGTGTGTGTGTGTGTGTGTGTGTGTGTGTGTGTGAGAGAGAGAGAGATAGAGAGAGAGCGAGAGGGTTTTGATTCCAGGCCAGCCGTCATGTTCTCCTCACGCCTCAATGGAGTGCATGCCACAGTCACACACACACACATACACACACACACACACAGTTGCACAGCTTATAGTCACACACAGCGTCCTGACCTGCTCGCAACCCCATTGCTGTGTCAGTGTGCGTGCACACGGGGCGCCAGGGAAAAAGACAAAAAGACAATGAAAGAACAAAAGACACAGTGAGGCAGAGGAGAGAGAGAGAGAGAGAGAGAGAGAGAGAGAGAGAGAGAGAGAGAGAGAGAGAGAGAGAGAGAGAGAGAGAGAGAGAGAGAGAGAGAGACTTTACATGTAGAGTACGTATACAGTAACTTGATCAGACTTGTGCATCACACCAGTTCAATTATTTAATTCACTCAGTTTGATTGTTTTTAATATTGTTTTCTGAGGTCAACAGAGGACCCATCTAAACATAAATATTTAAGTGGATGAAGTTGCTGTATGCCAGTGTACTCAGAGTATATTGAGGAACGTACTGATTTACTGTGCATCAATAACGTTGAGGGCCGGCTCAGGCTGTAATAAATGACAGTTCATCAAACCACAGTGCAAGGCCTTATATTGGTGCTACTCTCTAGTTGTGAGTGCAGAAAAAAATCTCATTGCCCATCTAGTGATGGAAGACATGTAATCAGGCCAGAACACACACAGACACACATGCATGCACGCACACACAAGCACACATGTGCATAGGCGCCGACTTCGGGGGTGCTCCAGGGCCCGGGCACCCACGAGAATCTGTGGGCACCCACGGAAAATATGGGCACCCCATGCGCTCCCATGGCCAATTTCGCGCGCTACAGTAATACCATCAACGAGAAATCTTCTAAATCTTATACGCTTAACTGTAGAGCGTGTCTCAAAATTTGGAAGATTGTCAGAGTTATATACCCATCCTGTTTGAAATACATCACGGTGGGCAGTGAAGTGTAATCCTTTCCATAATACAGGGGCAGCAGAATCTCTACAAGCAAACATTATAATTATAGTATTGTGTTTTAAGTGAAATCCTGACGTTCATTTTAGGCATATTTAGTTAATGTCTGTCAGAGAATGTTTCAAATAGATTGATTTGTGAAGATGCTAAACTGTGTAAAGCATGATGGGTAGACGGGTCGAGAGAATTCGAGACCTCTTCCGGCTGCCTGGGTTGGTTCCAGAACAATGATCCATCCATTCTGGCAGATTAAACATATTGCTTTATTTTCTGTTGTTTTTAATTGTTTGTCGATATAAAAATGTTAACAGTCAGGGGATAAACATGTCATCTTGTATGCCTACTGTAAGCTATTTCACGCCAATCGTTTTTTGTCCTCTGCGGTTGCTCTTGTACACAATCAGTAACCATAGAAACATGTTTGGATTGACCGTATGGCATACAGGGCTTTTGCCCAATGGACTGTTGATGAGTCGTGCTGCTAAAGCAGACCTCTTCGAGATAGCAGATATTGATAAAGCTCGTTGTCTGTTAGGGTAAAAAAAAAAACCTCATAGATAACTAAAATTCCGTTGAAGGCTTCCTTCTCGCTCTAAATATCTGTTGGAGTCTTGACTAAAAATGCCCGGTTGGAGTTTTCAGAACAGTGCAGTGTCTATGCAGACGGTTCCGAAGTTGAAGTAGTTCTATCACAGAGTCAGACTACGCGTGAAGCTGTATAATTATGTTGCTCATTATTTCACACGTTATGGAAGTTATCGACGGATCTAAGCCTACTTGTCACTACAAGCTAGGACTTCTTACATACAAAGGATAGCAGTTGGAAAGTTTAGCCCACTACAAAATGGTAAGTCACTGTCATCCTGCCATGGCCGTAGCCAGCAAGTTGGGTTAACCGAGGTCCAAAACGAATTTTTTTGATTTTTAAAAATATATTTGTTAAAAAAGTAAATTTTTTATAGGCCTACATGTTTATGTATAATACATATATTTATATGCATCCATGGTGTTTTGTTTTAATCTCTTGGACATGTTTGCCCTGCTCTCTGTGACTCGTTTTCTGTGGAATGGGTATATCAAAATTAACATGAAACTTTAAACACATTCATATCTAAAGGTCCCTCCAATTTAAACCCATAGCCTAATCCAGTGTTTCTCAACCAGGGTACTGCACCCTGGGGTGCCACGGAAACGTGGCTGATAAATAAATGATAGCCTATAATACATATTTGTCTGAATTTAAAAATGAATAGCCTACTTAGTCTGGAATCTTTCATCTGCCATTTACGCACAATATTAGGTCGCAGAAAGCTGCAACTTCAAACGTAGGCTAGCCTAGGTTGTGTGATGTCTCCAAATGTGTTAGGCTAGTCTACTATCGGATGCGATGCCCTGTTACGGCTTGTTAGTTTGGGGTGCCTTCATTTTTTTAATGAATTCAAGGGGTGCCTCGCATAAAAAAGTTGAGAAACACTGACCTAATACAATAAAGTCAATATGATTATTAATCTACCATCTTAAAGTAGGCTATGGGCATAGGCTAATGACAAAGTGGCCAAATGAGTCAAAATATCCGTTGAAGTCGGTAGACAGTCCCACGAGCTACACGAATATGTTTCTTCATTTGGATACTATTTTAACGGTAGTACAGCAAAAACAAAAAAAACAGTAGCCTATTTTCACTTACCAAATGATTTCTTGAAGTTGACATAGGCAACAAGTTAGGACTGTGGCGTGGTTGTTGTGGAGCCTGCTGCCTGTTATATGCCTATGTAAAACTAACGTCTTGTCAGCTGAACATTCTTTTCCTCGCATCGCCTGCACGCTTGTTATTATTATTATTTTTTTAGTAGTATTTCTGTACACGCAAAAGCGAAAGACGAAAGTCTATCAACACAGGCAATAATAACCCCTCCAATTTACAATCAAATTATTTTGATCTGACAGCCTGCTTTTAGCTGAGCTTAAGTTTGAATGTTTATTGGTTATTTTATGCAGCTGATGGCGTCAGTCGGTCTTTTTTTCCACTAGCCTATCTAAAACCAAATGACGGCTTATGACAGATAGTGACTTAGTTATCAAATGCCAACGTTGTCAAAGACGATAGCCTACTCATAACTCCTTATGCATATGCCTATGCTACTGTTTTAAAACTGTGCATCCATGTTGGCGACCTGTGTCTCAAGCAAGCTTGTTTGATGTCTGAATTGCGTTCTCTTCCACGACTCGCACCACGCGCGCAAGGCGCGCTTGTTCATTGCATGGGAAAAATATAAGCCTAGTAGTGCAAACAGAGGACACCAGAACATCTTCAGATGAGGACATTTTACTGTGATTGACTCTGAAGAAGTTGTGACAACTCGAAACGTTAATCTTGTCACTTGACCAAATAAGCAGGTAAAAATCCACATCTGAAGACGCTCTGGTGACTTCCTTTTATGTCCTTTTCTGTCGCTTATTACAGACCTTCCGATTTACAAGTAGTAAATAATGACTCAGTTAAAACGGTTTCACAAAGTTGTTAAAGACATCCACCTATTGGGCCACTGATTTAAAACGCTTGGCTTTATAGGAAACGTCTCAAGCGCCCAAGCGCAGCGTGGGCAGGCTTAATGGCAACGTTCCTGATGGTGCGTTACTGTGTAGGCTGCTATCTCTCTATTAATGAATCACTTGCACAAACAGAACACAAAGGCAAAATAGAACTCATAGACCACTAATCACTATTTGCAAAGCACGTTTCACAGAGGTTTTGAGTTTTGTGTGTTTGATTCATTTGGGCATATTTGGCGTTAAAAAAAAAAAATCTCGGACGAAATGAGCGAGGTCCGGACCTCGGTAACCTCAAATGTAACTACGGCCATGCATCCTGCTAATCCCATGTGTAGCACCGCCGTGTGCTGTTTATTTGATATTTCTCTATGCTCTATGGGTCTTTAGTGATGGTATGACCAAGTTGAGCCTTTGCATATCCATGCTTGTTGTGCGCTGTTGGATGGTTTTGCCATTGTAGGCTATATGCGGCTCTGGCTGCTAACATTGTTGGGTTTAGTTGTGACTGAGTAGCCTGGTTTGAACATAGCTAGCATGAAGTGCGTGGTATGAACGCTGTGTTGCAAGTGACTGAACGCCAGTCTGAATTCACTGTGGGCACTCGCGTTGCTGCTGCTGTTATTGTTTTCAATTGAGATCCTCTTTGGACGTCTGTATTAGGCTACTGCACAATGCTGCTATGCTTCATAAAAATGTATTTGAAGACATACAACTTTCACATGCATGGTTTCATTTTAGTAACTGACTGCATAGTGACTGCAGATTTAGCTTTAGTGGCATGCTCAAGGAAAATCTTGATCTTCTAGCTTCACAGCTGTGTGTAGCCTATATTCATTTTAAACACGGTCACCTTTAGTCATAATGCCGTCTAGAAAAAGGCACCGGCAAACGTGATCTGGGCTTTGCGTTTAATTTATAGGCCCTTCACCATGTAAAGCAATTCCATTTTCAATCTCAATTCAAATATAGGCGATTTTATTGTAAAATAGCCTATTGATTTGACAACCACAACGAAAATAAATAAGCTTAGAATACATTTATTATGTAGCCTACTCATTCAAATAAAGTCACCAACTCATGAACCGGTTATGTTGTTGGAAAGCAAGGCATGGCAAACAAACTGGACTTTCTGTGGGTCGCGACCCCCAGTTGGGAACCGTGAGCACCCACGGGACAAAACAAAAGTCGGCGCCTATGCACATGTGTGTACATACCATACACACACATGTGTGCCGTGGACGCACACACACACACACACACACAGATACGCGCGCGCGCGTGCACGCACACACACACACATGGACACACAAACATACACAGAGGCACGCACGCACGCACGTGCACGCGCGCACACACACACACACACACACACACACACACACACACACACACACACACACACACACACAGGCACTCACACACACACATACACACAGGCACGCACACACAAGTAATAACATAGATGTCTCAGTCTCCTTCACCTAGTACTTCTTAGGCCTTTATTTTCCTCATATTTGACCAATAGTAATACTCTCCAGGGGCCACAGGGGCTTCTTTAATCCTAGTATTGTGGTGATGTTACACTCACTCAGCGCCATAAGGACTCACACTCACCCACCCACCTATGGGGCTTAAGGGGGCTATGACACACACACACACACACGCACACAGACACACAGACACACAGACACACAGACGCACACACACACACACACAGACACACGCACGCACACGCACGCACACACACGCACACGCACACGCACACGCGTACACACACGCACACACAGAGACAGACGCGCGCGCGCCCGCGCGCACACACACACACACACACACACACACAGAGAGAGACAGTAAGAGAGCGAGCGAGAGAGAAAGTGGCACAAAAAGGCACAAATCAGTAATCTGTGTCCCCTGTTGGCGGCGGTGGTGCCAAGCAGTCACAAACACCTCCATGCACTACCACCACCCCCAGGCGTAGCATTTAGATCGTTGGGGGGGGGTGAAGATTAGCTAGGTCCACAGTGATTGGCGGAGGAGATGTCCTATTAGGAGATGACCCCATGTTGTGTACCTGACATTCATTCAGCACAGAGGAAGCTAGCAGACCGAGCTGTGCCCCTATCCCCGCTTTCTTCCGTGCCTTGGGGAGACCATTTAGTTCCAAACGATGCACATTAAAAAGCCATGCCGAGATCGAGTCAAATATGTCCATTCCTCCAGCATTCACTGGCTTATTTTCTGGCCTTGAAGGCATCTGAGAGAGAAGAGAGTTTGACAGAGATAAGAGATACATGTATCAACAGACAGAGAGAGAGAGAGAGAATGAGAGAGAGGGAGAAGGATGGAGACCGAGACAGAGAAAGAGCAAGAGCAAGACATAAGGTGAAAGACAGGGTGCGAGAATAACACCATGAGAAGATGCGCACTCGGAGAGCTTGACACACAGAGGCCTATTATTGCCTACACTTTTAGACACAGTCACTCAAGCAGACACAAGCCAAACTCACTTTAGGGATGTCAGCAGGTCAGCCCTCAGACCTGCAGACCATCAGTAATGATTGTGTACAGACACGCTGTCATTCATGGCCATTGAAGGAAACCTTTTAGTCTGAAGCCCTCCCAATGTCACCAAAGATACGTAAGCCTTACTAAAGCTGCATCTGTGTGTGTGTGTGAGAGAGAGAGAGAGAGAGAGAGAGAGAGAGAGAGAGAGAGAGAGAGAGAGAGAGAGAGAGAGAGAGAGAGAGAGAGAGAGAGAGAGAGAGACATTGACATGCTTAATGTTGGAGGATACTCCTCTGCAACAGTATTTCTCACTATTTCTGTGTGTGTGTGTGTGTGTGTGCGTGTGCGTCTGCGCGTGCGTGCGTGCGTGCGTGCGTGCGTGCGCAGGCCAAAGCCATTGAAAAGCCCCCCCACTAAATACATTTCATTTCATGGGGACCCAATTTTGGGCTCCTCTCTCTCTGCCAGCTACCCTGTGTGTGAGTGTGTGTGTGTGTGTGTCTGTGTGTGTGTGTGTGTGTGTGTGTGTGTGTGTGTGTGTGTGTGTGTGTGTGTGTGTGTGTGTGTGTGTGTGTGTGTGTGCGTGTGCGTGTGCGCGTCTGCTCTCACAAAGTTGCTGGACTGTGGCGGTACTTCAGAGGGAAGTCAGTGCAGAGATGAAATGCCTGGAGAAGCGGCCCATCTGTTGGCCACACAGGCATGCCTCTCAGGGGACAAAAGAGCTGATTATGTGCTGTGGATGTGCAGGGAAGTCGATAGGGGGGAGGTTGGTGTGTGGGTGGGGGGGTTGATGAGAAGGGTCCTGGCCCATAGAGGGCCCAGAATTGGTTCCACATTACAATGCATGTATGGAGTTGGAGCTTTCGGGTGACTTTGTCCTGGGCCCTGCAAAACTGTAAGTGGCCCTAAGCATGTGTGGTATGTGAGTATGTGCGTGTAGGTAAGCGTACGTGTGTGCATGTGCGTATGCATGTGCATCTGTGTGTTGGGAGAGGAACAAGAGTCAGGAGAAAGTGTGCGTGAGTGTCTCTGAGTCTGTGTCATTGCCAGTACTTTCAGGAGACTTTGTTATTTTATCGTACATAGGCCAACGTAATTATGATTCATGATCGTGTAACTCGAAAAATACTTCATGACTTTTGGTCATACTCATTCAACTGTCTTGTCGTACCGTGTCGACAACTGTGCAATGCGCTGTACAATTAAGATCTTTAAGATGCCAATGCCGGTTCCTCTCTCTTTTTGGGAATCTTATTCAGCCATTTTTAATTGGCATATAATTACACATAATTAGACATGTAGAAAATTAAAGTGATAGGTGCACCTACAGTACATGAATTACGGCTTTCGCTGAAGCGTGAAAGATTTAAGCGTGATGTGAAGCTAATTGCTGTTTCTTTGGTAATTCAGATATACAGTGTCTGTATGTCTTCAAAGAGGAAACAGTTCACAGGATGTCATTTTTGCCATTACAGAGGAAGAACATTTCCCTTAGGCTTTAAACGACAAGTGCACAATTTTAAGCATTAAATGAGCACTCCTGCCAATTTCACTATGCTGTTGCATTGCTCACGCTACCATTGACTTGTCAGTACCCGGTGATTCTGCATTTTTTGGCTCAGCCCTTTCCGCGATATGAGCTATTCTAATGGGGGCACCTTTTGTTTACATTTTTAAATATCTTAACATAGGCCTACTCCAAATATTTTCCCGAAAGGTATCGCTGTTTGCTAGTTGTCTGCGGATGTTACATAACCTTTTGGATGTTTTCGGAAATGTAAACAAACACCTGCCCCCATTACAATGATCAGGATCTCAGAAAAGGCTGAAGAAGAAGAAAAAAAGGTACTGACAATCCATGGTAGTGTGATTAGGGATATTCCCACAGTAGCAAACTAATTTTTAAATATAACTTTTAGACTTTTTACAGTAATCTTTCTTTGGCCCCTTGCAGCCAAGGACAGATTACAGCACAGGCCTACTGGGCCCATATCCTGATTATCATCGACTTTCAAATCTCTTTGAGACTTGGTCTGACCAAGAGCATAACAATTAACATTTCCCAAACAGCATTTACCAAATGGCCTCCATTGGTTTGCTAATGATTGTTTGCCTCCCAATACGGGAGTAGTTCCCGTATTTGGGGGAACTCAGAAAGTACTTGCATTGACTCTTGACCTGACTGGTAGCAACACTGAAGCTGTTGCGTCACTAGGAGGGCACGGCCTGGCTAGTGGGCCCAGGCCCAGGGGGCCAAGAGTCAAGGGGGCCCTGAAGCCCAAGCCTCTACATTTCCATTCTCTGATCGCATTAAAATCACATTTTAACAAATTAATTTTCACATTCTTAACAACATAGACTCTCACGTCTGGCCTAAAACCCTGAGTGTTTTTTTTGTTTTTTTTTTACAATAGCAGCACCATCTGAGGGGGGGGGCTTTCTTTTTGCCTGGCCCAGGTGCCCATGGACCCATAATCCATCCCTGCTTGCAGCCAGGCAAACCAGACTATAACATCAAATGTACATTCTGGGCTTGCACCATGGGCAAAGTCACCGCGCTAAGCCCATCCTAACGACTCACTTCACATACTGTATTCCAAACTAGGCAGAGCGTTGTAATTCGAGCCAGTATCCCATATACTGCAAGGCTAGACCAACCAAAAACAAATTCATTCCTAAACTCCTGCAGCAAATTCGACCTGCCTTCATTCATTGTAATGCCAATACATTTTTAATGTAGGCCTACTATATGTATGTCGCCTGTACCCTGTTACTTATTAAATGTATCCTGTTGTCTATTTCCCATTTTGAAAGTCGCTTTGAGTAAATCCAATATTGGCCTAATATAATCTACTATAATGCAAATGCACAGGGCATTTTAAAACATGAATTTGTATACTCTGAAGTTAAAGCTACAGACTGTGAATACTGAAGGAGGGAGGGAGGGAGAGCCTGTGGGATGAGAGAGAGAGAGAGAGAGAGAGAGAAACAGAGAGAGAGAAACAGAGAGAGAGAGAGAGAGAGAGAGAGAGAGAGAGAGAGAGAGAGAGAGAGAGAGAGAGAGAGAGACGCGGATGGGAGAGACAGAGAAATGGAGTGACAAGAGACAGAGAAAGTGAATGACATTTACTGCATCTTTGAGGGCATAACAGCAAGATATGGCCATAAATTTACATACATGAATTGCCATATTATTCTAACATTTTGCCTGTCATCTTAGAGGCCAGGGGTCAATCAGATAGACATGCCATATCTCATGTGTGCCTCCTCTAGTCTTTAAATGTGGCAATGATGGGAGTGCTGCTTAGCTTCTAAAGTAAAATAAATGACTTTGGCTGCGCGTAAAATAGGACTGCAAATTTAAAATGGAGAAAAACCACACTCACCTGCACCAGTCTTTCACACTCAAGCACAGAAATGCCAAGAGCCCCTGTTTCTCTGTAGACACACAGAGCTATCTGTGGTGGGAAAGTCTGTTCAGTCAACGCTTGGAGAGTCAAATATAACATTCATAGTGTTGTTGATCACTCCAAGTGTTGAATGAACTCAGAACATTTTGCTGTGTAATAGTGGCGCAATGACCAATACCATGGGATTGGAGTAAATTGAGTTCTGTCAAAGGGCAAAAAGAGAGAGCAGTAATGGGGACCGAGTGAGCAAGGCCTACACTCAGCCTAATGGCATTTTTTAGAGGTCGCCCTCTGCAAAGACTGGATGAGGAGAAGATGTTCCTGTTAATTGCTGTGTGGTTTTCCTTTTGAATGTGTTAACATTGATGCGTCGTCGCGTTATGGAAGGGAACTTCACAGTCCTCATTATTTCTCATGAGCAACCCAGTTGGCTAAGCTTGTTATTTTGTGGGTGCTCTGTATATTTGATATACATTTTTTACGCCTGAACACCAGAGAAGAGCGATCTAAGAGAGAGAGAGAGAGAGAGGGCGTGTGTGTGTGTGTGTGTGTGTGTGTGTGTGTGTGTGTGTGTGTGTGTGTGTGTGTGTGTGTGTGTGTGTGGGCGACGTCTCTCTCTATATATGTTTATGCGTGTCCAAGACAAGAGCGACCTAGAAGAATGCATGAGAGATGAACGGACACGGGGGATGGAGATAGAGAGGATGGATGAGAAGGTGAGGATGACTGACATTGGGAGGGACAAATAATATCATTATTCTTATGGGCTTGCAATGCAGGCTGTGTGTGTCTCCCGTTCTGACGTGGTGGTAGCCTACTGTATTTTTCTGTCTGAAGAATCTAAGAACTTGCCAAGCTGCACTAGACCCACACTGTTTGCGGAGGACATGCGTCTATGGCAATCAAACAACTGAAATATATTAGTATTTGTTTGTTGCATATGTAAAAATGTCTCTTGGTAGGCAAATAGTGTTTACTGCTCTGTCCTTAGAGGCAATGTTGATGATGAGCAATTATCTCAATGATGTTTGCTTAGAAAGTGCTTGAAGCTAGCTCTGACAACGATTGATTTCTAACATTTGAAGAGCTCCTTTCCAAAATGTTATAAAAGCCCTTTAAATGCGTTTTTTGTGGATCTCTGTTTTTGTCTCTGTATGAGGACTATTAGAGCTGGGTTAATGTTAGCCTATCTGATTTACCAACTAAAAAAACTTGAACTGTACTGATATTACACATTTAATATTGATATAACACAATAAAACTCAATAAATTATTTTTCAAATATTGAAAATTGATATGAAGCATAACGAATAGATCTACTATCTCCAGGTGATAAATACAAAATATGAACCTTTAGCCTACCAGTCATTGTCAGTCACATGGGAAAACTCACCAGCCACTCAACAATAAATGAGTGTTTATTTTTAGAGACCAGCAGCGAGCACTTTCATGGTGGACGGATGGCTGAGGACACAGGACCCAGATGTGTTTTCGTTGTTCACTGTAAACAGTACAAGCAATGGAAAACCCATAGGAAAAGGAAACACAGAAACCTACCATGGCTATTCACATGCTACATGTGGAATAAAAGAAATGAGCCACTTCACTTCTATAGTACCCAGTAGGCCTAATGTAATAATAATGTCATAATGTAATAATGTAATAATGTAGAACCATACATGGAATGGATGACATCATTATGTCTTAAAGTTAAATAAAATCTTCACGTTTCTTTTGTTTCAGACATGTAAAAGTTTTTCGAATCGTTGACCTGGCATGTTTCGACGGTGAGATTTCTGTCTTCATCAGAGGGTCACATGGATGCTGAGGCGCGGCGTGCTTTAAAACAGCTGATGTTGTGGAGGTGTGACTTTCCAGTCACTATTGACAGGTTGGTCTGTCACACCTCTTGCTGTTAGAGTTGTGGCCTCAGCATGGTGGTCCAGTTGTGAGATGCTGGACAGCAGGGACAACAGGGACGAGGGGGCATACATGACTTTTACAGAACTTTTACATGTCTGAAGTAAAAGAAACTTAGTAGGCTACACGGAATGTGAATGTGTGCCCTTACTTGAAGAAAAGGAGGAATGGGCCCCTTGCATTGGTAGCCTACAGTATGTGCCATAGTAGAATTGTATAGTAAGTTTTATATACATCTTTTTTTGTGTAGCCTATGGGAAGGTAAACAGCGTGTGATTGGTGGAAAGGCAAACAAACATGATGTGATTGGTGCAGAGGCAGGAGCTGCCCAGATGACCTGCCACCCCATTAGAGCCCTGACAGGAAGACAGGGATATCATTAGCTCATCATCAGCCTCACCCCATCCTTCACACACACACACACACACACACACACACACACACACACACACACACACACACACACACACGCACACTCGCACACTCGCACACTCACACACACGCACACACGCACACACACACACACACACACACACACACACACACACACACACACACACACACACACACACACACACACACAAAGACACACAAAGACACACAATCAGCACAAACTATTTGCTCTCTGCTGTGAGCAGCGAGCGGAAGGGCAATAGCAGTTGCTGCTGTTGTTGTTGTTCACTGGCTCTGATTGCTGCGGCTAGCGCTATCAAGTGCACAACCCAAGCGTGGAGCGCCCCCCAAAAATAACCAACTCCCCCGTGCAGGGGAGAGCAGCTGGCCACGATCTATGGCAATCAGGTAATAGTGAAGTAATAACAACTGAACTGTAAAGATCTGACATGTATTGGTGTTAGTTACTTTCTTCAGTGGAACTGGCATTGGCACCCCCTTGCAGGGAGTAGAGCGGGCTGAACTGCAAAGACCTGACATGTGTCCCTGCTAGTTACTTGAGCTGCTCAATCAGCTCTAATGAAATAATAACAACTGAAGTGTGAAGAGCTGACATGAATGTTCTTTGTTCCGAGGCAGTGGCATTGCCCTCCTTCCTTTAGAACTGTAGACCAGATGTGTGATGTTTGAGTCTCTCAGAGGTGAGCATGAAAGCTCATTTCAAGAAATTGGACCATGTATCACTTCAAACCCTGTGTGTGTGTGTGTGTGTGTGTGTGTGTGTGTGTGTGTGTGTGTGTGTGTGTGTGTGTGTGTGTGTGTGTGTGTGTGTGTGTCCGTCCGCCGCCCGTCTGCTGGGTGATAGGGTTGAACGTGTGTGAGTGTGTGTGTGTGTATGAGAGAGAGAGAGAGAGAGAGAGAGAGAGAGAGAGAGAGAGAGAGAGAGAGAGAGAGAGAGAGAGAGAGAGAGAGTGGAGTGAAGGTGTGCCAATGCTACATATCACACTCACACCTCTGCAGACGTGGGACTTGAAAGCCTGTGGTGAGATAGGGCCAGCACGCCAGGAGCAGAGACCAGGAGAAGATGACACATGTGTCAGACAGTGTAACAAGAAAAGTCTACTGGGAGATGGGAAAATGGCAAAAATGATGATCAGGACTGTGTGGATGTGAACATGTGAACAGAGGAAGTCAAGACTCACGAGGGACCGTGAACAGGGGAGGAAATGAGTAAGGGGGTTGAAAGTGAGAGAGAAAGAGAGAGATAGAGAGACAAATGAGATAGAGAGAAAAATGATAAGACCCTCCAAAATTGTACAAAATTGTAATGACCAAGTTTTAATCTGCTACTTAAAGGGGGGCTTAATACAGTTAAAATCGTTGGCTGGAGTTTATAAAGGTGGTTAAGTGTCTTATTTTTCATATAAGCCGTTGTCTTGCTTTAAGACAAGTTAAAAGAGGGAATATGTCGCTAAGCTAGTGAAAGTCAATGGATCTGTGTAGCATTGTAGCATGTTTTACTGTAAGTTTTGTGTTACATTGTAGTACAGTTTACTGTAAGTACGGCCTATATACAAGTCAAGTCAAGTCAATTTTATTTTTTATAGCGCATTTCATACACAGGTGCAACTCAATGTGCTTCACAAAAAAAACAAAATGCAAAAAGAAAAAAGACAATTAAGTCAAAGAACATCTAAAAACACCAAGATTAAAAACACATGGTAAGAAGAAAACATAAAAAGAACAATATTTTTAAAAAATGTGTTTAAAAACATTGAGATAAAAACATATGGTAAGAAACAAACATAGAAATAAAAATGATATAAAATGCAAGCTAGTTAAAAGCATCTGAAAACAGCTTTGTTTTGAGTCTAGATTTAAAGCTATTAATACTGGGTGCATTTTTTACGTCGTCTGGAAGCTGGTTCCAAAGCTGTGAAGCATAGAAGCTAAAGGCTGCCTCTCCACACTTTGTTTTGACTTTTGGAACCATCAGCAAATTCTTCTCCGTTGACCTTAGTGACCTGGTTGGTGCATACAGCTGAAACATATCCAGTATATATGTGGGGCCCATTCCATTTAATGATTTAAACACAAGTAGCATAGCCTTAAAATCAATTCTGTAGCTTACTGGGAGCCAATGCAGCGATCTTAAAATTGGAGTTATGTGGTCGTACTTCCTTGTTTTTGTAAGAACCCTTGCTGCTGCATTTTGTACAAGTTGAAGCTGTTTGATGGTCTTTTTGGGGAGGCCTGTAAAAGGACAGTTACAATAATCAACCTTACTGGAAATGAAGGCATGTCTTAGCTTTTCCAGATCATGTGTAGACATAAGGCCCCTAAATGTAGAGATGTGATAAAATGCAGACTTAGTAATAGCTTTCATGTGACTGTTGAAGTTTAGGTCACTGTCAACGAGGACCCCAAGATATTTAACTGTATCCCTTGCTTTCAGTCCCTTCGTTTCAAGGATAGTAGCAATCTTTTGTCTCTCCTCTCTTTTCCCAAATATAATTACTTCAGTTTTATCTGTGTTCAGCTGGAGGAAATTTTGAGACATCCATTTGTTAATTTGGTCCATGCAATGATAGGGCCTAATAAAAATAATAGTTTGGTTCCGGTTGGTTGTCAGGTTTGGTCATGGGTCGGTCGGATTTTTTTTTTTTTTTTCCAATTTTTTTTTTCCATTTTTTTTTTTAATGTCCGACCCCCCAACCCCCCACATGCGCCAGATTTTGTCATAAACGTTGTTGAACAATGCCAAGGACGATAGTGGAGTCTCGAGGCCTGCTGCTACAATGAAATATAAGCATTAGCCTAATAATGAGCCAAGATGCTGACCGTCACCGAAATGAGGATATGGTCATACATAGCCTACCCTTTTTGGCAATAGCCAACTTGTCTAGCTGCCAGTTGCCTGACACTGCTATTTTAGCTCCTGTAGGCTATGTCCCGTTTTTTTTTATATTATTCCTTTCCATCATCGGTTGTAGACATTTTCCTTGGGATGAAGGTTCTGGCTTGGAAACATTCTATTTACACACTTTTTTTTGTTTTACGTGAGGATGTAGACGCCTGAGGCGATATGGTTTAATGAAGGGTGATTGAGGGGCAACATCGTCATTGCCATTAAGTCATTATTGTAGGCAACTGAAGTAGTCCTAGGTCTTCATCGAACAGTCGTAGGCTATTTGTGGCGACATCATCGTTAATTTCTATTTCATTATTTGGAGGAGGTGCGGAGAATGAGACAGTGACAGGCGCCCTGCTGTTGCGCGATGGTGGAGGGTAAGCGGAGAGAGAGCGAGAAAATAACGGGCTCAGGCCAACGGACTTCTTGGTTAACAAGGCCTTGTGGTAAAAGAAAGAATGAAGGAAAACTTGGGCAAAACATTTCCCTTCTCTCATATTAACTTATTTTACAATTACAAGTAGGCCTTGGTAGCCTACAGTGCTACTTTAGGATTGCTGTAACGAGTTATGCATCTCGTCGAACATGCAGCGTGACTGAATGGAAGCCCTTTTCTAATACAACGAGACAATATCAATACATTAAAAAACCGTGGATACTCCTAATGCTTTCTGTGTGTTGCATTTCGAGGCGGGTGGTCAGGCTGTGTCCTTGTCCGGCGTTGAGGTAAGGCGATTGACTTATCATTTGACAGGCCTTTTCGTCAGGTTCCCAAACTACATCGTATAGTCTGCAAGAACGCTGTGAGGCAAGTTGTTTAAAACTTACGAGCTACAACGACTACGAATTAGCATGCTGTAGCATAATAATTAGCCCGCAACGTGACCGAGAAGGTGCGCAACTCTGCAGTGACATTTGGGGTTTTCTAATATCAAGCTGGGCGGCACTTGTGGCGCGCGCACGTGTGTTGCTTCTATGTGGATGCAGTAACTTGCAGGCAGGTAGAAAGTGAGAGATGGCGAGTTATGGGAATGAAGAAACGTGTTGTGTCTTGTCTATATGAACAACACTCCACAAAACATCGATATATTTTTTTGAGGATTCCAAAAACTCAAAAAAAAATTTTTGGGTCGCACAAAAAATGATAGGGTCGGTCGGCAACCGGAACCAAAACATTAATTTTGTTAGGCCTAGAGTGATTCAAGGGGGGTGTAGTCATTGGGGGACATAGATAAGTAGAGTTGGGTATCATCCGCATAGCTATGGTAATTTATGGAGTTATTCTCCATAATGTGTCCTAGTGGCAGCATATACAGATTGAACAGTAGTGGTCCCAGAACGGAGCCCTGTGGGACCCCACAGTTAAGAGACATCGGTGATGAGGTATGTCTTCCAATGGCGACAAAAAAACTTCTTTGTTGTAAGTACGATTTTAACCAGTTGATCACTATGCCTGTAAAGCCAACCCAGTGTTCCAGTCTCAGTAGTAGTATGGCATGATCAACTGTATCGAAAGCAGCACTTAGGTCGAGTAGCACCAATACGGATGATTTGCCAGCATCAGAATTCAATCTTATGTCATTCATAACTTTAATAAGAGCCGTTTCAGTGCTGTGGTAGGCACGGAAACCTGATTGAAACTTATCAAGGTAGCTATTAGACATTAGGAAGGCAGTTAATTGGTTAAAAACAATTTTTTCTATTATTTTACCCATGAATGGTAGATTGGATATGGGCCTATAATTGTTTAGTACCAGTGCATCCAAGTTGTTCTTTTTTAGTAGGGGTTTCACAACTGCTTCTTTCAGGCAGTTTGTAGTGAGGTGTTGATGATCTGAAGTACATCTGGTGATATTAGATGTAAGATGGATTTAAAGAAGGCTGTTGGTAGAATATCTAAGTCAGATGTAGAGGAGCTAAGACTTTGCACCGTTCTATTAAGAATGTCGACATCAACTAAGTGAAAATTTCTCATGTGAGATAAGATTTAACTTCACCGTGGCAAGTTGGTCCGAATCATGGGCCGGTTGCACCTGTGCGAGTATGTTTGTACGTATTTTTCCAATCTTTCCTTTGAAGAAGGATGCGAATTCATTGCATTTGCTAACTGAGAGGAACTCAGAGGGCATTTGATTAGGTGGCCTTACTAGCTTTTCCACGGTGCCAAACAGGACGCGTGCATTATTAATATTTCGGTTAATTATGTCAGAGAAAAAAGACTGTCTAGCTTTAGAAATTTCTTGGTTGTGTTTCGAGAGTGTGTGTTTATAGATTTGGTAGTGGACTTCAAGTTTGGATTTACGCCACTGTCTTTCAGCCCTCCTGCATTCTTGCTTTAGCAATTTAACTGCGGGATTCATTCTCCAAGGTGCTTTTTGATGTCTCACTGTTTTGATTTTTTCGGGGGCAATAACATCCATAATAAGGGACATCCTTGAATTAAAATTGACCATGAGATCATCTGCACTCTCTGAAGTTTGACTTTGGATCTCTGAGAGTGCTTGCTGAAATAGTGAGACTGTCTCACAGTTGATCATACGTTTTTTTGACTGTAACAGATTCCCTTTGAATGTGAGGGTACATAGAAACATCAGAAAAAACAGTGCTGTACAGGTGAACTCACATTTGCACATTTATGTCTTGACCTTGGATTTACTCTGCCGAGGGACATCTCATTACAAGTCTAGTAAATTACATTGGTCTCTCTAGCAGCTGGTCATAAGTTTTATCTTGCCTGGGAGTGAGAGGCGATGGGCTGCTAATGCCACCAGGAGCTAATGGATGGCATGCATTATGCCCTTGGTGATGGGAAAGGACTGTGTCGGGGTGGTTTATTTATTTACTTATTTATTTATGTCATTGCTTTTTTTTCTTGTTTGTACAAGGAAACATATGTATTAATTGATCTTTCTTGAGCCTGTAAATTATGACTTTCTCTCTTGAACATAGAAATGGCCGACCTTCGGTTTGTAGTGTTGTTAAAGGTGTAGGACGGACACATTAACTACTGTACGTGTTGGCTCAAGTCCAAAGACATTGGTTAGGCTACATAAATCAGTACACTTCTGCACAACCTTTCATCACTGTCTCAATAAAGTGCTTCTGGGCAACCTTTTATCAATACCCCGAATAGAATACCTCATGAAGTTGTAAAGCATGACCGTAAAAGACGGATAGGTTACTACTGAGGAAATCCTCTTCATCTTCTGCATGTGCCCGAGCAGGGCCGCGTGCTGTGCCTTGATCTGTTTGTCTGCACTCAGCTAATGAATACGTCAGTGTGCATTAACACACAAACAAGGTCCTTGTAAGGGGAAATGGGATGATAATGGTGGAGGACGTGACAGTAATGTGATATTTGCGGTACGGCTCAATATTGGCTCTAATTCCCATCGAGTCATTCAAACGCAGCTGAAGGCTCTATCTATCTTCTGCCTGCTTTTGATTCCACCCGCAATCTGGTCGTCCATATTCTGCCACTTTCTCCTGTTCTTTATTTTCGCCTTGAGGACCCCACTAATGCATCGATTTCCATTCTAGGGGGATAATTACATCATCACGTGAGAGGGCCATTATGTTGATTTCTTCTTTAAGACACATCCCTCACTAGCCACTCAGCAGCACCACAGTTCATCCAGGGACTAATGGTGGCCGGGGCACTGACAGAAAGTCTGCTGCTTAATGCAATGCGAAGAGCAGTTTTCATCTTAGATAACCCATACAGGTTGGAAAAAGACAGAAAAAAACCCAGGAAAAAACACATTGGCAGAGAATGGCAGAGAAACACTCGGTTTCTCTATTGGTGTTTAGTGGATAATTTAGAGTCAATTTCTTTCATACTGTAATAAAAGTATTGGACTATTGGGATTATTTTTTTCAAACTTGCAGTCTTCATGCGGACTGTTATTACCTCCACAAAACTGATAAAGACCATGTCTTAATCTGTTACTGAAGGCTCCCTTTATTGTTATAGCTATTGTTTCATGATGTACCGTACAGTTTGATTTATTTCCAGCAAAGAGTGAATATACCCAACAATACAACAGGCCAATCTGCATCAAGAGGCTACTGATATCTACTACCTATAGTAGCCTACATGTATGACTCTTCATGCCAATCTCCAGAGATGTGCAGCAAATTGTTCTAGTGCAGCAAAATTAACTGTGATTAACTGTGACCTGTCCCTATAGCCTCAGATAAGGGCGGGTGTTCGGTTACACTTTACATTACGCATAATTTAAAGTGGTAATTGCATGGTCATTTCTTTCTATTTTCAACGTAATAATCATTTATAACCACATATTACCAAAAATTACAATCCGGTTTTCAGAAAATCCCTTGGATTCATGAATTAACACTTAGATATGGGATATACTAGGTAATACAGGTGTGTGTGTGTGCATGTGTGTGCATGTGTGTGCGTGTGTGTGTGTGTGTGTGTGTGTGTGTGTGTGGGTGTGCGTGTGTGTTGGTGTGTGTTGGTGTGTGCGTGGGTGCGTGCGTGTGTGTGTGTGTGTTTGTGTGTGTGCGTGTGTCTGATTTCCATGAAACTTAGTATGAAATCCATGAAGAAATTCCATGAAGCTGAAAACTGCATGACAATTACTTGTAATGTGTGGTCACAGATGATTATAATATCTACAAATTACTATCCAATTACCACCTTATTTCTGATGCGTAATGTAGGCTGAAGTGTAATCGAATGTTCCTTGATATTTTTATTCATGACAGTTGTCGCCCAGAGCGAATTACAGTGTAGCATCCCCACTGCTGAGAGGGAAGGGAGGTATTAGCAGAGATTCTTTAAGTATATAGAGATATGCCACTGTAATAGGTTGCTATGGGCACCTAACATGACCAGGTTCCGGTCTGCCTAAAGGAGCATGTCATAATGCTCCTAGCATTGAATAGAACAGTCCTTAGGTCTGCCTAGGTCTGCCTAAAGGGGGATTGCCCTCCCTTGCAATAATAGAACCCGGAAACAATGGGCCAATGGAATCTCTCTCTCTCTACTCTCTCTGGTATGGTATTAGCAGAGAGAGTAGAGAGAGAGAGGTTCCATTGGCCCATTGTTTCCTGGTTCTATTATGGCCCCCCTTAGGCAGACCTAAGGACTGTTCTATTCATTGTGGGAGCATTATGACACGGCCCTTTAGGCAGACCGGAACCTGGTCGCGTTAGGTGCCCATAGAAACCTATTATGTTGGCATATCTCTATATATAGAATCTCTGGTATTAGTAGCAGAAGCAGTAGTTTATTCCTCAGCCTGTGGTCCACATAAACCACACTGCACCACTGTGGACAAACAGGAGCATCACGGCAGAGGGAGAGGAGAAGAGGAGAGGTGAGGAGAGAAGAGGAGAGGAGGGGAGAGGAGAGGAGGAGAGAAGAGGAGAGGAGAAGTAAGGAGAGGAGAGAGGAGGAGAGGAGGGGAGATGGAGAGGAGAGGAGAAGAGAGAAGAGGAGAGGAGATGAGAAAAGAGAGGAGAGGAGAGGAGAGGAGTGGAGAGGAGAGAAGAGAGGAGAGGGGGAGAGGAAAGGAGAGGAGAGGAGGGGAGAGGAGGAGAGAAGAGGAGAGGAGAGGAGAGAAGAGGAGAAGTGAGGAGAGGAGAGAGGAGGAGAGGAGGGGAGATGGAGAGGAGAGGAGAGGCGAAGAGAGAAGAGGAGATGAGAAAAGAGAGGAGTGGAGAGGAGAGGAGAGAAGAGAGGAGAGGAGAGGAGGGGAGGGGAGGAAAAGAGAGGAGGGGAGGGGAGGGGAGAAGAGGATAGAGGAGAGGAGAGGAGAGGAGAGGGAGGAGAGGAGAGGGCGGAGAGGAGAGAAGAGGGAAGGGAGATGGGAGAGGAGAGGAGATGGGAGAGGAGAGGAGAGGAGAGGGGGAGTAGTGAAGAGTGTAAGCTCCTTCGAAGCCCACTGCTCTCACACACACAGGATTCAAACAGTGGTCTCACATAAACCACATCACGGCGGATGCTCAATGAAAGACACACACACACACAGGATTCAAAACATGGTGTCATATAGACCGCTGAGCACCACGGCGAACAAACTGGTGTGATAACTTTATGACAAGCACCGGATTCTCGTGCAAATGTAGGCCTACATCTACTTGTACGAGGCTACGGCAAACGATGTGGGACAAAGGTGTGGCAGGAAGCGAATGTCAACATTTAAACAGAGATTACTACACAAGCTTCGATATGGTCACCAAATATTTTGGGACTGTCATTTATGTTATGCCTACACTTTGGAATTAGATCAGAGTCTTGTAGTTACACGGGTATATTTGATTTACCTCAACGGTACCCTGTACTCAACTTTACAAACAGTTACAGGGCACATGAGAATCCTGTTCAGATCACAAAAGCTACCACCACACCAGACAGAATCACGGCGGATTCTCTCTCTCCCCACGGGTCTCACAAACACAGGCTTCACACACATAGGAAACACTGATCTTACCTTTAACTCGTACATCAGGTCCATGCGCCGCTCTTTTCCTTCACTTTGGCGTTGCGCATGCTAACGTTACTTTAGCCGGTGCTGTTCATCCAAAGCCACATCTATTCGAGACGCACCAAACGTCCAAAGCAATTTGGCATTGAATATGAATATGAGTAGCCGCGAGGATTTGTGTTTCGTGAGGCTCCTTAGTCCTTAGTAAATTGTTAAGTCGTAAAATCCCATGCGAATGGTCTTCCACACATTCTCGCCGGTTGCAAACAAGACACAGGGGAAACAAAAAATAGTTTCTGTTGTACCACTCACTTTGAAATGATCGGGTAGTTATAATCTTCTGATCGGTCACCTGCAGTAGCAAACCCTTCAGCTCTGTCGGTCCTCCATTCTTTATCACATATTTTCCCCTTGGAAATCCAACTTTGAGAATGCTCTTAGTTTCGTTATGAAATCCACTTGTAGCAGTCAAAGTGAACAAGCTAGCAAACAACACCGACTGACTGTATTGTGAACTTCAGATTCGCTATGACGTAACTGGCCAGCAATACTCTCAACGCCAGAAGGAGTCTGCGGCCAGGCTACTGCTGGCCTCACCGCTGTATCTTTCAGTGGGCGTTATGCCAAAGCGTTCAGAGTAAAGAAATGATAATCACACGTAGAAAATAGTAAAAAATTATCAGGAAATGAAGGCACACCATACATACTTCTATTAAGTGTATAAAAACGTTTAATACAATATTACCAGGTTGCATTCACAGAACGAGCAAAATGGCGCATGCGCTCAAGCTTGTTAACGAGGGATTGCGCAATCCGGGGGTGAGGCGAATTCAGAGTTGGCCCAAATTCAGCGTATTCGGAGGAATTTGACATGAAATGGGCAAATATTATGATTTTGGCCACAAAAATGATTGAAAACGAGTGAAACAGTTTAAACACTGCTCAAATGGTAGTTATGGTGCAGATGCTAGAAAACAATAGCTGTTATTGTTATTATTATTCACATTTACTGCATCTCATCATAATCATCTGGAGCTGGTGAGGCCGTGCCTCCCCTGCCGTATTGGAGTACACGTGCCTGCTGTACAGTAAGTGGCATAGGTGTTGCGGACAGATTTTACCTTTTTGACTGTGATTGACAGGTTTGGGTGGTGACGTGCATGATTGGGTCACGTGGTGATTAGTTTTAGTATATCACCTGGCACTGGGGATATGGCAGAGAAGTTAGTAGGAAAGTGGGTGATTTGGGGATGGCCTACTTTTGCCGACCGTATTGATTATTGCCGCAACAATATAACACCTTGCACTTTATAGCTTCAGTTGCACAGCGCTTTGGCACTTTCCAGCACCTTTGCACAACTGGCTTGCTAGGCCTACTTTGTGGATTTTAACGATGGATGGAATATTGTGAACCTTTTAACCCTGAAGAAGATAAGTAAAATAAAGCCAACAAAACCGAAAGTGATGCATCCTGGAGCTTATTGCAAATCTAGCGAGTCGAGCAACTCTCCCCAATATCAGCCGCTTGGCGTCTAAATATTTGTTTGATTAGCCGCCACTTCATTGTCGGCAAAAACGGCGTTTGCTCCCGCAAACGATGTTGCGAATGGCAGGACGATTGGGCGCCTACCCGAGTGCAGCACAGTAGGACGCCAATGGGAGTCTGCACCGGTGGCGAATGATGGCATTTTATTACGAAGCAAAGCACAGCTGAAACGCTATTGAGCCCACACAGTCACACACACAAGACGAAGAAAGCTGTTGCCTGAAGGAACAGAAGACGACACAGCGGTAATGTACACATGTTTATTGAGATGTCGCTGGCTGGGTGAACGCTGTGTTATTTCCTGGAGAGGCTGACTTCGTGCTGACGTCACGCTCATTCATTGCTGAACTTTAGCTATTGGGGCTACTGTGCTAACGAGAAGATTCATTGGGGATCTAGACCTGGCGTTGTGTCTGTGGCCCAATTCGAAACAGGGAAGGCAGCTGTCATTCCAGTGAGCTAACTGGACATCGAGTCATGAAGTGTGGATCGAAACGAAAAATTGCTTTATTTCCTCTCTCGGCAGTTGACTGCATTTGTGGGCGTAACGAGGATATTTCGAGGATACATCAGATGCTGACTTCGCTGCCTTGGTACCCAACATGCTGTGCGCCACCTCCCTCTCAACCGGAAACCTGAAAAACAAACATGGCTACTACCCAAGCTACTACCTTATCATACTCTTTATTCTGACACTTATGTATGTAGATATTGAAAATCGAATGCATAAATCAACATTGTAGTATCTAAATATGCTGTCGGTAGATCTATTTATAGCCTATTTTATGATTCCGCCGTCTGACGATCATTCACCGTTCAAATAGCATGCGTAAGCTAAGCGCTAACGTGATGAACGTAACTCCGGCCATAGAATCGCCGGAACATCAAATGCGCAAGGCGGCGCACTCGTTAGTGCCGTTCGTAACGGCTGCCTCATCAGCTAACTTGACCTATCTGATCAGTGACATGTTTATGTAGGAGGAGAGTCATCGAGTCACTACCTCCCGTTTCGAATTGGGCCACAGTGTGTGTGTGTTCTGTTGGCTCTGGCGTGTGTGGACTGGAAAGACAGCTGTTGCTCCGAATATTTAGTTTGACGTGGTGATTTGCCTTAGCCTAGAAATCTAGACGCCCCTAGCGACCGCAAATTGAATTTGCTCCCGGGGGCAGTCTAGCGGACCCCGGTCGTTTTGCGAGGCTGAAAGTTATCCGATGACAGGGCCAATCAAATCGCGAGGGGGGCCGGGCTACCTAGTAAACAGGAAACTTTCTAAGAAGAAGCATGGTGTCCGTCCGTGCTACGTACAGCACGAAAGTGTTTACTTAATTTAAAAAGCCTGGATGATAATACATTTCGTGGCTGACATGGATTGATGTAATAATACTCCATGAACTTATCGGACACAAATAGATCTCAACACATTACCATTTGATCATTCGATGTTTTAAACTAGCTCGGTAAGCTAAGTTGAGCATTTTACAGAACCAGATAGTCACACGCTATTATCAGACCACTACCGTAGGTGTAGAATGAAATTGCGGCCCCAATTTCTAATAAGACACATGCCATTAAAAACGAGACATTTGGGAGCTTTGAAAGTCTTCGAGTAGCTTACTAAATAGATGGGATCGACAGTCTGGCTAGTGGGAGCGAGCTGACCGGGAGCGTCCTGCGTTGGGAGCGACAATCAGGGAAAGTTATGGCCCATAACTTTCCCTGATTGTCGCTCCCAACGCAGGACGCTAACTTATGGGTATACAGCTAGCTAGCTAACACCGAACATGCCATGTTGACAACAATCATAAATATAACCATTTAACAAGCCCCAAATTGCTCAACATTTCGCTGATTGATCAAAGAGGGCCATGTGGTTGAAAACGAGGCATTTTTGAACTGTATAAGTGAAAACATGATTTATTAGGAAACTTGTTTGTGGCTGTGGTCATCACACGCTTTCACTGCTACGACGGCTGGAAGTTGCCGCCTCACCTACAAAGAGGCCCTCGATAGTGGCTAGCTAACCTGTCGTCAATAACAGAGCTAGGTATCCAGCCTTGTATTATATGCCTGCCCCAAATTCTAATAAGATCCATGTCATTAAAAACGAGACATTTGGGAGCTTTGAAAGTCTGTAAGTCGCTTACTAAATAGATGGGAATGACACCTAGTCTACCGAGCTAGCGGCTACCCATGTATTAGTTATGGGTATACAGCTAGCTAGCTAACACCGAACATGCCATGTTGACAACAATCATAAATATAACCATTTAACAAGCCCCACATTGCTCGACATTTCGCTGATTGATCAAGGAGGGCCATGTGGTTGAAAACGATGCATTTTTGAACTGTATAAGTGAAAACACGATTTATTAGGAAACTTGTTTGTGGCTGTGGTCATCACACGAATTCACTGCTACGACGGCTCGAAGTTGCCGCTGCTAGAGATGATATAAAACCCGGAGGATCCGGTTGGAGAGCCGGGTCAAGACCTCATCCGAACAGACCGGATGGCTGTCGTGCATTGATCCGCCAAAGGCGAGTCAGACGGCATTTCATTAATATGTCAACAAAATGGCAGTTACAGCGCGAGAAATTGTGAAACCGGAATATATCCTCTTTAGTTGACTACAACAGCCATTCTCTAATCTCCCTAGTATGCTGTTCAGTCACGAACACTCACTGAGTAAAACTGAACCAACTCCCGCCTCGTCATTCATCCAGCCTGTTAGATCCATCCAGCCTGTTAGATCCGTCCAGCCTGTTGTGGCCAATTGAGTCGCGGATCCCCGTGTGTGTGCTTCTGACTCTGTTGAGGTCTACATTCCTAAATGTTAACAGTGCTCTGCCAACGCTTTAACATCCCAGTCTGTAGGCTACTCTTAGGGAAATTATAGTCTACAGACGTGACTCTACTATCACTCACTGCGTTACAGCGTACAGTCTTTAAAGCCACTGCTGTCACTCCCCTCGTCCGAGTCACTCAGCAGCGGCGCCCTCGGCGACTCGGTGAGACGAATCCTGACTGACGGTGCCCATCCACTAGTCAGTTTGACGCAAGCCGTACCAACGCATTCAATTCATTTCCAATGAAATGCGGCAGATCGTCGTTACCGGATTCGCAAAGCATGTTGGGATTCCGGCACGGCGAGCGTGGCTCCGGTGGCACGTCAAAAGTTGAGCTCTCCTGAAAGTTATGCAAATTAGCAGCGGCCGACGGACTGCGTTACCCAATGACTGTTGAGCACATGAAGATGTCCCATGATACCTGTGGTCATCACAAAGGTGCATTTCCCTCCGTAAAAGTAGATTTTTGACATCTATCGAACTTTTGGATGTACAAAATATAGACTACAAGCATTTATGTTGCATGTGCATATGATGCCTGGGTTCAAATGATTATGTTCGATTTCGACCACAAGCATAACAACAAGAGGCCAAGCTGTGTGTGAAAAAAACACGTGCCGATTTCGGTAAGAGCATTTTGAACTGTACTTTAGGGGTAGTTGGTTTGCTATATCGACAAAAACGGCTAGAAATGTAGATTGATGTACTTCCTGTATATAATTACCGGGCCACGCGAGCTGTAGTAGCAGTGCGTCGACACTGGGGCATCCAGTACGTCGAGCTGCGATAACGTAACGCCATAATGGATCTCTAGCCTGAGTTGTTGGTAGCAGCGAATCCCCTACGGATCGGGTCAACGCTTAAGTTTCGTTTTTGCCACGAGTGTGCGAGTCGCAAGGCAACTCGGCAGCGGAAGCGAGTGGTCATCTGCTGCTCGCCTCCTGACTGTCCCTGCTTAACTAGACTTCTGCTCCCAAATATTTTACTTTTAGTCTTCTTAAATACAAACACACACATTATTTACTGCAAAATCAGGAACATGCCGTTTCACTGCTGCCAAAGGCTGTTCGAGTTGTGGTTGCATGTTTAGTGAGGAGACCCAGGTGGGTCGGCTCGCAGCATGAGTTTAGGAACTGTGACATTCATAAAGTGAGTTTTGTTGATCAAACTGTCTTACTCTTTGATTTATCCACGTGAATTGATAAATGGAACAACAAAGGCGAGGCGCATAGCCACTGGCGTGCACAGACATTTTGGGGGGCAGGTCCTGGGGTGATGGTGGGGGGCATGTGGAACTGGCGGCTGTCACGCTTCGGTTATAATTATTTTTATTTTTTTAATCACATTCTAATAAACATTCCACAGTAAGCTAAACCAAACATTTAAAAATGTTTAAAATTATGAATATTATGTAGGAAAGTTAAAATAATTAGATTACCATGCCGAGAGCATAATTTACCGCATGGACTAAAAAGTGTACTGTCGCTTTAACTGTGCGTCTCCCAGCGCAGCAGTTGAACATACTTGCAGTCATCAGGAAGCGATTCATTCAGATTCTTTACTGGGAAAACTCAGCATCTCCGGTCATTTTTCCTCCATTAGTACTGATTTTAATTAGTTCATGTGTGTTTTCAAACTGTTAAGACCGATAATAAAGCCCAACTATCATTGCAAGACATTATCAAATCGTATTACACTGGTATTGTGAGTGAAAACTGCTTCTTTGGGTCGGAGATTGTATCCGTGTAAGTAGGCTAATAACACTTTTCTGGAGGTGTCATTAAACACAATCCTGTTTACCGCCGCATAAGACATTACTGTGCACCCTGTTATTATTGCTATGCAGAAGGCTATAAGTGGCAGATTTGCTGGAATTCTCCCACACACTTTTTTTTCCTCCCTGGCCATGACCGCTGTTCTGTTCCATTCCGCCGTCTATTACAAATGTGATTTGGCGCGTTGCATATTTCATCAGGAGGCCGACGTTTTCCCAAACATACCTAAGACTAGGTCTACATGAATCCTCTCGCTGTTTCCCAAACATTCTACAGAACAGGTTCATCGTTCGACCTGAAACTGTTTGAGCAACTTCTGGATTCATTATAGGCTAACGGTTGTTACAATCATGTTACACTGTGTTAATTGTTGACAACTTGGGCTACCTCTTCTGCGGTAGATTTGATAAATGCACAATTAGCAAAGTCTCATTATAAAACTCAAGGCTCTATTTAGATCACTTCCAAAGTCACTCACAAGCAACTTTCAACATCTTAAATAGGCTATTGACTGTTACCTGGCTGAAGGGGAGAACGGTGGGGGCTGCCCGCCACACTGCTGCCTGCGCAACGCGCTTCCGAATCTGTCAGTTCAAGCGCGCTCACGTTGAGAAATGGAGGGATGTGTGCCGTTGGAGGGGGCATGAGGCATTATTATCACGCGATTTTAATTGACAGTCATGTCTAAATGATGATGGGAACATCGACTACAGCGTTAACCCTACATTTAAGGAATAAAATAATAAAAAATAAAAATAAAAAACGAACTTTCAAAAGGGCACTTTTGTCCGTTAAAGGCAACTTGGTGCTGCCCAAGCAACACCTCGTGTCTACCTGTGCACGCCTATGCGCATAACTACTTAACGGCAGAAACGTTTGAAAAAATACGTTATTATTTTTTATTTTTTATTTATTTTAAATAAGTGATCCGAATGATCCGAGTGATCCGGCTAATCCGGGTACCCTCCTTGGAATGATCCAATCAATCCGGACGCCTCAAAGATTCGAGTTAAGCACCTCTAGCCGCTGCACCTACAAAAGGGGCATGTCGTCGCGTGTACGTTGTGAAAGACAGCTGTGACGTTACACAGAAGTGTGTGGGGATTGGTTGTTCCACCATCCTATTGCGTGACGTTGAGTGCTGAAGCAACCGTTTATCCCGCCCACACTGCCGCCCAGCCCTCCTAGACCCTGGTACAGCTTTTTGCTGTACGGGTCTGGCTGCGCTAGGCTAGATTTGCCTGCCTTGTTGGAAAAAGTTGGAATGAAAGTGACTGAGTGGCAAGAAGCCTCTGATGTGAAAGATGCAAACAAATAACAAAGAAACCCTTGATGTGAATAATGCACAAATGAAAGACAAGGAAATGCCTACTGCGAATAATGCAAAAATGAATGTTAAAGAAGTCCCTTTTGTGAAAGATGCAAAAATGTGTGACAAAGAAATTCCTGGTGTGAAAAATGCACAAGATGAAAGACAAATGGTTTCCACTGGAAAGGGCCTGGCGAACAAAATTGAAAACATTCAAACAGAACTGAAAAAACATGTAAGAAAAATGGAAAGTGTGACTGTTTCTCTAAAAGAACTGATGAAAGCTGATGGAAATGAATGCCATGTCAAGTTGCTATTTAATGAAATGAAACAACTGTTTAAAATGGCCAGTGAACTGCATTGCTCTCTGCTGCCTCTGATTCCTATCGAGGAGCAAGAAAATCAAGATGAATTGTTCTGGTTCATAAGAGAATACAATGAATGTTTTATTAAGAAAGTGCAAGTATGGCTCACAGGAGTTAAACGAACAGGTGGGCCACCTGAAATGTCTTCTCAAAGTGCCCCACAGGGGGCAGCACCTGTAAATGAGCAGCCCACAGAGCTTCACCTGCCTGCTCATTCTCAGCATGTGTCTCCAATGCACAAGGTTTCAAATCATGGAAGTAGAGTCAGTTCAAAGATCTCAACTGTTCAGAGCACCACATCAAGAACACCCAATGGAATGGAGCCGTATTTTAAAGAAAATGAAAAAGCTTTTAAGAATCTTGATGTAGATGCAGAAGTGTTCAACGCTTCTACATATAGGCCTACGTTAAAGTCAAAAGAAATGCCACTTGCTTTCAGTATCATACCCACAGTGAAATTAGTGCAATCACAAATGGAAAGGTGTGAATCCGCCCCTTCTCTCACAGAACCTCCTGTGCATGTGAAAGAGTACACACACTTGCTAGCACCAGAAAGTGCATTCTTGTCCCCACAGCAAAATGCTGGTTCAGCAACCGATGGCAGTCTGGTGTCAACCGTGCACATGCAAAATCAGTCAACTCCGATGTTGGTCCACCAACCAAGTCTGCCCAACATTCATAGAAGAAAGAATGAAATTACGCCTGACACCATGATGACACATGAAATTCCTGTTACAGTTCAGTCGAGTGGCCTTACTGGGGCCGGTGAGCAGGACCGCAAGTTGGCCACGGTCTATGTCTACAAAAGCTCTGCTGTGACTTCAGATGAGTTGTGGAAACAGAAAGTCAAAATGGACTCCCCTGCGAACAGTCATGACGAGCAGTTGGCTCAGTCAAGAGAAGATGCAGTGACCCCAAAGTTGGCCAAAAGGACAGTGACCCTGAGAGATGGGCCTCACAGCATTGCCCTGCCTGTGAGAGCTCGAGACACAGTAATGCTCAGCAACCGTGCAAGTGCTGTAAGCTTCAAGAAGAGTTGTCGGAGTCGACAAGAACCTGCGCAAAACGATGCCACTTTCATGAGAGAACATCAACACACAAGCCGTAAGAAGGGCAATGCACAGGGGGTGCCCTCTTCAGACCGTCAACACCCAGGCCGTAAGAGCAGGTATCTACCCTGCCACAGAGTTGACGTCGATTGTGCAGCATCATTCTGGGGTGCTGCCCAGAATGCACAGTGGTTGAGTGATCCTGGCCTCACAACCACACAAGTTGGCATGCTGCTGACTAAGTTCAAAGAGCAGCCCTTTTCGAAGAATGTGTCATGGCTAAATGGCCCCACATGTTTTAAGCAGTCAGGGAGCAAGTGGACTGTGAACACAGACGGTGTACTGGAAATCACACTCAGAAATCCTGTAGTCAAAGACTCTGCTGCAATTAACGTTTCAGAAGTTGCTGCTGCCAGTGATGCTGATGGTGGTGAGGACGGCCATCCTTCCACCCACCTGATCAGTAAACCCTCATCCAGGACTCGCCTTGTAAGAGTGGTGGGTGGGATGAGGTTCAAGATGGCAGTCCTGTGTCACAGTGAAGCCAATGCCCCTTCTCAGTTCAGCACTGAGATTGTTCGTCATCACTGGGATGACTCCCGCAACGGCTTGCTCTCAGTGGGAGAGCTGAAGGATGCTGGGATGCAGAGTGTCGAGTTCTGTCACTTGGAAAGTTCTGCAGAAGAGATCTCCTGTCAGCAAACAGGAGAAAACGTGAAGCGAAGCAGGCATCTATGCGAGTTGAACCCTGTTCTGGACAAAGGTGTCAATAGCAGACCCATTATGCAGCAGGCCACTGATCCAAAAGACTTGGAAGCACGAACACAGAACCACCTCCTCCAGCTGAAGTCAAAGCAGTATGTCTCCGACCTGCTCTGGAGAAGATGGATCAGAGAGAACCTATCACGGCTTCAGCAGCGTGACTACTGGACAAGAATCAAGCTCAACATCACTGCTGGGGACGTGGTCCTCACCATGGCGCCGTCATGGTCCCTTGATCGTTGGCCGAGTTGCAGCGGCCGTGCCAGACCAGAGAGGGCTGGTGCATCGGGTCTGGGTCGAGGCCCCGACCAGCCTTGCCAGCCGGCCTACCAGAATTGTGCCTTCTCACGGAGGCTCCTGACCTTTGACCCCACATAACGTGACCTTGACATCTACATCTAACGTCTAACGCACTGGCCAGTTAACGTGACCGACCCTGATATCTAGGCTAAGTGCTAGTAACCTCTGGCCTATGACTGACCCCTTTTGACCTGTACTGAAAAAAGAAACACGCATACATGCACACACTCACATGAACACAGGAGAAAAGAAAAGAAAAACAAAGGCGAAAGAAAATGTCTTCATGGACTTTGAGTAATGAATTTGATGTGCATGCATAATGTTTGGGTTTAGAATTTGTAATTATTACTGTGTGTGTCGTAATAATTAGGGGCCTGAATGTTGCGGACAGATTTTACCTTTTTGACTGTGATTGACAGGTTTGGGTGGTGACGTGCATGATTGGGTCACGTGGTGATTAGTTTTAGTATATCACCTGGCGCTGGGGATATGGCAGAGAAGTTAGTAGGAAAGTGGGTGATTTGGGGATGGCCTACTTTTGCCGACCGCATTGATTATTGCCGCAACAATATAACACCTTGCACTTTATAGCTTCAGTTGCACAGCGCTTTGGCACTTTCCAGCACCTTTGCACAACTGGCTTGCTACTTTGTGGATTTTAACGATGGATGGAATATTGTGAACCTTTTAACCCTGAAGAAGATAAGTAAAATAAAGCCAACAAAACCGAAAGTGATGCATCCTGGAGCTTATTGCAAATCTAGCGAGTCGAGCTACTCTCCCCAATATCAGCCGCTTGGCGTCTAAATATTTGTTTGATTAGCCGCCACTTTAATAGGTATTGTAGAATGAGAAAATGATTTTTAAAAGAACCACGCATACATATAGACCACTTAGTATTCCTTGAAGACCACTTTGCAGTGGTCTTAAGAGAAACGCTGCTTTATATGCATTTATAAAATCATGCCCTTCTCATGTTCAAGCTGTCAGTCAAATTCTCTTTAATATTTCCGACAGGCAGCTAACAAAGCAACAAAACCGGGGAGGAGATGGGACGAGAGGGCCGAGAGAAGAGAAGGGCAGAGCATTCCACAAGGTGAGAAAAAAGTCAGCCGAGCGGAGAATACGGGAGAGAATTCATGTCACGCCTCTCCCACACGTCGCCCATTTCAGCGCCTGCTTGTGGCGCTGGCTCTGTCTGAAGCAGCACTGGTGGTATTATCTGAGAAGTGTTAAGTGCGAAAAGGTGATATTTCCTCCCATACATTTGGCTCCAACCGAATTTTTCAAAATAGATTGTTACTGTCTTGTACAGTGTTTTTGATTTCTTTATACTTCTATCCTCACTTGAGTTTGCAGTCGAATCTAGACGTGATGGGTACATTTGTGGATTTGTATTTCACTGTTGTCTTACAGTATGCAGATATCTTCTCTCTGGCCTCATACATACATGGACAGCATACAATAAAGACACACACACTATACAGTACACACATTGCAGAAGGGTTGTAGGCCTACATGGCTTAAATGTCCCATCACGTAAGCTATCATTCCAAGAAATCTCATCAGGTATATTCTCTCTGCTTGGCTTTTCCTGACATTTCTTTGATAAATGCTTCTGTTCTCCTCTGATCAAGTTATACCTGGTTGAACATCCATCTCTTCTGGTCTACATTCTCCCTGCCTTTTTTACACTTCCATACTCTTTCTTTCTTTCTTTCTTTCTTTCTTTCTTTCTTTCTTTCTTTCTTTCTTTCTTTCTTTCTTTCTTTCTCTCTTTCTTTCCTCCACAAATGATATGTATATTACATGCCATACATACTGAACAGCACAGCAACACGAGATAATGAATGACATGGAAAGTGTAGGCGGAGGCCGTAACTATGATGGTGTGCGATGGCAGATGTTGGGAAGCAAACCATAGCTAATTGCTGTTCCAGGCCTTAGCTATACAGACCACCCTCCCCATCTCTATCTCTCTCTCTCTCTCTCACCTCCCCATGGTTGCCTAATCAGGTTTATTGATCTTCCAGACACGTTCATGGCACATTCTACACACTCTTGTCTGCTAATGAGCTACCTGGAAGGCATTCGAAGCGTTCAGGATTAAGTGTTTCAGGTCTAGTATGTGGAGCACAAGATGCACACATAAGGTATCAAAGGGCACACACACACACACACACACACATGCACGCACCACGCACACATGCACACGCACACGCACACACAGAGAGAGAGAGAGAGAGAGAGAGAGAGAGAGGGAGAGAAAGAGAGAACACACATGCAGACAAACACGATATGATACGATACGATACGACACAATACGATTATACTTCATTATCAGTTTATACTGAAATTCATTTTGCGTCCCTGAGCAATACTATTTAAGACAGGACATGCACATAACATCACATCACAAGACTCACACAGCACAACTGACAAAAAAACAGAGGACACAGGCCTACTGTATACAGACATACATTACATACAACCCACATAACTTGAAGATATTACTAACATGGAGTGATAACACTATGCAGTCTTACGACTGATTTAGCAAAATAATTGATTGATGTATGAAGACACGTTCAAGTCTGTTGCGGTTTAAGCGGGGACTCTGAAACGCCTACTTGAGGCACAGACAAGACAAACACAATTATGCTTTTGTGGACCAATCTAGTCTGCACTGAATATGACAATGCAAAAGCTGCTGTCTGAGAGTCCCCTCAAGCCCATCATTTATGTAATATGCCTATCTAAACAGGGAAAGTGTTCATGCAGTGCAGATATAGATTAGATGTATGACGTTCAGAGTTAAAATCAATTCTTAAAGTTTCTTTTGTTTCAGGCATGTAAAAGTTCTTATCTTTTACCTGACATGTGTGACGGTGAGACTTGTCTTCATCAGAGGCGATTATAGGATAAGTTGGGGGGCCCCAAGCAGCTGCCTATACCTAGCCTGGTGACATGATGCGTCTTCATCAGAGGGTCACATGGATGTTGATGCGTGACACGCTTTAAAAACAGCTAATGTTGTGGAGGTGTGACCTTCCAGTCAATACTGACAGGTCACACCTCTTGCTGTTAGAGTTGTGGCCTCAGTATTGACAGGAAGGTCACACCTCCACAACATCTGTTTTCAAAGCACGTCACACATCGACATCCATCTGACCCCCTGATGAAGATGGAAGTCTCACTGTCGAAACATGTCAGATAAAAGATACAAACTTTTACATGTCTGAAACAAAAGAAACCTTTAAGAAGGGCAGGTACGTATAGGCTTCCGAGGTAGGCTCATTTATTGCATAACATAAGGCCAAGAAAGTCACAGAAATCTATCAAATATCTTCACCAAACAGCACACACAATGAGTGCAAGCCACCAAGATTACTTCCCTCGAATACTATATCAGATGGGACCTCAGCTGACTTTTTCAGAACAGACCATGGGGCTAAGTGTGAGGCTCGACTGAGCGGCTATCTGACAATGCTTAAAGTTCCTATGAATAAGGAATCAAAGTTATGTGTAGTTCAAAGACTTTTGTTAGCTGTATGATGCATGTCCCTACAACACAACTTTGGTAAAGCCTGCATAATATGGGCCATGATGCAAATTCAGAAGGACTTGAAAGCAACAGTGAAATGCTTTCGTATGCAGTTTTTTCCTGGTTAAAAAATGATGTAATACTATGAAAATGGTATGGCTTGAATCCGACGTGCAGTAATCAGACATGTAGTAAGGGTGTAATACATAACACACAAGGCACCTCTATTACGTTGTTATTACACATAGTCATGCCCATTTGCTTAACCCTTTTGTGCAGAGCCTATATTTTAAGCTGACTGTCCTCAAAACTGTAATGACCAAGTCTTCATGTTACTTGAGGTGTAACCGATGCCAACTAGCAGAGTTCAGCGGTACAACGATAGTAAAACCTCCGTCCCGAGGCCTCATACAGTATCTGTAGCGCTGAGCTAATCGGTCTGGTCCTTTAGCTCAGTGGTATCGTGCTGTGCCTCCCATGCCCGAACTGCAGCGTTGACTGGTAGGTGGCGGGTTCGAGCCCCAGGTGGCAAACTAGTGCAGGATGACCTCAGTTACAAAGGCTCTCTGTAATGTCATAACAATGTTGTTATGATGTAGTTGAGTCTTTCCCGCAACGTAAGAACAGGCGCGCCAGTGGACCCATCTGCACAAAGAAGCTACAACATGCCTGTCAGCACATATCACTTCCAAAGTGTTGAGTGTTATTACCTTGAACTGATCATGCTGCAGTTTGACAGGTGTTGTCTGAGGCACACACCATCCCCTTCAGAGTTAACACAAATCCGATGACATGTTGGCAACCAATCACATCATCATAATTGAAGATTTCCTGCACAGCTATCTTTCAAAGCCTCATCTTTGTGGCGACGGCGGGATGAGGGCTGAATACAGATTAGTCTGGACCTTGATTTCATCGCTCTTTTTAAAAGAGACCGAGACAGTTGTGGGATGATGATGATGAAGATGAAGGTGAAGATGAAGCTGATGGTGAAGATGATAAACGCTTTCAGACTCCCACTAAAGACTGAGCTACCGACAAAAGACTGGAATGCCTCTGGGAGTTGCTGCTATACAGTTTAATTAAAGGTAGCACCTGTGTCTTGAGAGCTGACACCTGCCGAGCACAGTGGCACGCGGCGGGATGCATGCCTTTGATTGCAACTTTCAAAGGAAATAAAAACAGCCCACTGTCGGAATTCAAAATGAAAAACCCCAAACGGATGCAGAATTCATCCATGGGCTCATGTTTGCATTCATGACAAGCAGTGCCTGGAAGTAGACCTAATTGAAATACATGCAATGTGTTGCTATTCAGAATACAGATTATGAGGAAATGTAGCCAGCCAGAGACAGTTGGTGAGGATTGATAAATTTGAAAAGGGTTGATATGGTTACCATGGGTTTACCGTTTGTAAACAGTCCCTGGCTCCGCGACCCTGGCTGTGCACTGTTCAACCTCTGATTGCTGTTTGTAAATGAAAAAACTATGTATTGGCGGTACATAATACAGCTACAGTTGTAATACAACGCCAAAGTCCACCTGGGGAACTCTCATTGTCATTGTGACTGAGATCTCCACAGCACACAAAATTAAATTGCGTTTACGCTTCACCTGTGCAAAGGGGCATGCCAAATGGTATCCAAAGGGAGCAGTGAGGCAGGACGGTAAAAGTACCATGCTCAGGGTACCACGAGTGATGGAGGATGGGGGAGAGCACTGGTTAACTATCTATAACTACTGAAAAATGTTCAGAAAATGTTACACGCATTGTTTCACTTAGCCAAATACGATTTTGAGGCTTGTGTTCTAAAATCTGTATAGTGACTATAGATGCACCTGATCCAAGAGTCGGTTCCGGATCCGGCAGGATAATAAGGTTTTTCACAGGGTCCAGGTCTGGCAGGATCTTAAGCAGTGGATCCGGTATCCGGTAGGATCCTAAAAATCAGGATCTGGTGCATCTCTAGTTTTTACGTAGCCTAGGCTTTTCAGTCAGTCTTTCACAACCCCAATCGATGCATGGAGTGAAAGCCCTTTCGAAGCGGCTGTTGCAGGCAGTGTGGCAGTAAGCCAAAAAATTGTTTGAGCCAACATAATAAAAAGGGCCCACGTGTGCAAGTAGGCTATGTGTTTCAACCCTTTCGTAGGATCCGGTATCCGGTTCCGGATCCGGCAGGATCTTAAGCAGTGGATCCAGTATCCGGCAGGATCCTAAAAATCAGGATCCGGTGCATCTCTAAGAGTGACATTAAGAAGCCCCAACATTGATAACAGACCACACCTGAGCTCCAATGCCTCTTTATGGTTCAGTCTATTATTCTGATGCAGTGGATATCTTTTAGACAAATTTAGCTACACATGATCAAGTTGGTTTATCGATTTAGGCAACTGTATGTTTTTGTTGAAAGTGTTGAACATTATTTTACCAAATTAATCTTAAATCACTTTATCCGTTCATTGCAGCTAATGAGAATTGTGTTTTGAGTCAGCACACAGACACCACTGCTCTGCTCTATCACGACAAAGGCTGCTGGTTTTTTTTAAACGGACATGCATGCAAAGCTGAGAGCCACAAGTGCTTTGGAAAGCAGGAAATAGTGCATCCGACATCACATGTCTTTAAGGCATTCATTTTCCACGGATATCCCCCTTCTCTTATCACCAGGGCAACATGGATCAACTTTATTGATCCGCAAGGTGTGTTTGACCTTGTGTCATACACAAGTGTGACAAAGAGGTTGCTTCAAGACTGGGCAATGATACACACAAGCTTTAATAAGAATCACAGGAAAGAACAAAGCCACACATTCTTAGGGCTAAGAGGTCCTGCTTGCTTTGATTTGTATTTGCAACTACAACGTTTGTATTACCTTCATGGATGTAGGCCTATCGTCACTCACAAAAGTGTGATCAGAATACTGAATTAATATTTTAATAATGTTGAATAGGCCTAAATGTTTGGGGGAAAAATCACAAAATTCACGGAATAAATTTACGTTTAAAAGATTTGTCACACTCTGTTTATGAGGTGAAAATACATGATTTTCTGTAGTGAGTTTTCAAAAAGTCATACCTTTCACACTGGAGTTTCTGTCAACATCTGTGCCTATTTTCAAAGGAGTACTCCTGTACTCCTACTGAACACAACTTCATGTAAACAATGTCCTGTCACAAAACATCCATTAACTTCACCGGGCAAATATCAATTTATAATCGTGTTGTGGACAAGATGTAGCCTAATGGAATAATATCAGTAATGTAATGGTGTGGTGACGTTTTTTTTTCTAAGAGGCCACATCAAATAGTAGCTGAGGATATTTACAGCATACACACAGAACAACTCTCTGAGCTCTGAAAAACAGAGAGAAAAACAACGGCCCCATAAATAATTGCAACGGTATCACCAGTAAGTTTCAGCTGAATTGAAATATTCATGCTCAAAATGTAATATCTGAAATGCTTTTCCTCAACAAGTAGGGCAGAGCAGGATAACTTTCTACATAACAATATATTAAAGATGCTGAACAGAAATTAGTGAGTCATCATGACATACTGAAAATAAGAACTAACCAATTGCAAATGGATCACTATCTCCACCTGCTGGTTGGTGTGCCCCATTTTGTCACACATTGCCATTGCACAACATTCACATTATGCCACTTGGCCAGTACGCCCTTGAAAAAGAGATTTTTAATCTATTTTCCAGAATCTATTTTCCATTTTTCTGCTTTAACAACAGTCTGTATGTCAGAGGACAAGATAAACAAAAAATATGGAGCTTCCATATATTTTCCACAGACCTGGAATACATTTAATATAGGTCTGTGAACCCATCAAGGTGATATAGAAGAAGATTAGTCTGGAAATCTTGGTTTCAGTAAGTGTTGCAAAGAAACAAATATCACATGATGAAATGTTATTGTAATTTCCTGGCTCGCACACATACAGAACACGCAAACTTCACAAAAAAACATGAAATAATCTCTCAATTATCGCTTTTTTATTTAAAACCAATTGTCATATATACAAATGTGTACAACATCGGTTTGCCCATTGTATTTAACCAAGTATTGAGCTACTCTAAAAGTATTGTTCTCAGTTGCAAGCAAGCTTATTATTACTGCATGTTCCCATCTTTCTATTACATCTATTACAGTAGATAAAGTTGTCAACCAGTTGCATGTGATGTTGTACGTATAGCCTAACTCCTAAACATAACTATTTAAACACTGTTTAAGCACCTTCGTTATGAGCATGAAATTAAGCTAAATGGGTCCAGCGGTCTGTCAACATCTCAACAAAACTCCTGCACACAGATCATTTCACTTTAACTTCATTAACAATGTTTCGGTCTTAGACCTTTGTGAGGTGCATTGACCTGATAATTAAGCTGATGAAGGTCTGACACCGAAATGTAGTGAACGAAGTTAAAGCAAAATGGTCACTGCATGGAAGTTTTATGTAGTTAATTCTGAACGGCAATCTAGTCTAAAATTCCACTCATACTAATGAATGAGAATACAACGGGGCTTCCAGGGCCAAGCAGTTGCTACTGTATTGAGCAAGTTTGTATTGAGGACGAGTCCATCGTCTTCTGAAAGCAACATGCTAGTGAGAATGCTTTTTGAATCTTGCAGGTAATAAAAAAAATGATTGCTCCCTGTCCTTACAGTGTTATCTGCAGTAACCTGGACAGATGGGCACTTCCTCCTCCTCCTCCTACACAGCTGATGATTGTGAATGTGGCGTTACAAAGATACAAATAACTCTTAAGATAAATGGGCTCTGCTGCTTCATAAATAAACATTTTCTCTTTCATGGGTGGGTGAAATTTCACCTTTGAAATTCAACCTAAGATGTGTATTCTTCAAGATGTTGGCCTCAGCATTTTAATCGTCCTTGCGTTTGTTTGTTTTTTTAATTTAAAATATATTTAATTTAACATTATGACATTATCAACATTAGAAAATTCACTCTAAATCAATCCATGAAATCAATCATATCAAATATATGATTTAACTTAGCTTGTTGGGATGTGACACAAACATCCCTGTATGGAAAAAAAAGAGACATTCATCACCATCGGAAATGAAATTCAACAAATCATAAATCTCAAAAAGTCAGCAACAGATTTCAAGCGGTTTGGCAATAATAGCAAAAGGTCTCTCCATTTCTTCTTCTGAAAAGGCTTCTGAGTGTCTTGGTAGATGTGCCATCCTGAAATCAGCAGAACTGAAAAACAAAACAAAAATAAAACCTTAAAAAAGAAACTGAGGGGACATGAATATGGTTACACTTTCAGTCTAACAACTACACTGTCAAATGAGAACGCTGGTGCTGTCACATAGGCCTATTTTACTTAGTTTAGTGTGACGTGCTTTAGTTAAGAAACACTACAAGCTATGCATTAGCAGTATAGAGTGTGTGTCTATAAGCTGTGTGTTAATCATGCCGACCAGCCTAATGCCCCGTGTACATCAAGCGCTACCAACGCGACCCAGGTAGCTGGGGTGGTTGAAGAAGTTTCGCCATGAATTCGTTTTATTCGCTCTGGACGCTGCACTGACATGTTTGATTCAGCTAATCACATAACGGCTCTGTCTTGACAGCCTGGGACATTCCTCGATACAATTCCAATTGGTTTTCGCTGAACCGCGTCATAGCGATTAGCTTGAGTTTAATCGTCAAAATTCGCCCTGGTCGCTCAAGAAGCTTCGCTCCTGGCAAATTCGCTCTGGTAGCTTTATTCGCCTTCCCTCCATAGAGAAACAATGACTTCCGCCGCGCAGGTCGCTTAGTTCGCCTTCGATGTACACAGGGCATTATCGACCAACCTCATGCATACAGTGCCGTATACCAGTGGTTCTCAACCTTTTTTTCTTAACGCACCCCCTTTCCTGTGCCAAAGACAAGCCGTGCACCCCCAACACAAACTTTCGCACCTGTATATGCACTACAAAATGATTTAAGTGATTAATTACAATGATTCTTGCTTGATAAATATATATAATAAATATATATAATAAATAAATGCCTTAATGACTTAAAATGGGGACCAGAACATGTTATAATTCGGTCTTAATTTGGCCTAACTCTAAGGTTTGCAAGCATAATTTGGTCACAACCTCAACACAAACAAAATTCTTCCCACCCCCTGGAATCTCTGGCGCACCCCCAGGGGGTGCCCGCACCCCAGTTTAAGAACCACTGCCGTATACCCATGAGCAGTAGGCCTACACGTACCGCATATAAGTATTGTAGGTGTACCTGTACTGTACACGTATACAGAGGTGTCAAAAGTAAAAGTAGCCAAAACGTAAAGTCGTGGTGTAAGTACAACACTAGTGCATGCTACTAAATAGCTGTTACACCATTTACTCCATTCTACCTACTGAGTTAGACTGTGTTGGTACTGAAAAACACTAAAAACCTAAAAAGATCCCACCACAAATTTGACCCAACCTGTGCAGAGTCAGCTGATCGTAAACCAAATGCACAGGTCTGCAGGTTACTCGGATAAGTTACCTGTGTTGGAGGGAAATGGTGCTTCTCTTTTTTGTTGTTGCTTTTGAGACCTCTGCACGTATATACGTAGTGTATGTACTGTACCTATGAGCAACACATGTATATAAGTACATAGTGTATGTGTGTTCATGAGCCCTGTGTTAGCGCTGAGTGCATCTGTAGGCTACTGTGTGTATGTGCGTGTGCAACCTGTTGCTGTAAATGGTTGAGCCGTAGAACCACCCATGGGAAAAGCAGAATTGTTCTAATGCACTCTGCACTCCTCACGAGTGAGGAGAAGACATGACCTTCCTTACTGCTGTTGTCACAAAGACCACCTTTTTTCCTGTTTTTTTGTTTGTTTGTCTTTTTCAACTTTATTTGACAGGACAGTGTGAGAGGTGGACAGGAAGCGAATTGGGAGAGAGATGGGGAGGGGTCGGCAAAGGACCCGTGCCGGGAATTGAACCCGTGTCCGCGAGTGCCCTACCGGTTGGCCACGGCAGGGCCCACAAAGACCTTCAATGATAAGAAAATCAACTGGGGTTAGATAGCAAGCCTGCTGGGTTTCAATGCAGTAATGAGTGTGTGTGTGTGTGTGTGTGTGTGCATGCGCGTATGAGTGCGTGTTAGCATGCATACCCTCCAACAGGTGTCACACTCGTTGCATGGCACAAAGTTGATTAAAGGTGTGTACCTTTCAGCCGTTGCGTGTGTGTCTGTGTGTGTGTGTGTGTGTGTGTGTGTGTGTGTGTGTGTGTGTGTGTGTGTGTGTGTGTGTGTGTGTGTGTGTGTGTGTGTGTGTGTGTACCTTCCAGCGGTTGCCACACTCGTTGCACAGCACAAAGGTGGTCATGGGCTCATCAGCACTGCGGGTCTGAACCTGCGGAGACACACACAACCAGAATCATTGCAGTATGAGGAAGAACTGAACACACACACACACACACACACACACACCTGTTCACAGATGCATTTCTCTAGCGTGTGCACACACACGCACACACCTGGTGGCAGATGCCGTTCTTCTTACACACACACCCACACCCACATACACACCCACATACACACCCACACACACACACACACACACACACACACACACACACACACACACACACACACACACACACACGCACACACACACGTACCTGGTTGTAGGTGCAGTTCTTCTTCCTGCACTTGCCGCACTGCAGCAGGTCTGTAGTGGTGCCTGACGTCTTGGCCATCTGGTGCTCTCGGATGGCCTCCTGGGTCAGGTGGTCACGCAGCTGCTTCAACTCATCACTCGCCATCTCCTACAACACACAGGCCAAGGAAATAATATATACAACATTTACATTGACATTTAAATCAAGTTCAAGTTCAAGTTTATTATAGCCAAATCAACAGTATAACATACAGTTGCTAGGAATGTCTTTGGTTTGCTCGTACATTTAACAACACAAATACATATAGCTAAGACAAAGACAAGAAAACAAGAGGGGCCATAAATAAACAGGGAATTACGCATACAATAAACATTGAAAGTACAATAAGACATAATACAGTACATAGTGCAAGGTAGGTAGGTAGGCATAATGCAACCTAAACTAAATGACAGTATTTTCTGTTCGCTAAAGCACTTTTTTTGTAACTTTGGCTGGTTTTGCGGAATTCTTTGCTGACCTCTGACAAAATAATAGTAGTAATAGCTTTGCACTGAGTTTGAAATTGATAACAGTCTGCGAAATGTAACAAAAACAATCCTTTGTCATTGCCAATTAATCAACACAACTCTGCTTTAAAAACTGTTTTGCACACAATTTCCAAATGATGAACACACTTGTGAACACACAAATGTTTTATTGTATAAAATAAAATAGTTCATTCAAATGTGGAATGCACTTCTATGTACTTAACCTGAGATTCCATAACACTAACAATTACTTCAATGGTATGATACATTCACAACGTTGAAAGTTGAAACCCAGGTGACTGAACCAGTCACAAAATATATCACTTCTTCATGAACCATCTGCTTGCTGTCCACCACATGTTTACAAACTTGGGTAACACTTTAGAATAACGTCCTATTCACAGCTTTATAAACACTTTATCAATAATTATCAACAAAATGATTACAAATGTTTATAAATGGGCAAGAAATACTATGCTAACACAGACAGCAGACACAGCGCAGGACCAGAGGGCATGAAACCACAAAAAACTCACACAGTAGAAGTTGATTCCCACTCCACTGTGCAGTCATAGTTTGGTTATTACTCATTTACAAACATTTGTAAATGCTTTGTTAAGTGTTAATTGTTATGAAATGTTAATAAAGTGTTTATAAAGCTGTCAATAGGACGTTATTCTAAAGTTTTACCCAAACTTGTACTGCTCTATGAGAAATGAAAAACAGTTATAACAACAAGGAACATACAGTACAGTACACTACACTACAGTGGGATTTGCGTGTTACCTCAGCAGTCATGGTGGCGAATCGAGTCAGTTCGATGGATCCGTTGAGCACGTTCTTGCGCAGGTTGGGGTTCTTTGGGTCCTTCAGGTTGCTGATGCGGCTCCGCACCCTGTTCTTGTATTTCATGTCTGTGGCCCTGAGCTCCTTGTAGATATGTTTGGCGGGAGTCAAGGAAGTTAGGTAGGCCTAATCAATCTGATCAAAATGGATGCCAACTACTTCTAGTTTTGGTGGTAGAACGTTAGAAAGCAAACTTCTCTCCTCCTTGAAGCCTCATAAAGATTTAGCAGTGGTGATATATCAGCCTAGACGTTAAGTCCCTTAGTATTATCATCCCCATGCTGAACTGTAGCTGTGACTGGAAGGTTGCGAGTTCGAACCCTGAGTGGCGGACTGGGCAGGATGACCTTGCCTGGCTCTGGCCTGACCTGTAGTTCCATGCAGCTTTGTGAGCTCCACTTCTAGGTCTGAGAGAGCACGCGTTGGCTCCGCCTTCAGAAAGCATGGCTTTATACATCATATACATCAGTCTTCACCACCAACAAGTTCCTTCAAAAACATTTTGTGTTGATCTCTAAAGCGTCAATATGGTCTATAATATGTCCTGTGACTCCTCAATGCAAGCTGCCATTGATATTGAAGCAATAAAAGCTCAGATTATTTTTTGACTGGAGAAATGGAATCCCGCTACAGTCTTCCAGACCTCTGTGTGTGTTGGTACTCCACCAGGGGGCTCCAGAGCTACACGCACACAGAGGTCTGGTAGGAACCAGGATAAGGATGACCCAGGTTACATCAGAATAGAAATGTTGATGTATTTAAACAATGGCATGCCAATCCAGCCAGGCTGATGTCACCTCTGCTCAATTTCATTTCACTCCATGGCACGAGGGTGAGCTTCAGGCAAGTGTGTCAATCCAAAACATAAAAGCAGAAACCTGTCTCCTCTCCCTTACAACACGTGACTTACTTGAGTGTGAGTTGATCTAGCTGTTTTGAGTACTTACTACAACATATGATCAGCTGATTCAGGGCTGGTTTTCTCACATAGTGTATAAAGCAGGGCTTCTACTACTTCTACGCTGAGAGAAGAACGAGGCTTACATGTGGCGTTGCGATGTAAAATCCATAGACACTGATAAAAAAAATCAATAGAAGGATATAGTCTTCAATTTCTGATGCCATGCCATCGCAGTTTGTCCCGTAGATTTTATAGTCATCTAATGGAGAAAAGAAAAGCAATATTAGCTATGAGCATGTATTTACCTTCCCTTCTGGGCAATATGACATTTTTCTTTAGACGTAATATTTGCACACTGCACACCTTTTTTCCTGTCATGGTATGTTAATGTGGTGATACGGTGCTACTGAAGTCAGGGACGCAAATTGCCTTGAATGAGGCCAGGACAGGGTAATCTGAAAGGCCCCCCCACCCACTACAACCCAAATCTGGGCCCCCTTTTTCCATGGGCCCGGATGAACTGACCCATTTGTACCCCCCTGTCAGCTTCCCCGTACGACAGTGCCCAGCGGGTGTTTGTCCTACCGTCTGTGCGTAGTGCAGCTGTCAGCATCTCGATGCACTTGTCCCGGATAGAGTCCCCTGTAAGTAGCCCTGGTGACAGAGGACCCCCTGAGGAGCTGAAGGACGGCGACATGGGACTTGTGGGCGTAGTCGGACTCTTGGGGGTGTCTGGTTTCCCCTTGCTGTAAATCAGTCGGCAGGACAGGACAGGACAAGTGCAAAGTCAATGGGTTGATGTGTGCTCCCCTTTTTGTGTGCTGTATGCTATTTCTCTGACCGTGACTGTGAGGAATAGTCTATTCTGTTCCATTCACACTGTTTTTTTTTACAATTTAAATTTTTTGTACAGTTTATTTTGTCCTTGTGACATTCATATACCCTAAGTATGGCACTACGACTTGGTAATTGCCATTCTGGTAACAGCAAATGTATAAAGGTGTGTCTTAACGGGTTAAAAAAAGAAAATGAAGTCTAGGTTTCTGTACCGTCCGTCTAGGCTGTCAGTGGAAGGCTTCCTTTGCAAGGCAGGGAGAGGAGGCGCCTTGGAGCCATGTGACTCCCTCCTGGTGAAGCAAAAGGAAGAGAATTAGAGATGGGCCTACTTTGTTAATAAGGAAGGAGAGGTAGGTCTCTAGCAGCCAGGGCTCGTAGTAATTAACACCCACAAACTGTCCAAATGCTGGTGAAAATTCAGTTGGGCTGGTAAAGTGCATCTAGTGTATGTGTGGCTAGCAAGATTTAACATTTACACGCCAAATTGGCCAGTAATGAAAAAAAGTTCATTTATAGTCCTGCTAGAAGCAGATACATGCAAGACAGATTGCACAGACCGAACACATTTACACATATCTGATTGATGAGTGCCCTGATGCTGCCCTCTCATCATACCACTGCACTTCCCTTTCATATGTTATGATACGCACATCTTTTTGAAATACTCAAGGCCAAGAACTAACACATCGAAATGATAGAACAGAAGAAAATTACATTGTTTGGCTTCAGAACCTCGAAACCTTCTATCTAGGGGACTTATTATTAATAATTCAGCTTTGTACCAAAAGACTGAATTTTGTGATTTGTCCTGCTGTACTTACCTCTCTCCAGAGAGCTTCTTGGCAGGCGGTGAGCTTCCAGACCTTGAGCTGGATGAGTCTTGTCTATGGAAAGAGAAAAAGAGAAAGGTTTTGACTCATTTCTCATGGTAAAAAAGTACCCAAGCCGTGCCCTACGACAGTAATTTTTTTCCAGCACACGTTCTTAGTGTCTTTGCAGGTGTGGTTTTATTTAGCCTATGACATGAACTAAACAGCAACACTGCTGCCTTACTACATCAATTTTGTTACATTAAAATTTCAATATAAAGTCTTCATTAAAGTAATCATTGATTATTGTTATGTTTCCTTTTTTGATCACTACACCCACCATAGTAAACAAGTTGACTCAGCATGTCTCTTCCCTCTAAAATGTATAACTGGGGGTGCTGCGGTGCACTGCACTAATATTCATGTAATGTACCTCATATGAACCACCATGGAAATCCAAGTTCGAGTCTGGACAGGATCTTTCCCAACCCTTCCCCAGTGGTAGCCTGGGAACTCCCATACTGCCTTTAGGTCTACACTATCGTTTCGATCTGAAAGACAGTCTGGCGAGGATGACTCATAACGTCCAAGATCATGGGCCCTGTGTCATAATGGCCAAGCATTCCAACCTTCACAGTTTCTCTGTTCTTTCTGTGTCATTATAGCCAAGTATTCTGCACCCTACGGAATTTACAATAGGCAACTCCCCAGACCTAATCTGACTTGTGATTAGGTCTGGTGTTAACCAGGCAACCCCAGTGGTGTAGTCTAGGTAGAGCAAAGGTATACGGAGTATACCCACTTTTACATTTCAGGGATTTCAGTATACCCACTTAAAATTGATTGATCCATTGTTTTGAATGGCACAAATATATACAGTATATCCACTTCAAAAAAATCTCAAATATACAGTATACCCACCATAAAAAAGTAGACTACACCACTGCCCTTCCCCATCTCACTCGTTCCTGTCTGTCTCCACTGTCCTATCTGAATAAAGGCAGTAAAGGTCTGAATACAAAAAATCTGAATCTGCTCTCGCTTACCGCTCAGGTTTCGATTCGCTCAGTTGCCGTTTCACATGGTGACCTGGCTTCGCCTCAGAGGATTCCCTCCTGGCAACAGAAAAAGAAATGACATCCACACTCAAATCACGACTTACAGAGGTGTTACATTGACAGAGGTGAGACTGGATAAAATCAATACACACTTCAATTGGGTCCGTGTAACGGACTCCGAAAATGGATCAAAGCACTGCAAAGCATTCCATGGACCCAATTGTGTAAATAGGTTGCATCAACAAAAGTTTGCGTTCACTTTCATGAAAGAACACGTTCAACATAAATGATGTGTTTTTCCGTGTGAGTTGCTATGTCGTTATTGTCTTCCTTCTCTGTGTGAACCTGGACATCACCAGGTACTCAGTAAAGATTTTCATGAACATGTCTTGTTGCCTTGACAACCTTTCTTTCTTTCCATCCAGGCTCGGCCTTTTCATGGACGTGTGTTTGGAATCCGACGAGTCTTTCCTGGAAAATTCAAAAAAGGGTTTTTTTTTTGTAGAATTGCTTTTCCATTTAGTCGAGATGATGACGATGATGTGCTTTCCATGCATTATGATGTATTGGTAAATAATGACAAAAATCCATTACAGAAATCAAATCGAGGCCTCGGAAGAAAATGCTGTTTATAATCCACTCGCCTCAGCAAATAAACATCACTCGCTTCATCCGTGCATGCGTCAACAAGGCCACAGCGTGCGCTCACAATAAAATGGACAGCGCACACATGCACAGGCACACACAATCCTAACCTTTCTTTTTTGCCATCCACAGAGTGCTTTTTAGGAGGTTTACCATCCCCTGAATCTTTTCTGTGGGGAGAACAATCAATCTATCAGTACTAAAAAACAGTAGGCTACTTCACCTTCAAAGCAAAACAAATACACAGAAACAACCTCATCACATGCAATGTGAGCATGAAATCTTGCTGCACCAAGCACACTGAAACGATCCATGGCAGCCAAATATCAAGGGGACAACGGACAGTATAGTATGTGAGCACCTGTAAGCATCAATTTAAGTGATCCATGCATAGTGTGTTGTGTACACTGCAACAGTTGGCCCTCAACCATGAACACTGGAACAGGTTACACCGGATGGTAAAGTTAGTGTCAAACAAGGCAACCAGCACCTGACGATTTCTCAATAGTTGGTGCTTATGGTTCACTGGCAGTTCAAGTGAAAATGATATCTGACATTTCGATCTATGGCCTGGTGTAGTGTGAGGGTTTCAATAACATCATGATCTCTTTTCTCAATCGGCACACACACCGTCGGTATAGCAATATGCACACATGGGCACTGTCAGGAAGCTTTACGTTCCAAATCCCCACAACACACCCACCCCCCCACGCCCACACACACACACACACACACACACACACTTTTTCTCACACATGCACAGGACGTCACAGGACGACAAGTGTCATGAATACTTGTATCCAGTAAGCTCTCAGACAGACATGCAAACTTGTACTGCGTGCCATGTTAAATCAAGCCCATGCAAAGCGCAATCTGCAACTGAGAACTGTGGCCATGACCCTACCTCTCCTTCTTTGAATGGCCAGACAAGTGCTTCTGTGAGTGATGCTTGGAGTCTGACGAGTCCTTTCTACAACAGGTCAGGTCGAAAATATAAGCAAGACCGTCATGAAGTGAAATTTTTGCTATGAAAACATGCAACACACTAGTCCACACTAGACTTGTCTACCCAAGACAGAACCCCTACTACATCCTGAACCAAACAAGTCAGCATCCCGAATCCACTATCCTAGCTACTAGTGGTGTGGATCGGCACTACCCTCATGATCCGATTCGATCACGATTCGGGAGGTAGCGATTCAATTCGATTCGATTCGATTCTTTGCGATCCGATCTGATCCGATCCAATTCTACAATAAATTGCAATGCATTACATTTCTACTGAAAGCAAAGCAAATGTTTAATCAGTCATGATGAGGCAATACAAGTAGTCAGATACTGAGCAACAATTTATTGGCTGTTTTCTGTATCAGTCTGTAAGTATCAGTCTTGCAATGTTTTGAAGTGCTTTTATTTAATTTAACATTCTTTTGCTCCCAAAATATCCATGGAAGTAATTGAAACTTTAAAAAATTGCCTGATCGATTCTGGAACTTGCAGGATCGATTCTGGACAGGGGCGGAACAGAGGGGGGGGCATAGGGGCCAGGAAACCCCGGCCTCACCACTTGGGGGGGGGGGGGCTGCCAGTGGCTTTCGATTGCCAAACATCTTGTAGGGGCCCCATTCTATGATATTTCGAGGGCCAAATGCCTCTGACACATCTCCCGCCCCCCCTGTCCCAATACCAGTGCTCCACCCCTGATTCTGGATCATCCATGCCCCGAATTGGATTGGATTGCATTGCCGAATCGATCATTGTTGACACCACTACTAGCTACCCAAGACAGTAACCCCAAAACCCTTGCCTATGAGCCCTAACAGCACCATAAATTCCACCCATGAAAGCACCCTAAAACCCTGTCCTATCCACCCATGACAACACCCCTAAACCCTGGCCTATCCACCCATGACAACACCTCAAAATTCCTGGCCTATCCACCCACCAAGGCAGAACTCAAAAACTCTTATCCCCAAAGAAAGCACTCCAAAACCCTGTCCTGACCTGTCCTTCCTCTTCTCCTGCCCATCCTCCGTCGAGGGCTTCGCGGGTGGGGGGGCAGAGGGCTTCGCGGGTGGGGGGGCAGAGGGCTTCGCGGGTGGGGGGGCAGAGGGCTTCGCGGGTGGGGGGGCAGAGGGCTTCGCGGGTGGGGGGGCAGAGGGACGAGAGGTGTCTGAGTCAGAATCTTCTCTGGACACAAAATAGATCAGGAGAATAAAGAATGTGATTTGTGTTCCTATTCAAGCAGGAAGAACATCAGCACACTAGCAGAAAGTGAGGGAGAAATCTCCATTTTGGCTGCTATAGTAATCATCACTAACAAGCTAAGTCCGTGTTTACTAAATGAACATGGATTCATGTAACGTCATATCACGCCAACTGTGTTATGTTCTAATAACCATTCAGAAGCTTCTTAGTAAACCTTTTCAGCTTGCCACTGATTAGGGATGGAAAGTCGCTGGAGCAGTTGTCATTTCCCCCGAATTCTGTGAGATTGTGTTTGTCAGAATGGCTCGTGGTAATCTCCTTCTTTAAAAATAAAAATCCGCACTCACAAACTACGTTTCATCATTTATTTATAGATTACCACCATGTCACCACGCACTGATGAAGGCTTGATAGCCGAAACGTGTTTGCTTGTGGACATGGTGGTAATATATAAATAAATAATGAGATGTAGTTTGTGAGTGCAGATTTGTCTTCTTTAAAGGGGTATGCCGCTATTTTGGGGCTTAATACAGTTAAAATCGTTGGCTGGGGTTTATAAAGGTGGTAAAGTGTCTTATTTTTCATGTTAAGCATTGTCTTGCTTTAAGACAAGTTAAAAGAGGGAGTATGTAGCTAAGCTAGTGAAAGTCAATGGATCACTGTAGCATGTAGCATGCTACACGCATGCACCCAAAGACATTCATTTTTTCCAAGAAGTTGAGCGTGAGCGCGTCCTCTGACAAAACTTGAAATCTCCTTCTTTACCCCTCGAGTCTCAGCCTCTGTTAACTGATTTGTCGGATCCTGTGCACAGCACACATTGTTTACACAGTCAGCTCTTCAGCCCTTTTGACCTCTCCAGCAAACTCGGATGTTGTTAGTACCATCAAAGAAAATGGAATATTGTACAAGAACGACCACTAGCTGGTGTGCAGCTATGTTATCGCAGCCAAGTAAATAATGAATGGGTGCCAATGGGGCTGTACGCTTCTCATAGAACTATCTGCCCGTGTGATTTTTTCCCTAGAAACAATGAAGTCGCGTTCGATAGATATGAGTAAGTGAAAGCATTTGCCGACACGTTTGCATCTTGTCAAGTGTTAGATTCGTGAAAATGACCCTTATTTCAACTATAGCAATGACATAACACGTGACAATCGACTTTACGGCACCACGCCATTTGTTTTGTAGTTTTAAGTCTGACTTCAGATGTCGATGTGTTTAAAATTATGTTAGGATTGTTGCGGACACCTGTTATTTATTGCATTTAAGGTGGTGGAAAAGCGGCATGTGTACATGGGGTAAAGGAAATGACTGCGCTCATCCTTAAGAATTTGGGCACCTTCAATTAACATGTTGGACGGCGGTGGGGGGTTTTGAGGTGTGTGACCGTAGATGTCTCTGCTAGGATCAGTCAGAGTACGTCTCTCGTCAGCTCTGGTCGTGAATAGTCGCAGAGATTCCTCAGCCAGCAGGTATTAGCCGAATGCTAGCTTGTTGCAGGACAAAACTAACACGTCTTTGGGAGAACAAAGCCATGTCAGGAACCTTTAACTTCACTTCTAATACAACTTCCATGATAATGTACAGAATGTGCACACATCTTTACAAACCAGAGAACAGAACCGTCACAAATCCCTGCTGAGCCATTTAGCCCAATAGGCTCCCATTCATCTTTTACTTGGCTGCGTTCGCCAACGGGGCTATAATGGGAGCCAATGAGAGATGTCTTTCTCATAGCTTAGAGAATCTCTGGTACCATGTCCAGCATCGCTGCACAACCTGACCCCTGACCTGGATGTTGTTAGCAAGTTGGGTACTGCTGTGTCTATACATGTGACTGCAGTAGCATGTGGAATACATACATAGATACAGCATTGTGGGTCACACTTGTACTTACACAATGTAGATACTGTGAGTTATACTTATACTTAAGAGTAAGTGAAAAAAAAAGTCTGGTGAAAGAACATAATTTTTTCGGGAGTGGTAAAATGCCCATAATTTGCCACCATGCCAATACATGTGTTATGCATGCACATCATGAGCCACACATTGGCTGACCTCTCCTTCTCCTTCTCCTTCTCTTTCTCCTTCTCCTTCTCCTTCTCCTTCTCCTTCTCCTTCTCCTTCTCCTTCTCCTTCTCCTTCTCTTTCTCCTTCTCCTTCTCTTTCTCCTTCTCTTTCTCTTTTTGCTTCTCTTTCTCTTTCTTCACTGGAGGAGAAGGAAAGGAAGCCACGGGGGAGTTGGAGTCTGTAGACTCTTTTCTGAAGAAAAACATAGATAGATTTTGAACAATTCCATAATTCCATGGTTCAATTCAATTGTCTTGGTGTTAGATGTTTGTGAATATCACTTGGTGACGTCAAAAATGTCAAAAAAATAAGTCAAAGGGGGTTGCAACCTATGTCTGATGTCAATGTACAGCCAGGTGCTGAGCACCTGCCACTACTTGAACACTATGTTAGTGCCTTTGTATGTCTGCATGAAGAGTTTGGATATTTTTTTCACACCTGGTCCCCGTTAAAGTGAACCAAGCTCAGTCCCCTTCAAGTGGACCAAAAAGTGAACCGACAGCAAAACAACTCAGTTCTGTTTTTGGTCATATTGTGAGTGTATTACAAAAAGAACCGGCTTGTCTTTCTGGTCCTATATAGACTTGTAGCCCCGTACCTCCAGTGGCACGATGTAATGGTCATTGAAAAGTTAGCTACCATAGTACTACAATACTATGACATAGCACAGGGCCTTTAGTAATGCACTACGACTTGGTCATTGCCATTCTTGTAACAGCAAATTGATAACACTGCGTCTTAACGGGTTAAGTTGTGTCAGTCCTCTTTTTGATCACACCAGGTCCTCTAGAGCTCTAATTAAGAGGTTACAGCTAGTCACAAGTGTAACTTTCTCAGGACTCATAAGCGAACCTCACAAAGGGGGTTCTGGCTACACTTTGGAGCGTTCACATATGCACAGAAAATGGCTGAAAGGGACCAGGTATGAAAACACCATTACACTGCATGACACACACACACACACACACACACACACACACACACACACACACACACACACACACACACACACACACACACACACACACACACACACACACACACACACAAGGATTCTGACCTCTCCTTCTTCATGGGTGGGGGGTGCAGATGGAAGGGGAGGGGGGCAAAAGGAGCGTTGGGGTCTGGTGGGTCCTTTCTGAACAAGCCACCATCAGAGACAACACACGTGTTATACCATTCAGGGGATGCCATTCTCAGGAAAATGGAAAACATACAGAAGATGAGAGTGTTGCTGATACTGATTCAAGCCACTTGTAGTAAAATGGAAATAAGAAAATTAAATACAATAAATAAAATGAATACATCAATCAATCACAGGATCACAAGATACTGTAGATCTTACAGTAGGCCTACAGCCAATGTGACATTACAAGAGAGCTGATGCCTTCGGATGTCCTCTTTCAACAGTGACTATTTTCTTTCACTGAAGGGCACAATACAGTACTCATATACAGTAGATGATACTTCAATCACATATCACAATAGAGGTGTAACCTTGTTTTGATCCTAAAGATGAATACACAAACACACACACACACGCACACGCACACACACGCACACACACACACACACACACACACACACACACACACACACACACACACACGCGCACACACACACACACACACACAGACACACACACACACGCAAGGGTGTGTTGTGGAGGTGGGCTGACCTCTCTTTCATCTCAAGGGCTGGGGGGATCTTGAAAGGAGTGTAAGGTTTAGGGGACCGTTCTTTTTTCTCAGGCTTTTTTTTCCTGTGTAAATACAGCAGGCATGCGATAGCTATCACACTGTACGCTACCACAGAACAAGACCACCATCAATGTTTTTTTGTGTGTGTGAAACAGACTACACACGTCACATGTTGGAGGATATCTAACAAAAGTGGAACTGACACAGCAACCTCAATGTCATGAGGCGCTGGTTACATATGAGGAAGCAGAGGCCGATTTGATGTGCTTGGTCAGTGATTCTCATAATGTGGGTTATAGGGCCCACTGGTGGACCCTGAGGGTATTCAAAATGGGCCTTGACATAATTTTCAAAAAGCCAAAACAATATTTTGTGTGTGTGTTGCTGTTGACAACTTATTTGAGTTTTAATGATTATTTGGTCAGAGGTAGGCCCAAGCATTTGTGAAATTCCCCAAGTTGGAAAAGGTTGGGGACCCCTGTGTTTGGTATTTCAGGTCGAATATAAAGGTTCACAAAGTGCAGCCCGGGGGCCCAATGGGGCCCTCAAAAAACATTTTTGGAGGCCTGCGATGACAACTGATAACAAATAAATGAACAAGCCTTCAAAACTTTGAGGGATCCTGGTCTAATATCACAAGTGCAAGAGATAATCCCAGGCTGGGAGTTAAAGGAACAGTCCACCCTTTTTTGATTTTCACATATTTGCAGTATTTCCCAGCATTATTCATGAATGTGCATATCATTTTCCTCTATGTGTTTCCATTGCCTAGTTTATCAGTATAGCCAAATTAAGCGTAGCAATGCAAGTCTATGGGGGCAAACAAAACATCATCAAATGTACTTAAAAAATACTTTAAAATTAATGTAAAATTCACTAGAGTGAAAAACAGCTATTTAATCCTGCCCTGTGATCATTTGTGACTTGATGCTAATGCCTCCATTCACTTCCAGTGATTATGCTAAGCTATGCTAATAATTCTGATCCAATAAATCTAAGTACTGAAAAAACTGAGAAGAAAATGATATGCACATTCACGAAAAATGCTTGGAAACACTGCAAATATGTGAAAATCAAAAAAGGGTGGACTGTTCTTCAAGAATATTACAGAATCAGAATGTTTATCTATGATGACTACCCAATGAGAAGAGCCTTTTTCGTGCTGCCTCAACAGGAAGTATAGTCCACTAAATCATGCAGGATTCACTCCATGCAACATGCTTGTGGTATTCTGCTGTTCTGTCTGACCTCTCTTTCTTTTTGTCCAGGGAAAGGCGGCGAGGCTTGAAGGATGGACGAGAGCGGAGAGGGGAGGAGGGACGACGAGGTCTTGGGGCTTTGCCATTGTCATTTTTTCTAACCAGCAATACAGATATATAAGTGAATGAATGAATGAATGAATGAATGAATGAATGAATGAATGAATGAATGAATGCATAGCTGTATGAATTAATTAGAGAGAGACAAATATACATACATTCAGACAGACAGACAGACAGACAGACACACAGACAGACAGATCATACAGACATAATCTTCAATAATAATAGCATGTGTCTGGCCTGACCTGTCCTTCTTAACATCCTTCATATCTAGAGATGGTCTTGGAGGGCTGTCCCAGCCCAGGCCAGGGATTTCATGTCTGAACAAAACAAAATACATTCTAAAGAACAAACTTTCCCATTCACAATGTCTAAACGGTTATCAGCCAAAAGACAACAAGCAACTCACCACTAGTATCACTACTAGTAACATGACTAGTAACATTCTTAAGCTAGGTTCACACACGTCGCTACTAGTTACTCGCTCAGCGAATGAAATCAATAGAATGTCAATGTGCTCCAGCGAGACGAGCAGGTACTGTCCAAGCAATGCGATGTGGGCGGATCCCCAGTTGAAAACATTTGAACTTTGAGCGAGGCGAGTAAGCAAGTAACCAATTGGAATGCAGAGTTCGGTACCTGTACATTGGCAGAGCCGCAGGAACTTTCAGCGAACGTTCCATGAAAGAGTGGCGAGTAGCTAGTAAATAGCAGCGATGTGTGTACATGCACATGTTTTCACAGTAACAATGTGTGTGTAGTTACAGTACCTGCAAACAGGCCAGAATAGTCCACACCCATTCCCTAATCTCAATCGAAATATCAAAAAGTGAAATTTTTTACAAGCAAAGCCTACAAGCATAGTTCACCCCATAGTCCACCCATTTCTGTGTAATTGCAAACAATTTCCAAAACAGGTCATGAAACCATCAACCATGCATTAAATCTGTTAGACTAGATATTACGGTACACTGGTGTGAATAACGTTTAGGTATTCTTCTCAGCAGCAGTGTTCCCATGGTTACTGCATGAGCAGCAGTCCACCCATCCATCCCATAATCCACCACAATTCCCCAAAACACACACACACACAGGCCATGCAGACAAGGTGCCCTCTGACCTCTCTCTCTTGACCTCCACAGACTGCCGCCTGGGAATATGAATGGGGGGTGGAGGAGGAAACAGCTCGTCCATGAGCGTTTTGCTGATCGGAGGACAAGACACACAGTAAACACAAATGCAGTGTTAATTCCACACTTACTCTGGCACGTCCTCTGGCACCAAATACACTAGAAAATGCTAAATACACTCTCTAAGTGTTGCATTAGCACGGGATTTTTTTCCGCTGTGCATGAATGAATGAATGAATGAATGAATGAATGAATGAATGAATGAATGAATGAATGAAATAATTAATGAATTAATACATTTTACATCCAGGTTTCAAACAGGAGAATTGGTTTTCCACTCCATGCCACTGCACACCAAAGGCTTACAAAAGTGTGACAAGTCTCTCACACACAGTCTTTCCCTTTCAATCAGTGTGGTTCTGCAGCTAAACCTGCCATTTCATAGAGCTGAACACTCTGATGCTAGCCACACAAGGCTAGCCAGCGTTTCATTCAGGTCCAAATGAGAGCGATGTTAGCCAACTATCATTGTTGTGCTCCTCAATCCAGTTTAGTCTGGTATCATCTCCAACACAACAGTCAGTCAGGTTGTCAGAGGTAGCACGTGCACTGTGAGATAGATGCTGTGTACAAACATACAAACACGCACACGTGCACACACTTGCTTGCACGCAGGCATGCACACACGCAGGCATGCACACACTGATGCGATTACCACAATCAACACCCATCACAAGCTCTCACTATAAACAAAAGTAATGCTAATGCCAGTGATGCTAATGCATCCCTTCTAACCCCTCTCAGGCCCGTAGTCAGCATTGTGGTGGGGGGGATCTTTTCCCCCCGAAAGTGGACTTTATTTGGCTCCCGGCTCCAATGTTTCCCAAATGCACAAGCACACTAAAAATATTTTAATTTAGACATACTTTATTCATTATAAGTTTGTCGCAAGTCTGTTGTTGCTCCCCACTCTTAACATGAATGGAATTGAATTGCTTCAAATGAGCTATCTCCCCACATAGTGTCGGCCCAGTGTTGGCTCAGTTACTGCTATCTGACAGTTATTGTCTATGAAATGGCCTTCCAGTCAAAGTGGGAAGCAACATACAGTAGTTGGGGGTTCGAATGGGGGTGAGGGATGGTAGGGGGGGTTCGAACGAACCCCTCGAACTGGCTACGGGCCTGCCTCTTTACACTCAGAGGAAACACATGCTGTACTGGGCACAGTATGACGCTCACACATAAAACACACACACACACACACACACACACACACACACACACACACACACACACACACAAATACACACACACACACACACGCAAACACACCCTCTGTAACAACAAGCAGTCAACAAACCTAATCTCTCCCTAGGCTCGAAAGAAAGTCATGCTATGCATCACACACACACACACACACACACACACACACACACACACACACACACACACACACACACACACACACACACACACACACACACACACACACCAGTGACAGCCTACAACAATCCTAACTTGCCATTGCAATTAAACAAAAGTCATGCTGTACATCATGTTCACACGCACGCACACCACATGCTCTTGCCAGTGACAGTCTACAACAATCCTGACCTCTCTCGCATCATCTCCAGGCGTCGATTCGGGGCCGGAGGAGGCGGATTGAGGGGAGGAGGTCGAGCGGAAGGGGTAGGGGTGGAGTGGAGAGTGCCATTTTTCACCACGTCCTTTCTGCACAGAGTAGAGGCATCTCTTGAGTCCTACAGTAGAGTTAAAAAGCTGCAGAATCCCTCCTCTACTGACCTGTGTGAAGTTGGCACCCCATATGTTGAAAATATGGATAAAAACATTTTGGTTCGTTTGTGCACGATTGTGCAGGCAAAACGAGCGTTTGTGCACAAACCGTATTCAAGATATTTAACTTTGTAACCTTAATTGACCTTAAGTTACTCAGCACCCCATTAACATCCAAATGACTCGAAAATGGTTGGAATCGTTTGTGCTTTGTTTGTGCACGTTTGTGCAGGCAAAATTAATGTTTGTGCACAAACCGTTTTTATATAATTTAACTTGTAATTTTTTGGAAATAGGTGACGCAACAGCCGTTAACATCCAAATTACTCAAAAATGCTTGGAATTGTTTGTGCTTTGTTTGTGCATGCGTGTGTGGGCAAAATCAATGTTTGTGTACAAACCATTTGTATGTTGTTTTGTTTGCTTTTGCTATTTTATTTATGTTATTTAAGTCTTAAAAGTTAAATAAATTCTTGTGCACAAACGCTCATTTTGCCTGCACAATCGTGCACAAACGATGAACAAACCAATCAACGAATCAGGTAGAGTGACCAACCGAAGCTCCTGTTTAGAAAAATGTAGGCATTCCATTGGGTACTGCTTGCTGCCGCTGAACTGCATCATAGCTCCACATAACACCATACACGTATGCACACACACACACACACACAGACACACACACACAGACACACACACACACACACACACACTGCCATGTCTACCCTGAAATGTTTCTTCTTGGGTGACTTGTGTGTTCAAATGTCAGGTTGCTCAAAAGTCTGGGACCTCTAAAGGCAGGGTGCTGAGAAGTCTGAGTGCTGTGTTACTTGAAGTCTGACAAGTCCGACAAGTCCAAGTTCTGTCAAAACTCTCAGTGCTCAAAAGTCTGATTGCTCAAAAGTATCAAGGATTACAAATCTGGATGCTCGAAAGTGAGTGTTTCTGCAGCTGCAGACAGTGTGCCAAGACCCAAAAGGCACTTTTCTTCTCTGTTGACTCTCACCTTTCTGACTTGTGGTTGCACACAGCACTTTGAAGCAAACATACTTTAATGCACAAGATGTAATTCAACCTCCAAGACAGCACCATCAGCATGGTATTGTACCCATGCACTGCTCCCTTGTTCGGCACTTGTTGGGCAGTATCCTTGCACAGGTGGGGCATAAATGCAATTTAGTTGTGTGCACTGAGTGACTACGAGTGTACTGAGTGACTGAATGACTATGGAACTTTCCAAGAGACACTTTTTGACTTTCACTTTTAACTGTCATCACATGTGGGACATGTGTAGCCTTGATAGAAGTTTGTCTGTACAGCGTGTAGGCTATGCTATTTACTATACCGTAAGCCAACAGAGCATTCCCATCCATGATCCTTTCTTTAAAGGTGCACTGTGTAGGATGGTGGCCAAAGTAGGTATTGCAACTATGCTGCTCATTGACACTGTGCTGCCTATTGCCAAATTTGATCTTTTCATGAATATTCACTCAATAATAAACCAATATTTACTAGTATGACCAAACTACAGTAACTGCAGCTAAAAATGTCTATTTCTAGGCATTTAAAATGGCAGACCATGGAGAATTCATGTATGAAAAGTGCAATTTTCCCAGTCATAATGAATAGGCCTACTGAGAATTTGATGGTGGTGGAAAGTATTCATGAAAAAGGTAACATTTGTGAATGGGCAGCATGAATCTGGGAAATAAACTACTAAAAATATTACACAGTGCACCTTTAAACAGTGTGTCCTCCCCGTCTCAGTGCATCTCAGTGTGGTGTACCAGAAACAGGTCAGTGTGCTGTGGCCAGGTCACATGATGTGCCTTGCCATTACAACATAGTTTTCACTTTCACTTTGTCAGTTGTTCCTCCGGGTCTGTGTGTGTGTGTGTGTGTGTGTGTGTGTGTGTGTGTGTGTGTGTGTGTGTGTGTGTGTGTGTGTGTGTGTGTGTGTGTGTGTGTGTGTGTGTGTGTGTGCGTGCGTGTATGTGTTTATTTGTGTGTGTGTGTGTGTGTGTGTGTGTATGTGTTTGTGTGTGTGTTTATTGTGTGTGTGTTTATTGTGTGTGTGTGTGTGTGTGTGTGTGTGTGTGTGTGTGTGTGTGTGTGTGTGTGTGTGTGTGTGTGTTTATTTGTGTGTGTGTCTGTGTGTTTGTATGTGTGTGTGTGTGTGTGTGTGTGTGTGTGTGTGTGTGTGTGTGTGTGTGTGTGTGTGTGTATGTGTGTGTGCGTGCGTACGTGCGTGTGTGTCTATGCACACCTACCTGGGCTCATCCTCCGAAGGCCCCCTTGAGATCTTTCCAGGTGGTTTGGCGGAATCTGTTCCATTTTTTATATCATTTGATTTTTCAGCCTTTTCGTGTTGAGCAGATTCTACAAGAAGTCAGAGGAGCCTGTTAAGACTTTGAAACCAGCCCTATTCACACGTGCTGTGCAGGGCTTGACATTAACTTTTTTACTTGCCAGCCACTGTGGCTAGTGGCTTTCCCGAGTCACTAGCCATCCAGCTAGTTTACTAGCCACAAATTTGGCTTTACAAAACAATCATGACGCTATACATCTAACCTCAGAAGATGAGGGGCTTAAAGCAAGAAGATGAGTGCATGGGTATCTACATGGAAATAAAACAAATAGAAACTGAGTAACTGAGCTTTTTCTTGAACTTAAATACAAACAATTGATACACAAGGGGCAAAGTGCAAAATATACAAAAATTCTGATATGTCGTACCATAGAATAACCTACCTGCCAAATTGGCTAGTGACACTGAAATTGTTACCAGCCACAGCCAAGTTTTACCAGCATTTGGCCGGTTGGAAGGTGCCAGTGTCAAGCCCTGGTGCTGTGCACAACTTGTGCCCAGAGAGCATCAACAGAGCATGAGCACTGATGATGAAGAAGAAAATTCCGCACACTGTTGCTGCTCATCGATTTGATTACAGAACGTTTGACCTCAAGCTACCATACACCGGACGAAGACGAAGATGAAGATGAAGACCCCTTGAGGTCGAAACGTTGTGTTGACAAATCTGTGAGAAGCAACAGTGTGCAGGTTTTTCTTCTTTTTCACCTTTGTTGTTTGATATGGCACCTGTTTAATTGGATGTGTGTGCATTCTGGACACCATGTCAGACTGATGAGTGATGACATTGTATTCCCCAAAGGTCTACTATCCTGCCAATATTGTACTGCACAGCATGTGCTCCTGTCATGCCATTTCAGCTGCATACTGTAGGAATTGGACTATAGTCTACAAATAGTTACATCATCATGTTTGTTATTACAGTAACACTTCAATATTGGCAGTTATTACTATCATCATTATTATTACTACAACTATAACATTACTGGCACTAGTTGGCCCGTCAGTCAGGGTGCCATGTTTACTTTCAGTTTTGAAAAACTTTACCCAGGAGCCTCTTCCAGTTCTTGATCAGAATCTTTGCAAGTGCATTCACTTCCTCATCCGTGCAGTGCTTCCTGAGTGCATTTACAGACATGCCAATCCGTGTGTCCTGAACACAGAGACATACACCAAAAACAGAAAATGATTCGTTTAAATTAAGAGCCTGTGTGCTCTGGTGTAAAGAAAACATTACAACTGTATGACCATTTGTATGTTGTAGTCTACCTGCAACAGTTTCAGAGTCACGTTGAAATTCTGCAGCTCTTTCAACAGGTCCAAAGCTCCATCCTACATAGACAAAACATGAATGTCAGCATCCAGAACATGATTACTTCTGTGTAACAATCCGACAACGTTTCCATAAATAACAAATAGGTCAAATGGGACAAATTATTGGCGCAGATGTTGGACTTCCCACTTCACAGTACAAAAAGTTTGTCTACGTTTTGTAATACGTATGTAATAGTCGGTAATATTTGCTAACTACACATTTGCTTCAATTGTAACTGTACTGCACCCACTGCACAGGCCAGCGCGCGATTGATAGCTTCACTGAGGCAAATATAAACAGCCATGACAGCTGGCATGTTGACAGTAGTAATCGAAGCACCGCCCACACGACCTTGTGTCTGTCTGATTTTTTTAAAAGTAGGCTACGTCTATTAAAAATCCATTTCCACGAATTAACACTCTTCAACTATAAGCAGGCTTAATGACAGATTTCCCAGTGCCTTGTCAAACTGCAAGGGGTGTATGGCGAGCTTAGCCCAATCTGAACAATCCCCGGCCGAACACCTGTTGAACATTTGAGCCCTGCACCGCAGTAGCACTGCTGCGCACCGAACAGTCACAACAACCTAGTTTCGATCGCTTATACCGCCCAAAACCCCGTCCATTTAACCTCGAACACAATGCTGTTAATTGCACATGATCAGTAGAGACACATACTCAAAATGAGCAAAGGTCACACAAATGGTAAACACACTGACCGCGCGCAAAACATACAGTCAAGCGTGCGCGGCAACATGCGCTCCCAAATAAACTTCTCACCATGTTATTTCTAGACACCATCTTGTCCAGTTTTTTGGCAATCCGAACTAGGTCCTCTTCGCGAGACATCATCTATGGCATGTGTTTGGCGGTCTATACAACGGAAAGTGTCGGTATAAATTGGTTTCACTCAACTTTATCAACATTTAAATAAGAAAAAAATCACGAAATGTACGAAGTTTTGATCCCACGCTGTCACAGCACACTGCGTCGAACCAGGGGGCGGACCCTCGGCTGCGACGCGCAAAGAGGAAGGTCTGATCTTCTCAGCCATCTGGTCAAAACACCCGTGGTAGAAGACCCACCACATTGCTCTACCTAAATATAGGCATTATTTTACCACCTTCTATTCACAAGTTAACAGCCTAGTTGTTACATCAACAATTCTGTGAGCTGTTGGATGTAAGCACGCGGATGTTTTGGTGTGTCCCGCAGTGGCGGAACAATTGTACATAGGGCCCTAGGGCAAAACACTTTATCGGGCCCCCTATATGACCTGACAAAATCACAATTGGGCCCCCACCACTAATGCAAGGGTGCCCTGGGCCCAGGGGCAAATGCCCTGTTCGCCCTCCCTATAGCTCCGGCCCTGGTTTCCCGGTATGTTGCCAAAGGTAGCCTATTCGGGGTAGGGTAGGTTGTCTGTCTGTCCTTAAAGTGCTACAATAACGTTTTAAGCCAATGATATACGCTGTAGCTATCGCATTGGCATTAGACTTTTGTTAGTTTAGTTTGTTAGGCTAGTTGACATTGTGTGCGTACGGAGCTAAAATCTAGGAATTGCTTGTCGAGGTCAAACGTTAATAATTTACTTGCACATTAGGCTAACTGGGTTTCGTGGAATAGTCTAACATGTTTAATGGAGCGCTATAACAGAAACAGCGAGTCTCTTTTGACACAAGTAAAACATTTTGCACGTCTATACAGGCCTACATCTGAATCTGGGTCTACTGTCTGCAGCTGTGTTCCCGTTGGCATTCGTGAACCTCCTCTTGAATTGCCCCCCAGTGGTGACATTGGTTGGACAGTGGACGGTGGACATTGCCATTGGACAGTGGTTTCAATTCAATTCAATATCAATTTTATTATAATATCAATATATACATAAATTTTATTTTTTATTATATTGCTGTCAGAGCCATTACCTCAGAACACTACAAGTAGATTAGGCTATTGTATGATTAAATAAAACAGTGAACGAGTTAAACAACACGTTTTGAAATCTAATAGCTTACAACAGAGATGTAAAAGTGCAATTTTCCCAGTCATAATGACTACTTAGAATTTGATATTGGTAGTAATTATTCATGAAAAAGGTAACATTTGTGAATGGGCAGCATGCATTCTGTAAATAAAATACTAAAAATATTACAGAATCCATCTTTAAATGTGAGGCATTTATGATGAGTGAATCCTGGCTACTATGTGGAGGCTTATAGGAGATAGGATCTTATATGAAGTGGTCAATGTACCATATATGATGTCTATTAGGCTAACAACTATTATTATTGTAATACATTGAGTATGATTATTAATGTAATTGCAACATATTGTTGTCATTATCATTGCAATTATGGTGATGATGATGATGACAATGATGGTGATGATGATTACTACTACTATTAGGCCTACCTACTATTGACATTCTTACGTGTAATACATTGCTCATATTCACATGTAGGCCTATTACTCATGAGCACGCCAAGTGGCCAGAGATTATAACAGTGTGTTGTGTATAGGATCATGGATCGCAGGCCTTGGGCGGGAAATGTGAGAACTGAAGACTGTACTGAACTGTGCTGTAGATCATGCTGGCTAATCATGTCATGAGCGAGCTACAGTATGTGCCAAGTAGGTATCTGTAATCGACGTGACTATAATTTCACCGTGATCTCATACAGTTTCTTATTTTCACATAGGCCTGGCTGTGCACCACTGTCACCTAAAAATAGAAGGGAAAAAAACAAACCGCAACACAACATAACATAATATGCATTTCCTCAGATGAAATCCATGCATTTGAAATGCACCGCAGAGGAGATAATAAATCACAACATGAGAAATTACATGTGACGAAGCCCATTCCTGCAAAGCGAAGGTAATTTAATCCATCACCATGGAGCATATTTAACAATATGCATAGGACATACTGTACGCTATGCTGTGCCCTTTGATTGATTGATTGATTGATTGATTGATTGATTGATTGATTGATTGATTGATTGATTGATTGATTGATTGATTGTTCGATTGATTGATTGGTTTATTGACAACACACCAGCTTCCCCTTTACAGGAGCACTGTTCTTCCTGTATTCAAATGATAATATTTCCACAATTGACCCTTCAACACATTCAGGTAATCCTCTTTCTGTGCAATCATCTAAAAGAGGGTAGAACCTACAAGTATTTTAGACTAGGACTACTACTGCAGATACCAACTACTGTACATTAAGCAATATGATGGGGCAGCCATGGGCTCGTGGTTAAGGAGATGGCCTTAAGATCAGAGGGTTGCAGCTTTGAATCCCACCCTTCCACTCCCTATCTCACTACCTGGTTGAGGTGCCCTTGAGCAAGGCAACTGACCTAACCCCACGCTGCTCCAGGGTCTGTAACCAATGCCCTGTACTTAAAATAAGTCGTTTTGGATAAAAGCGTCAGCTAGGTGTAATGAAATGACACTAGAGCAGGGGGTACTGCATAGTGCCCTCATGTCCAGCAGAGGCCGCTGTAACACCATGTGTGGACTACTACACTACTATCCCTCAAACATGGCCATACTAGTGCTACTTCATGCGACTCTAATTCCTCCTCACTTTTCCTGCTCTTACTGTAGCACATGGGGGTAAGGAAGAGTAGAATACTGTATACAGAGACACATGAGAAGTGCTATCCTCTTTACCTTAGCTTGTCCTACCACTGGCACCTCTTTCAGAATAATGATGTACATTCCAAGGTACATTGTGGTCAGAGAAGGTTACTAAGGTTACCATACTAAAAATCTTTATATCATAAAGTATCATGGTCCAGAAAGCAGCGGCGTGTTTGATATTCATTCAGCCCAAAAGGCCCCATGTCATTCCTCTATTTATCGAGTGTCACTGACTACCGGTGGCTGCCCCGATCAAGCACAAGGCCTTGACCCTTGGCTATAAAACCAACTGAGAAACGGCCCAGCTTATCTGAGGGACATACTAAGGCCGTATGTTCATGTCAGAGAGGTGCACCCCTCCAACACAAAACGCCTTGGCTCGCTCTAAGAGATCCCACTCAAAACTGTTGTCAGTCATTGTCCCTCAGTGGTGGAACAAACTTCCAGAAGCAACAAGAATAGGGTCATCTCTCTAAACCAGGTTTGTGAACCTTTTTCATTTGAGGGTCCTCCAAAGGATGTACTATGAACACTAACCAAGATTTCCCCCCTGCACGTAAGGCCTACATTGGAGACTGCCAACTTTACAGCAAACCTCACCTTCACTAGGTCCCCTGAAATATAACTTAATTACTGTACAGGTATTGCAAATGTCATTTCTAAGATTCCTTTACAAAACATTCCATATTTCATGTGAAGCTGCATAACATTAAAATTAGATCGGGCATTAGATGGCTTCAAGGGCCACAAACGGCCCTCGAGACATAGGTTCCCCTACTCTAACCTTCAAGAAGCAAGTTAAGACTCTCCTCTGTCATAACTATACTGCGCTGATGCCTGAGCTGAAATAGACATAACATATTTTGTGTTTGGGTGCGTGTGTGTGTGTGTATGTGTCTACTCTACCTACACCTGTACTAATGTCCTTAAAATCAAATAAAATATTAAGCCTACTATGCATTACAACTTGTTGTACTTGCTATATATTCCCTGTGCACTTTGTATCTGCAAGTATTGCATACTATGATTGTGTCCTCGATGTAAGTTGCTTTGGATAAAAAGAATCTTTACAGCGACAGCTAGACTTTCATTTGCAAGTTTCAACAACTTGAACTTTCTTAATGTAGATGAAAACAACTGCAGTAGGCCTACCAGAAGATCATGCAAGAGGGAATAGTAAACACCAGCTGAACTGACTGTGGTACTGTACCTATCTTCTCTGCATCCACCTCTTGCCCCCCCCCCCCCTTTGTTTTACATCCATTTTCTTTTCGTTTCACATTCTTGTCTTTCTCCTGCCTTTCTGCACACCCACCTCTGTTTGTTTTTTTCCTCCCTTTCTTTTACGTTCATTCTCTTTTCGTTTCGTATTATGGTCTTTATGTGCTCTCTCTTGCCGTTCTCTTTCCACATGTTCTGTTCGTTTTCCCTGCAAAACCAGTCCAACCAAATCAAAGCAAAGCCAAAGTGTGAATGAACCAGGAGCCCAACGAGCCCTGTGCCAAGTTTAGTCTTAGTCCGTGGGAAGTGACACTAATCCAGACACTAGGAAGTGGGCCAGCGGGTCAGGAAGAGGTGATGAGCAGAGAGAGTTGAGTTGAGTTGGTCTGAGGTAAGGTCGGTTTAGGTGTAGGGGCCGGACAAATCACCCCAATACTGTTGTCGCCAAGGCCGGATTAAGATGGCCTGGGTCCCCTACGCTACAGGTTGCTGCGGGGGGGCCCGCTGAAAGCAAAGTTTGTGACAAATTTACAGAGATACTGTCATAATTAAGTGGTAGGAATTAAGGATAACATTGTCTACCAACTCTACTTAACATGACAGATGAATTTTTCAATAATGCATCTTGTCATAATTCTGCAATTTGTCACTTTTTACCAATCAGGGCCCCCCTGTTAGGTGGGGCCCTCTAGGCTGCAGCCATATCTAGCCTTAATACTGCCCTGGTTGTCGCCGACCACCCCAGAACAACGCAGCAAAAAATAAATACAGTATTAATTCACCACTTATAGGGACCAAAGTCAAATGTGTTAAATTGGCTTGAATGAACACTGTATTTTGACTGTGAAGCATAACAACCTCCTTTCCATGGGATTTGACCTGCCCTGCATATCAGCATCTTCTTGGCATTTCCATAGTAGTAGGCTATAGCAATATGACTAATACGCAGTGTTATAATGCCTCAGAAGGTGTTCAGGCTACTCATCAGCATGCAACAAAACAACTTAACTTATTTTGTTAGACCCAGGTAAAGCTTCATAATAACAGTACATAATGTTTCAAGTGTTACCAGGAGCGCCTGCAGCTTAAATTGCGGAAGCTATCCACTTAACGCCTAGGCTACTTATAGCCGATTTCGTGTAATAACGTGATGGTGCTTTGCCAAGTTGACACCATGTATCCAAGCTAGTCTATCCTATGCCAAGCTTGTTTGACTATCGTACGGCTTTCAGATTCTGCAGCAGCAAAAATGGCCAGATATATTTAATTGAATAAACTGAACTGTGCAGGGTTAGGACATAATGTGCAGACAACGAGGTCATACGCTGAAGCATTGTGAATGATGCACAGATGCTGACACTCTGAAGTATTCTGCACAGCACAGTCTTATGCAAATGTGTTTGGCTTACGAGTGGCCTGTGTGTGCCAGCTCCTGTTGTTGCCTCAGAATGCCTGTGGCTGCCAGCTGGAGTGCTCATCTTCGAATGTCTCATCCCAACAGGAAGTCTCCATAGCCACTTCCTGTGCTTGGCTGAGCTGTAACTATAGCTAAACTGAAGGGAATAATAATAATAATAATGACAGCCGTAGCCTCTTTGTGCAGATGGGCCCACCCGTGGGCCTGTTCAGTCTTTGGTGAATAGACTCAACTACATCATAACAACATTGCTATGGCATTACTCATTCTTAAAGGTGCGCTGTGTAGGATGGTGACCAGAGTATAGGTGTTATGCTGCTCATTGAAACTGTGCTGCTTATTGCCAGATTCCACCTTTTCATGAATATTTACTAAGTAATAAACTAATATTTACGAGTATGATCAAAGTGCAGTCATTTTTGCAGCTAAAAATGTCTATTTCTGGAAATTCAAAATGGTGGACATGGAAAAAAAAAACCTTTTCATGTATAAAAGGCGCAATTTTCCCTGAATACTCAGAATTTGATGGTGGTAGTCAGTATTCGTGACAACGGTAGCATGAATTCTGGAAATAAACTACTAAAAATATTACACAATGCACCTTTGAGTAACAGATTAAGACTTGGTCGTTCGAATTTTGGTGACAGTACAGCTCTGCAGAAAGGGGTTTATGATGAGCTCAAATGAAATCCAACCGAACTGTGTTCTGCTGGCCTTTCATTGCCAATTTGCTGGCCTTTCATTGCCAAATCCAACATTTCAAAGAGTGGTTTGGTTGTTATTGCTCGTTTTGGAGAATTGCAGTCCTCTAAAGAATGTTTACTGATTATTTCAAGATTGCCATCTGTACATGTAATAGTGATGAGCTTCATCATTGAATTTGCTCTCAAGTCACAGCAAATACAGTGGAGAGGGTTTCATTAGCTCTTTAACAGCATTTTAGTGCATGAAAATGCATGATCAAATTAATCTGTCCTCAAAGTGTGTCTGGGCTCCAGACCATATGTCAGTGTGTGTGTGCATTTGTGTGTGACACAGATCACATAGGCTACTATATTTGTCTGCATTTTGTCTCTTTCTCACTGTGTGTGTGTGTGCGTGTGTGTGCGTGCGTGCGTGTGTGCGGGTGTGTGTGTGTGTGTGTGTGTGCGTGCGTGCGTGCGCGCGTGCGTGCGCGTGCGTGCGTGCGTGAGAGAGAGAGAGAGAGAGAGAGAGAGAGAGAAAATGTGTGTATGTGTGTGCTTGTCTGTCTGCCTGTCTGTCTGAGCGAGATGCATGCGAAGCTGCCGCGCTCCACAGACAGCACTATGCCTATCGCAGTCACACATCTACAGTTAGTAAACCACAGTTCTGAGGGGCATTTCCTTTTCGGCCTGTTTTTTCCCCAGCATCCCTGAGGGAGTATGGTAATGTGGCTATACACAAACACATACACATATACGCACGCACTCGTGAATAATATTTTACGGCCTGTAATGTAGGCCCGTGGAGGGACCCATTCCACCATGTTGTTACTTAGCATACAGAAGAGGAATATGCCTCTCTTCATATGCCAAGCCCCAGGCCTCAGCCTTTACCCTAAATACCCCTTTTCTCTGGATCGCTCTTCCTGTCTTTCATTTTTTTCCTTCCCCCATTTGCTCCTTCTTTCACTCTTTTCTCCCGTTTCCCCCTCTTCTCTGCCCTCTCACATCATATTGCTCTATCACTCTTTCTGTCTTTGTTTCTGTCTCTCTCTCTCACACACACACACACGCACGCACACACGCACACACACACACACACACACACGCACACACGCACACACACACACGCACCCACACACACACACACACACGCACGCACCCCCACAGACACACGTTCTGACAGTCCCTCAGTCTCTCTGGCGTTGCCATAGTTGCATTGCTGTATGTACTGTATGCTGTGGCTATGCTGAGGAGACACAGATGTCATGAAGTCGGGAGCGAAGGCCACATCACAGACACCCCGCAACCCACCACTGGCACACGGAGACAGGCAAGCAGGCAGACAGGGGGGCCGGGCAGACAGGCAAGCAGACAGACAGACGGGCCGGGTAGACAGGAAAGCAGACAGACAGACGGGCCGGGTAGACAGGAAAGCAGACAGACAGACGGGCCGGGTAGACAGGAAAGCAGGCAGACAGGCGGGCCGGGTAGACAGGAAAGCAGACAGACAGACAGGCGGGCCGGGTAGACAGGCAAGCAGACAGACAGACAGGCGGGCCGGGCAGACAGGCAAGCAGACAGACAGACAGACGGGCCGGGTAGACAGGCAAGCAGGCAGACAGACAGGCCGGGTAGACAGGCAAGCAGACAGACAGACAGGCGGGCAGGGTAGACAGGCAAGCAGACAGACAGACAAGCAGGTAGAAAAGCAAGCAGGCAGACAGGCAGGCCGGGTAGACAGGCAAGCAGGTAGAAAAGCGAGCAGGCAGAGAGACACACAAAGATACAGTACAGGCAGACGGAAAGACAGGCAAGTAGACAGACAGACAAGCAGGTAGGGAGACAAGCAGGCAGGTATACAACACACAATTAGACAAGCAGGCAGGCAGACCAACACATAGACAGAATGCCAAGGCATTCATGCAGACAGACAGACAGACAGAGAGACAGACAGACAGACAAAAGGCAAGGCATTCATTCAGAGAAGCAGCCTTTAAAAAGTCAACAAGCAGGCATATAGGGAAACAGGCAGTATAGTGTATGTTGGTAGCGTATGACAAACAATATGTTGGTAGACACTAAAGTTTGGGAAGCAGACAAACAGCAGACAGACAGACAGACAGACAGCCAGGGACTTAATTCGAGCCAAGCCCATGTAGGCTCACTTCGAGTAGGCCACCATCCCAGGAACAACAGTCTGTCCATCCTCTCACAATCACTTGCTGACCCCACACCTCTTCCCCTACTGCTCACTTATTCATTTGTTCGTTTACTCATTTTTGTCTCTTCTTGTCCATTCATTTGTCCACTCACTTGGAGCAGCCTGTGTGAGCCAGCCCTTCCGACTAGAAGCGTTTTTTTTTTTACCCTTTGACGGACGGAATCCGAATCATAGTGGCTCATTCTTTTCAAAGAGCCGTTCAAAAAACTGGGTCATTGGAGCAGCTTTTGAATATTTATTCAGTGTTAAGAAGACAACACTTAGGAATCCAACGCTGCCTCATTTTGTCCAAACAGCTACAGCTTTTATTGTCACTTTCATCATATGCACAAGACATACAAGGAAAAATGAAATCACGTTTTCTCTCTATACTATTTATTCTAAAGACCGTCCGTCCATGCCACTCTTCCGTCATTCACGTCTCGGAGCCGTTCAAAAGAATCGGTTCATTCACGACCGTCGCAACACTTCTTCTGGCAGTCCCAGACCTGGAGACGCCGCTTGGCCTCTGGGCAGCAAGGGCAGCGTCGCTGGGGGGGAAATCAAGCGGAAAATGAATGATTTTGTGCCCTGCCCACATATCATTTATTTTATTTTAGATATTTCTTTTTTTTCATGTTTTTTTTTGTCGTTTTTCAGAGGGAAAATATGAGGTTCTGCAGTGGATCAAATAGTGTAGCACAAGCCTGTCCTGCCCACAGTGTGAAATACTATGGTGAACCCATCTTATGCAGGCAAAGGGGGTATTTATAGTGCACGGTCCAGAGGCATTCGGATAGTAAATTAATCCTCCCCCTTCACTCACTGGTGGCACACACACACAAATGTACACATAGTACAACCACACAGAAGTATCTCCCTGTGCGCTCGGACAAGTGTACGAGTATGATGGAATGGGACGATGACCACCCACTGTGGCCCATGGCCTGACAACACACACACACTTACACACACTTACACACACTTACACACACTTACACACACACACACACACACACACACACACACACACACACACACACACACACACACACACACACACACACACACACACACACACACACACACACACACACACACACACAGATAATATTTGCACAGTGGCTCAGTGCAAGACGTTCCCCACCCACCTGTTGCTTCTGCTACACCACCTCAAATGTGGTGTACTGTACGTACAGTACGTAGATTCTCAGAGTACTCTGTGCTCTGCTGGCGTATTCACACTGCAGGTACGATGGCTCCCTATATTTTGGGCTTGCTGACCCTTATTATCACAGGCATGGGTGCCGCGAGGGGGGGGGGTGTTACAGATTCTAAGGGCCCGGCAGCTCTGACAGAGCCTCTTGAAGGATGTTGATAACATAATTTGTCATTTTGCTGGCCCAAAATTTGAATCTTTCATGGGGCCCAAATTTTTTAGCAGCGCCCCTGATTACAGGCAATTTAAGGAGGACAGGAGTGGGGAAGCGAGAGAGACGGGGTAGGCTTGGCATGTGACCCTGGCCAGAGTTAGGTTTAGGGTCAGGCCAGGCCATGCCAGGGTTGGGGTTGGGGTTAGGGTCAGGGTTAGATTTATGGTTAGAGTAAGTTTAGGGGGCTTACAAAGTCAACGCGAGCTAATGCGCTATCATGTGACGCAAGTCTCTCCTCCAATGATGAATTTTGTGTTACGTGTCAAGTATAAAAAATTCAGGGAATGAGTTTTGCGATGCATTGATGCATATTGGCAGCTGAAGGATATGGATGTGCAGTCTTGTAGCCACTAGCAAGCATTCAGGATGCATCGACTGTATGTACAGTAATCAGAGGTGGAAAGTAACTAATTACTTTACTCACGTTACTGTAATTGAGTAGCTTTTTTGTGTACTTGTACTTTTTAAACTACTTTTTAAAATTTGTAATTTTACTTTTACTTAAGTACATTTTCTTTCGAGTAATGTACTTTGGTACATTTTACAGCACAAGCGTTACTGAGTAAAAAAAAAAAACCTCTAGAATTCTAGCCTAGTTTATGAAGAGTTGGCGCGTGCGACCTGTCTGTCACTCAAACGATGATGGCTGACATGGAGGCTGACGATGGAGATTCGCTTAACTCAGAGGAGATCAACATTAGCTTTTCTTCCTCTAACCCAGTGCACCCCTTGCACATCCAGAGGCAGAAAACGCTGATTGTTCAAAAGTAACTTTTTTTGACTGGTAAATTTACTCGTACTTGAGTACATTTTCAATAGAGTAACAGTACTTGTACTTGAGTACAATATTTTAGTACTCTTTCCACCTCTGACAGTAATTACCCCTTAGAGTCCCATGGGCAACTGGAATAGGTGCTTTTTTGCCTCCAGTGGAAATAATGTTTTCAGATACACAGCTCCCGAGCAAATCTATGAGGCTACATCCCACAGCAGGCAAGGCAGAGTATTGGGCCGGGTGGCCGAGAGTGTCAGTCAACAAAGATCTGGATGAAACTCCAAAGAAGTGTTTGTTGCTATGTGCTGCTGCAGTCGGCCCAGCAATCATGTTGGCATGGCCTCGGAATCGTAGAATGTTGCCTGAAAAGTCATCGGTCGCTAGAGTATATATTACAACCTTACATCTACATGGACTAATTACACCCCGGGCTCTCTGGCAGGCTCCAGAGCCGTCTCCACAGCTCGTCTGCGAAACGATCATGTGGTTCTTTGCAAGCCAGCCATCACATGTAGTCATGCCATCGCACTCCATCTACTCGACGAGGCAGGAGGAAGAGGACTATAAGGGTCATGCATGGTCTCGAGAGTTCAGTCTAGTGTCTCGCTCTTTTCTCTGGGCAGACAAGGTCATACAGTATCGCAAAATGTTTTTCTTTCATTTTTTTTCCTATGCTGATTTATTTTGAGATTTTCGGAATATATTATTAAAATATATTCTGAATATATTCAAAAGCAAAATATTCAAAACCTGAATACAATGCAATCTTATAAAAAAACACTTTGCCATGAAATATCAGAACCCTTATATAATAAATATGACAATATCTAAACATCAAAATGCTGCATTGCATTTCAAATTGGAATGCCTTTGAATGGGGAACAAAATAATCAGTGCATTGCCTGTCAGAGTCAGTGTTGGTCCCAGTGCAAACAAAAGCATTGAACACTATCTAAAGGCTAGTACTGTAACTCTGAATATCTATGTACACTTCTAAACGTTGTATGAAAGTAGAGTGACTTGCACTGGGAAACAAAATGAACCCAAGCTGAGGCAAAGCTCAAGGAGGTACATCATGTTGTCTGAGAAGGTCAGTGTCAAGGTCAAAGCGGCTTTAGTGTACTCCAGGGGCCAATTTGTTACACAGCAGTAATAACCACACCAGCATTAAATAACAAACAACCACAACGAAACACTCAAAGCTCTGGCACCAACACAAGCACTTTAAAACCTTAAACACTGTCAGGCACTGACTTATAGACGCTTCAAGAAGATGGTGCCATACTGTCCACACAGGAGAGCACACATGTAGGACTATAGAAGATACATGTTTGTTACAAGTGAGAGGTTTTACGGACCAATAGCTGTCATGTGAATAAAGAAAATGTGTGCAGTTCAGACCTAAATTAAGCCCCAATTTGACAGAGTCCCAATTTGAAAATTAAAGGGTGTTTAGCAGACAAGTTACATGCAAATTTAGTCCAGTATAAAATTAGTGAAAGTCAAATTACATGTAGCAAAGTGGTTATGGTTTTCGGGTCATATAACATACTCAGTATTTAAAAGGATGAAAAAAAACCTCCTGTGTACGTAAATGCATAAACCCGCCAGTTCCATGTTGCATGGGTTCAAGTAGCAGTACGGTAGAGTAGAGTGACTTTTCATTCGGAAGGAAATTAAACAACAATGAGCCCTGTAGCCTACGTGTGTAATTGCATGTGTAGAAATGGTCTGAACCTAAGCACCCTTAGGATTACCCCGTATTACAAGGTAACGGAGCAGTGATACCCCCTGTAATTGTGTTACTGTGCAAATCCCAGATTATGCTTGTTTCCTTATCAATGCCTCTTGTAATCTAATGGAGGAACATTCAAATCCCCTTAAGGAGTAAACTCAATTCCGGACGCCACTTTCTTTTGGATAATATGGACAACACATTTTTCTCCCCCTCCCCCAGGCATATGTAGCCTAGGTTACATACCTGTATCTCTGTTCTCCGCCTGCATCTGATGGCTCACTAAACCCATCCTGACAGTATCAGGGAGGATTGAGGGGATAAGGTAACAGCACAATGTACAGTATTCACTTGTAATCTTTGGCCTGACCCATAAAACAACATTTGCCTTCCTGCATCACTCCCATAATGCTGTAATAGAACAGCTTTTTTTGCTGGATTGTATATTTTCGCGGCCTGTTATGCAGCAGGCCCTTTTTTGTGTGCCTTTTTTGCCGTTTGCATTAGTGCAGCCATTGCAATAGTCTACCACAGTAAACCTAGTAACCTAGGCCTAGTAACTGCACCCTCAGCTCCTCCCACCATGGGAAAAAACAGCAGCAAAGCTTAGACGTCAGGGCAAAGTTTAATCACGTTATGATAAGCGTTACCTGACAAGGCAGGAGGACCGTACGTTACCTGCTCCTCCAGACGGCTAAGCGGCAATTATGTTTGTGCCAAAGTTCAGACTCCAGCCTTGTGTTGCATAACACAACAGATCAGTCTTTAACCATAAGGCCCCATGAGGTGTAACGTTGTCAACAGAGAAATAATGGGATACAGGAAGTGCTCAGAGTTTCTTGTTCCAGATCTGTGAGCATTTGCAAAAACAAATTGATTTATTTATATATTTTTTCCGTTGGCTAATGTTGAAAGTAAAAAAAAAGACAAATTACCTGAAGAGAACTTTTTCTTACAAAGCTTCAAGGTTCCCATGCCAAAACTAACAGCTTTTAAAGAGAGACTTTCCGTGTGTAGATGTGTGTGTGCATGAGTGCGTGTGTGCATGTGTGTATGCGTGCATGCATGCCTGTGTGTGTGTGCATGCATGTGCACTGTGTGTGTCTGTATGACTGTCAGAGCAAGGGTGATTAATGACAGGCCCTAGAGTAAAACACAGCAAGATAGCGGATTTCTGTTGCGCACATATTTATTTCACTTTCACCGGGCTATTACCGGCCTCAAATTTAACAACAAATTGTTAAATTGTCTGTCAACGTACACATTGCCAGCATACTCATGTATTTCCCTCGTAGACAAACTATGTACTGTATACCTTGCACATTATTTATCGTCCATTAAACTGTCCATCACAATGAATTTACAAACTCACAATTTAAGACAGTTATATGTAGCCTACATTAAAATGGGGACTTGCACTTGATTTATTCCACTTAATGCACTAAAATTACAGCTGCACCAATATCCCAGCAGATGCAGAATAGCAGAATCTAGTCCATCTACTAGTGTTAATTGAGAAACTGAGAACTAGTGAATAGTGAGTGTAAGTCAGGAGACTGTGCTATTTACATTCATGGAGTGACAGACCTTGTCTTGAGTAGTTAGGACTTGCGTCGTATCTATCCTTTGGACATTCTGTGTGTGTGTGTGTGTGTGTGTGTGTGTGTGTGTGTGTGTGTGTGTGTGTGTGTGTGTGTGTGTGTGTGTGTGTGTGTGTGTGTGTGTGTGTGTGTGTGTGTGTGTGTGTGTGTGTGTGTGTGTGTGTGTGTACGCGTACGCGCGTGCATGTTTGAGAGAGAGGGGGGGGGTTTCGTATTATGCACTTAATCTCTGCTGCACTTTAAGTGGGATGGGGGGGCTGGGGGGGTCAAGCACTGGTGTCACTTTTACCTCGTTTTGCACTTTACTTGGAAACCTGCTACTACTAAGTATTGTACCCCAAACACAATTTTGTTGCCTTTTTGACAATGACAATAAATTCTTGAATCTTGAATCTTGAATCTTGAATCTTGTATATCTGAAACAATTAACACTGTTGTGTTGTCACATCCTGAGCTAACCGTGATGACAAAATGGTAGGTTAGCTTAGCACTGTAAAATCTCATCCCAGACAGAGAAGATTGCAGATACGTAGATTACCAAGCCAATACAAGCAAACAGCCAACATGAAAACTGTTTGGAGGAAAACAACAGCAAAACGGGGCCCAAAAGAAAAGCTGAGAGCTACTGCCAAAATGACCAGAAACACAGACGTATGCAGGCAGATAGATGTATGCTTATTACCCTCCCGCTGTTTAGACAGCAGCAAAGAGGACGAAGGGAATTCAAAGCCGACAGAGGGGAGTCAGGGACGAAGGGGTCAGTTGCTCCAGGCCAAGGGATAGAGAGAGCCCAGCATTGGATCCTCATTACATTGTTGAAGGAGGGGGGGGGGGGGTGGCTTTCACATGAGTTTGTCCCGGGGCCCAGCAAAAGCTGCCAGCAGCCCTGAGTGGACGACTGGTCCATATGAGACACCTCATCTGGAGACAGACATCTGATTAATGACCGAGACCTTGCAGCTCAAGGGCCACTGTCCCAACACAGACAAGACAGCCATGAAACAAAAACAAATATGGAGTATTGTGCAGCCACACTCTCAACGTGTGTTCTGTTGTGTTACGTTGGCATGACAACACAACCATTACAGAGTAAGGGCACACAAAGGTCCACAGAAGACAAAGCTTTGAGTAAAAACAGTAGAAAAGTCAGATATGAGGTGAAGTCGTATTCAAAAAACCCTCATTTGCACAAACAACCATCAAAGTATTTTATATGCATAAGAGGACATTCAGTTTGTGAACCATATAACTCATAAAACACCATAATGACTTATTGACTTGACAGCCTAAAATGATCAGTTTCATCTCATAAAGTTTGATGTTCCAAAGGCTTATAATCTCACGCCAAACTGTGACATCAAAAATGTGTTATTCCAAAGGGATGAAGACCAGAAATGGAAGTCAGAATGACATTGACTGTCACGATCATGTGAGCGGTCATGATGAGGGCTTGATACGTTAAAGGTTTATGGCACATTTGTGACTGTTTTGACAACTACTGCCAACCTATTGTACTGTAATAATCGTAAAGTTTGATTGAGTTTGTGCAACTTCTGTGAAATGTCTATCATTGACTCAACGTCAGTAAAATGAGGGGGATGAGAATTTCCTTTGATTCCAACAGATTGTTTTAAGGGTGGTCATGGTCATTACAATAATTCTGTGGGAACAGGCTCAATCACATGTCCTGTTATGATGAATTATAGTCGGACATGCCAAAGGTTATGACTTTTTTATGACACTGTTTTGTCAAGTTTATGACCCTTTAAGTCCTCACACATCTGTGCAACACCCTCACAGTGTGTGTGCTTGAAATGGTGTATGTAATAGCCATTGGCGTTTCTGCAGCACTGGGCACTGTGAGACAATGTGTAACTTCAGATAGGATAACGTTAAGAGGCTACACTGTCTGTCTGTAAGCCTGTAAAGACCTCAGTTGACAAATGTCCCACCTTACCGTAGATGCCACCTTTGTGCATCACTTAAAGTAGCACTATGTAACTTCTTGAGTAAATGAATCACCTTAAAGCTAGGCAGCAGGACACTACACAGTAAAATAGAAACAACACTTAGAGAATACACGTGGACCAAATGTACTCTGGAGGACTCTCTAAGTCTAAGTCAATTAAGTCTCAATTAACCCTCTTTTTTTTTTCTTTTTTTTTTACTGCATATCATTCTGTTTTCAGGAAAATCATGTCTTTCCCTTTCCAGAGGTGGACAAAGTGAATTGAGAGCGTAAAAGTCCTGCAGTGTTTTCCTTTGTCTATGCTGTAATTTGATGAGCTAACAAGGGGACCAGCAGATTCATTAAACTGGCTGTCTGAAACAAATACAATATGCATGACAGGACTTTTACTTTCTGCCCCCGAAATGTCTGCATCTGTTCCTCTACTCTTCTCCCCCCCCCCCCCTCTTCTCCATCCTCACTTCTCATGACACTCCTCCTGCCATCCCATCCCTCAACACCCTGGCTGCACATTCCTCTCAGCGTGAGCTAATCCATTCTCTTGCCCCTGAGATGTGCGGTGTGGTGATGTGGTGACAGGGACTCGCGGCACGGTGCGGTGCAGTGCGGTGCGTTTCCATGGCGCTGTTTGCCGAAGTGGCTGGCCGTCAGCCTGAGAGTGAGCAGCTCGGTTGGCTCGTGTGGTTTTTGCCCAGAGCACAGCAGGCCAGCAAACAGCAGCCTTTTGGTGGCGTGTCAACCAGGGACACTGACAGCCTTGCCTGGGTCCGGGACAAAGTCATCTGAAAGGCCTCCCCTACCAAAGCAAACAATGGACCCATTGGGACCCATTTATAAAGGCCCATTTCTGGCCCCCATGCCCCATCCTCCATCCCCAGGGCCTGGGACAGCTGACCGCTTTGCCCCCCCCTGTCAGCTTCCATATTGGCAACCCCCTCTTGGTTAAGAGGCACCAAGGCACTGTGCTGGCGAGCGTGTCTGGTATTAATCTCTATTTTGTAGCCCTACGCCATAGTAACTGTCAAACACCATGATGATGGCTTGCGATGGAGAATAAATAATGGGGCGGATCAGGTGAAAGCATCGCCCAGAATCGTCATTAATTATGTCAGGGTGTCGTAAATGACACAAATACATGGACAAAGAGGAGAAAAACAGACCATGAGGAGGAGGAAAAGAAGAAATGAAACCCAGAAATGACTGACAGGATGGCGGACATCAGATTTCTCCAAAATAATCTGGTAACAGGTTGATGAATGGCCCATTGGTCCTGTGTGGCCCAGACACAATCCAGGCTGGAGGTTTCTTGTGATGTGAGGCCAGGAACTGTGGCCAGACCGGAGCATCAACTAGCACCTGGGCGCATCAGTCTGACAGATCTGGGCATGGTATGCCAGTAACAGTCTAGTCTGAGGGCAAGAATCAGCTGCTCATCATTGCTCCCTGGATCCAGACCAGTTCAGAGGCTCCTGCACAGTTTTTGTTGTTTTTGTTTATTTGTTTTTTGTTTTGTTTTTGTTTGTTTGTTTTGCTGTGTTTCTTTTGATTAGTTTATTCTATTCACAACTACATATGGACACTAATAACTTATATAGCATAGTCTTAAAGTATGGAAGTGCGTAGTGCACATTTTGAGTATATTTTTGATTTTATGGGGGTGGGAGTAAATAAGCAATGGCTTCATCCCACTCTTTTTCAGTTACACACACAAAAAATGGTACTTGTAATAATTTAATGTGTTGCTTATTTTCTTGTGTACTTCTGAAATAAATAAATCAATCAATCAAAAAAAAAAAACAGTGTCAATTGCAGAGTTTATGCAATATGTTGCCCATTAACCCTCTGGTTGTGTTACGGTCAAAAATGACCGTTTTGAAACTCCATTCTTAAATAACTTCTCTATTTCTCATCATAGAAAAATGAAATATAATGAAATTCCTAAAGAATTGTGGAAGATACACCAACTTGTTACATTCATGGTGTTTCGGTCAAAAATGACCGGACCATTAATTTACATCTCCCAAAGTTATATAGGCCTACAATTATATTACTTTCACTTTACTCACTTTACTTCTTTTTTTCTTCTTTTAAGAATACAACCATATGTGCCACATTAGTATAGATGTTTACAGTTAGTTGAAATACTTGAAAAAGTAAAGGCGTTCCAAACGACCTGAAAGCCTCTGAGAGGACTAGACTCAGAGGGTTAATAAAACGAATTGGTGCAAGATGAGGAAAAAAAGCCTACAAATCACTAAAACAAAGCAGAATAACATTTAAATCACATTGGACATTTTTAAAAAGGATGTCTAAAAAGTATTAATTACAAAAAATGAAAAAGATTTTTAATCAATGTATTAC